>NW_012106564.1:1155010-1171626 GCF_000951045.1 Mandrillus leucophaeus
GGGGCCTGTCAGGGGGTCGAGGCTGGGGGTAGGGATAGCATTAAGAGAAATACCTAATGTAAATGTCGAATTGATGGGTACAGCAAACCAACATGGCACATGTATACCTATGTAACAAACCTGCATGTTGCGCACATGTATGCTAGAACTGAAAGTATAAAAAAAAGAGAGAAAGAAAGAAATACAAAGTTTCTGTTGACATGGATTATGCATTACAACCTTGTTTGTTTCAGGATCTTTTATTTTGCTGAGCGCTAAGATTAATAGAGTAAGCACATATGAGGAGACAGAGAAATTGCCTTAAATAATACAAGAAAAGGAAATCAAGGTGGTAGATTGCTGTACAGAGAAAGACTAAAAAAGGTATGTACATGAGCAGAATATATATGGAAAATAAAAACAAACTAAAAATGGTTTGGAGGTGAAGTGGGAACTTAGTAACCTATATGGGAAAAAGGACTGGGAGGGAAGTCATGTCAAATGGGATTTTCTTTAAAGTATAGTTCACTTAAAGGGAAGTGATTAAAACTATCTTTTCTCTTGTCTCCATAAATTATTCAGTAATAGCTTTTCATTCACTAGTGCTTTGGTGCATGATTGAAATAGAAGAGATGCCAATTTTGCTCCTAGGTTAGCCCTGAAGAAATCAAGATACAGACACAGAGGATGTTGGTAGAGGATGACGTGACATCTGACCTCAAGGTTTTGTCCATAATAATGGTGATCTGCAACTTTAGCCATTTGTTAACACTGTCTTTATCCATTTGTCAACAGACAATTTTGTGCTTCCATTTGAAGAATGCTGCAATTAACACAGGAATTCAAATGTCTTTCCAAGGTAGTGATTTCATTTTCTTTCAGTAGATACCCCCTGAAGAGAGATTGCTGGGTCATATGATAATTCTATTTTAAATTTCTTTAGGAACCTCCATACTGTTTTCCACCATGGCTGCATCCATCTGCATTCCCACCAACAGTGTAAAGAGTTCCCTTTTCTCCAACCACTAATGTCTTTTGACTTTTGAATAATAGCTGTCCTAACAGGTGTGAGGTAATATCTCATAATAGTTTTGGTTTGCATTTTCCTAGAGATTAATGAGGTTGAGTGCCTTTTCATATAATTATTGGTCATTTTTATGTCTTCTTTGGAGAAATGTCTATTCAGGTCCTTTGCCCATTTTTTAGTTGGCTTCTTCATTTGTTTTTCTACTGTTGAGTTGTATGAGAGCTTTATAAACTTTGAATATTAATCTCTTTTTTCAGTTTTTAAAATTATTTTATTTTCTTTTGTTTTGAGACAGAGTTTCCCTCTGTCACACAGGCTGGAGTGCAATGGCACAAGGATGGTTAACTGCAGCCTCAACCTCCTGGGTTCAAGTAATCCTCCCACCTCAGTCTCCTCAGTAGCTGGAACTACAGGTGCACACAACCACGACTGGCTGTTTTTTAAAAAAATTTTGTACAGTGGGGGGGTCTCACTATGTTGCCAGACTGGTCTCAAATTCCTCAAGCGATCCTCCCACCTCAGCCTCCCAAAATTCTGGAATTACAAGTATGAGTCACTGAATCCAGTCTTTTCTTTCAGTTTTAAACCACACACGTGTATTAGCTCACAAGTTCTGTGGTTCACAAATCCTGGCTTGCCTTAACTGGGTCCTCTGCTTCAATGTCTCTCACAATGATGCCAGATTTTTTGCTCCTTAGCTCAACTAGGTCTGAGTTCTTGTCTCACAACCAGGAAGAAGTGGAGACACTTGAAAAGTGAACAAGGGGGAAGTTTTATTGAGTGATGAAACAGCTTTTAGTGGGGAGGGGACATGGGGATGGTCCCCCTACCCAAAGGCAGGAGAGTTCTCAATATGGCTAAGCCTGTTACTTTTTATGGGCTCAGAATAGGGACTGTCGGCTGATTGGTTTGTGAAGATGCAAAAAAGGTTAAAACAAAGACACCACTCAAAGCTGGGCATGATAGTGTGGAAAAAAAATTAGGAAAGGATAGGTATACGTAAAATAGGTGATGGCTGGGATTCAATCAGAGGAAAGCACACCAAATGGAAAGGCGGGTTCTCAGTCCAATTCAAGGATTTACCCAGGAATGTTTCTGACTCGAATGTTGGATTTCACCAGGTATCACCTCTATCTGCTTAAACATTTGTCTGCCTCCTGCCTCTATCATTCCCCTCTCTGAAGAGGTGCCTCTAAATGCAGTTAGAATGGGCAGGAAGAGCAATCTTAACTGCTTCCTGTTGACAGGGTATGCTGTTTTGGGAAGATAGCAGTCAGATCTCCCTCAGAGGCCTATCTAAGGGTCCAAAGTAAAAGGGAACCATCATTCAAGACTCTGTTTCCATGACCATTTGGAGTTTGAAGGCCTAAAGGAGAGAAGAGACAAACTGGGTTGTTAGAAGATATATATCAAAATAAAACAAGGGATAAGGACAGCTAAAAAAATCTTGAGGCTGCTGACACACCCAGATAACTGGTGGCTATAGTTATGCCTACTAAGATTTGGGTGCATGGGGTTTGGCTTTGGTTAGCTTCCTTGGTCTTATTTTCTCAAACAAAGAAACTTCTGGGTTATGGGCACCCTATGCCTTTGGCAGAATTTACAGGATAATTGCCCAGAACTATAATATTGTTCCAGATTTTTATATTACCCATCCCTTCTTGTTTCTTCTGAGCTGCAGCAGCCAGAAACCAGTAGTTGGTTCACAGAAATAAACAGGGTTAGTCTAAAATATATGCCAAAAAAACCCTTAAAAACAACTAATAAGACTAGAATTTAATGACAAATGTATAAGTTTTGAAACATAATTTATCTCTCTCCAGTCCTCAATTTTGTTAAAAACAAATTATGATAGGACTGAGTTGTTTGCAAAATAAACTCAGTCTTATACTTGGCTTGATTATTTGCATAAAGTGCAACAAGAATAATTATTTTTCACATAAGCTTTTAAATTGGCTTTGATGAAATACTCTTCCACAAGGAATCTCAGACAAGACTTTTCAAAGCTGAGTGCAACCATGGGTTTGTACCCTCAAATACCTATGAGTTGGGTGAATTCTTCTCTTCTTGTGGTCCCAAGAATATGAGGTTTCTGGGCCTGTTAGAAAGTGGCATTCTTTACTCACCACAGGTTGGGAACCCTTATCTACACAGGGACTGACAGGGACTGTGTAGACAAGGTATGAGGCCAGTTTTCCCAAGGGGCTTCTATTGGCTCTGCAAGTCAAGCTTGATTCCTTAAAGAGAAGCATACCCTTCCAATCAAAGCCTTGGTAAAACACTCAGTTTCTCCAATTATGTTCTGTTGCAAAAGAAAATGGATTCTTACTGTGCTGATGAAAATAACTATGTTGCCATAAGTGAGGAATACTCACAAATAGTTTCCAAATTTTGGAGAAGCCAGACAGAGAAAAACAAATATGCCCCAAATTTTGTTCACAGGAGTATACCTTCCAGAATTACTAAGAATGTAAATAGCTCAAAATAAAAGTTTCCTTGACTCTGAAAAACAAAACAAAGATCGGCAAAGTTTTAAGCAAAAAGGTTAAAAAGATTAGTTCAGTTTTATCTTAGTTCAGTCCATTTTGTTAACTCTTGTTCTGCTTGATATTCATGAACGTTTTAGCTCTTTGTTTATGTTTTTCCTTTATTCCCATGTCACAGTCTCCAACGTTATCAGAAACCTGCACTTTATGCACCTGTCAAAGTCCTATAGCTGATTATAAACCATCTTTTGAAAAGGATCAAAGCAAGACAATTGTCAGTAAATGACAAAATATCCAGATATTTTGACAAAATATCCAGATATTTTGACAAAATATCCAAATATTACAGTCAGACCCAATTAATAAAGAAATTTGGTTATCACTGTGGTTTACAATAACTTAACATAAGAATCTTAATTATGATTGATAGCATACACTCAGACATTAGAGTTTTAGAAATCCTCTACAATTTTGGAACATATATTATTATTCACTAAAACATGACCTAAAGATTGAACATCACTTTGACAATCCCAAGTAACTAAACATGTTAAATAATCCTGTTTCCAAATAATCCAGGGGGCCTCTGTAGCATCCAAAAGCTAGAGGTCAGGAAAGATGATTTTTGAAGCTGAAGTTTGATTTTGGGAAGCCTGTTTAATATGTTAGAGGTTCAAAGCACTTGATATGATGAAATAGAATTCCAGATTACCATAAGGTATTTATTTACCCAAAATGAGGACTCAAAAATATTTTTTAAAGGCAAACAAACTTTCATTATCCTTTGCTATTACATGAAAATCTTATTCAAGAGAGAAAGCCAAATTTTACCCTTACATCAGTCTACTGTTAATGTCAACCCCATTTTCTAATGAAACCTTATAGACAATTCTATCCAATTTTACCAGTTTGACCATGAGGTAAGATTCTTATAAACCTCTAATAATTCTTTACAAACTTTACTAGAGAGCAGATTTGTGCCTTAAGAGAACTTTGTTGTGCTTTTATTTCAACGCACAATTTAGGGAAAAACCATAAAATACCCTTTTAAATTTATTTCATGCACAAAATTTATATTCATGCACAAAATTTCTTTTGCAAGATTAATTTTCTAAAATCCTTCCACAACTTGTTTAAACCTTCAGCTCTAACTCATCTAATTCCAAACAATTCTTTAACCCTAGGCAAAAACTTACTTTCCAAGCCTTCTTATAATATTTTACTAAAAACACATTTTTTACTGTTCTTACACACCTGGTTTGTAAATCCATTTTCAGTTGTCTCAATTACATGTTATAATGGTAACTCTTAGCAATTTTTAACTTTAATGTAAAAGCTGATAAGTTACTTTAATTATGCACTAGATACCAATTAAACTCTGACTCCTTCCAGCATAATTAAGAGCACGGTTAACTTCATATGTCCCTAGGCCTTACCAAGTTGTAAAGCAGGCTAGTCGAACAGTTCTCAAAGGCCAAAGAAGCAGTTTACAACCTTAAAACATTTAGTAAACCTAGCTAAAACCTGACCTGACCTACATGATTCAGTCCACATATTTACATTTTTATGACATTTGCTTTTTACTAATTACCTTCAAATTGCCTCTATTTCTCAAAGATTAAAGTCACATGAACTAAAAGGCATTACAGCTTTTAGTTTTCCTCAAAAAAATATTTGATCTAAACATTTATTTTTCTTTAAACAAATTAATTAGAGCTCTTTTTTATATAAACATCACACATACAACACATATATGATTACACAGACAGACCGAAGAAGATCCAGTAGTCGTAACATTTTTCATTTGCCAATCTCCTAATCTGATTATTGGCTTCAGGGTGGAGCCCTTCAAGAAACAGAGTAATCAGAATAATATGGTTTGGCTCTATGTCCCCACTCAAATCTCATCTAGTAGCTCCCATAAGTCTCATGTGTTGTGGGAGGGACCTAGTGGGAGATGATTGAATCATGGGGGTGGGTCTTTCCTACACTGTTCTCAGACAGTAAATTAGTCTCACAAGATCTGACGGTTTTAAAAACAGGAGTTTCCCTGTACAAGCTCTCCTCTTGCCACCACCATGTAAGAAATGCCACTCGCCTTCTGCCATGATTGTGAGGCCTCCCCAGCGAGGTGGAACTGTAAGTTCTTAAACTTCTTTTTCTTTATAATTTACCCAGTCTCAGGTATGTCTTTATCAGCAGTGTGGAACATGACTAATACAGTAAATTGGTTCCAGTAGAGTGGGGCACTGCTGAAAAGATTCCCAAAAATGTGGAAGCAACTTCGGAACTGGGTAACAGGCAGAGATTGGAACAGTTTGGAGGGCTCAGAAGAAGACAGGAAAATATGGGAAAGTTTGGAACTCCCTAGAGACTTGTTGAACGGCTTTGGTCAAAGTGCTAATAGTGATATGGACAATGAAATCCAGGCTGAGGTGGTCTCAGATAGAGATGGGGAATTTGCTGGGAACTGGAGCAAAGGTGACTTTTGCTATATTTTAGCAAAGATACGAGGAGCATTTTGCCCCTGCACTAGAGATGTGTGGAACATTGAACTTAAGGGAGATGATTTAGGGTATCTGGCAGAAGAAATTTCTAAGCAGCAAAGCATTCAAGATGTGACTTGGGTGTTGTTAATGGATTCAGTTTTAAAAGGAAAACAGAGCATAGAAGTTCAGAAAATTTGCAGCCCAATGATGTGATACAAAATAAAAACCCATTTTCTCAGGAGAAATTCAAACCAGGTACAGAAATTTGTGTAAGTAACAAGGAGCCAAATGTTAATCACCAAAACAATGGGGAAAACATCTCCAGGGCATGTGAGAGATGTTTGCGGCAACTCCTCCCATCATAGGCCTAGAGGTGGAGGCATACGAGGAAAATATGGTTTCATAGGCCAGGCCCAGGGTCCCCATGCTGTGTGCAGGATTGGACGTAGTCTCTGCATCCTAGCTGCTCCAATCACAGCTGAAAGGGGCTGACATAGAGCTCAGGCCATGGCTTCAGAGGATGGAAGCCTCAAGCCTTGGCAGCTTCCACATGGTGTTGAGCCTGCGAGTGCATAGAAGTCAAGAATTAAGATTTGGGAACCTCTGCCTAGATTTCAAAAGATGTATGGAAATGCCTGGATGCCCAGACAGAAGCTTGCTGCTGGAGCGGTGCTCTCATAGAGAACCTCTACTAGGGCAGTGAGGATGGGAAATGTGGGGTTGGAGTCCCTACACAGGGTCCCTATTGGGGCACCACCTAGTGGAGCTGTGAGAAGATGGCCACCAGTCCAGATCCCTGAATAGTAGATTCACTGACAGCTTGCACTGTGTGCCTGGAAAAGCTGCAGACACTCAACACCAGCCTGTGAAAGCAGTTGGGAGGGAAGCTGTACCCTGAAAAGCCACAGGGGCAGAGCTGCCCAAAACCATGGAAACCCACCTCTTGCATCAGCGTGACCTGGATGTGAGACATGGAGTCAAAGGAGATCGTTTTGGAGCTTTAAGATTTGACTGCCCTGCTGGATTTTGGACTTGCATGGGCCCTGTAGCCCTTTGTATTGGCCAACTTCTCCCATTTGGAATGGCTGAATTTACCCAATGCCTGTACCCATGTTGTATCTAAAATGCAACTAACTTGCTTCTGATTTTATAGGCTCATTGTTGGAAGGGACTTGCCTTGTCTCAGAGGAGATGTTGGACTGTGGACTTTCGAGTTAATGCTGAAATGAGTTGAGACTTTGGGGGACTGCTGGGAAGGCATGATTGGTTTTGAAATGTGAAAACATAAGATTTGGAAGGGACCAGAATAACATAGTTTGGCCCTTTGTCCCTGCCCAAATCTCATCTTGTAGCTCCCATAATTCTCAAGTGTTGTGTGAGGGACCTGGTGGGAGATAACTGAATCATGGGGGTGGGTCTTTCCTGTTCTGTTCTCATGACAGTGAATTAGTCTCATGAGATCTGATGGCTTTTTAAATGGGAATTTCTCTGTGTAAGCTCTCTGTCTTGCCACCACCATGTAAGAAATGCCTTTTGCCTTCCACCATGATTATGAGGCCTCCCCAGTCATGTGGAACTGTAAGTCCTTAAACGTCTTTTTCTTTATAATTTTCCCAGTATTAGGTATGTCTTTAGCAGCAGTGTAAAAACTGACTAATACACAGGGCTAGGAAAGCATGCAGTTTCTAGGGCCCAATAAACAGGCATAGCTGGAAGACAAAAACAGATTTTTAGAGGGATCTATCCACTTTCAATTCCTGGGGTTCCATGAGGAAAATAGAGGTTTCTTCCCAAAATAGGGTCAGTGGCACACTCTCTGTTTTTCCCAAGGAGTCTCCTGTGCCCAGAAGTTATCTTAGGTCCTCTCATGTGTGCATTAAGAGTGGCAAGACAAAATGGAGAAAAGTAATTCAGTCAACTGAGAAAAAACCTTTTCCAGAAAAACAAGATCCAAGAAGAGAAAAACATAAAGGTCTCTTAAATATACCTATAGCTTCGATATCCACTTTTAATTAAGCTGAGCATTCTTTAAGAAAATCCTTTTAAATCCCTTGTTACCCAACCTTAGCCATGTGAAGCCACCAACATTTCTGGCTTTTGAACTTTACCAAAGGTAACCTCACAGGTGAAACCAACAAGCTTCAATTAAGGTTATGACTTAACTGAATGTGCAAGGTATATTTTCAAAAAGGTGGGAAGCAGTTTTTACAAAATCTAGAACCTCTAAAAGTAACTCAGAGAATGGAAGCTAGAAGTTGTTTATGGGCGGGAAGAGAATCAGCAAATGGTAGAAGTCACAGAGCGGTTTACTTGAAAGTACTCATTCCCCAAGCCAGGATTGAACCCAGGTCACCATTGTAAAATGTCAGAGACTAAAATTAAGTACTGCCACGTGATTACATTTCAAGCTCCCAAGGACATAAAACAATATGGTGGCCTGCAGTAAAGTTTGTTACTGACCAGTTTGTTGGGCTAACTTGAACAGTGCACTTACGGGGTCCTAGGCCAAATTTCTATCCTAAGGCACCCCTCTTTCTGACAGAACTGTACAGAAAAACACACAAAGTACACCAGATTGACTACAGCTTAAGACAAACTTCATAAATCATTTTTAATTAATCAAAACTTACAGAGAATATAAGCAGTAATCCTTACCATTTTTTGTTATCGGTTTGCACAGGGAGAGAGGCCAAAAGACTTGGCCTAACATGGCCAAAAGTCTGACCAGTTAAAAAAAACTTTTACCCTTTTGCTGGCAGGTCAGGCTTCTGGGTTCCCTTCCGCTGAGCTCAATTCTAAGCCAAGCAGTTTAAGGTTTGGTAAATTAGCTTTTCCTAGTTTAGAGGATGCATCTGAGAGGAGTGTCCTATGGTATGGGAATGCAATTACCCATCCATAAAGAGAGGACAGAGGAGGAAAAAGGAAAAAGAAGCCTTTTTTACCAAGGTACCCCCCTAGGACTCAGGATGCATTCAAGGGAGGTACGAACTAAAGATGAATGGTTCCCCATTCATGAATGGTTCTTTAGACAAAAGAACTGCCTCAGCAAGTGCATGGACTAAAACAGAGAGAGTGCCACTGACCCCATTTTGGGAAGATGAATGGTTACCCAACTGGGAAGAGGGGATAAGCCATCCCCAATTCCTTTTACTTCCCAGTGAATACCCAGGGTACATGAGGGAGAGAAAGAGTAGGCATCCCTTTTCTTTCTTATGTCCTTATATCCCTGAGTCCCAGCAACCTTGACAGGGTGCCACCCATGGGTGCCAATGTGGCTTTCATTCATATTAACAGAGCAGCCAAGGGAGTAGGAATATTTGCACACACCCACAGATGCCCTGCCCCTGCTTGTTGTCATAACCTTTGTGTTCCCTAGACCTCATTTATGCCATAGATACAGGCGTGACCTCTATCCATGAAACAGGAGACTTGGTTTAATTGGCAAGAATTAGTCATGGTCACCAATGCTGTGCATTTTAACTTCCACTGTTGTCTGCCTCTGGACCCCTCATATTCAATTTTCTATCCTAAGTCTTCAACCCTAAGCTTGGAATTGAGTTTGAGACAAAAGAACTGCCTCAGCAGGTACATAGAATCATCAAGTCCCAGGTGTCTCTCGCCAGATTGCAGCCAGCAGCCAGGGGGACTGCTCTTCTGCGGCCTCCTTTCCATAAGCCAAACGCTAAGGTAAAGCTGAGGAGCTGGGTCCTCCTCAAACAAGGGTGCAAAAAAGGGTGTCCTGTGGCCCAACAAGATGCCTTCCAAAAGGAGAAAAAAACTCTTGCATAGAAAAGCTCCCTATATCGGCCAGGCACGGTGGCTCATGCCTGTAATCCCAGCACCTCGGGAGGCCGAGGCAGGCGGATCATGAGGTCAGGAGATCGAGACCATCCTGGCTAACACGGTGAAACCCTGTCTCTACTAAAAATACACACACACACACACACAAAATTAACTGGGTGTGGTGACAGGCACCTGTAGTCCCAGCCACTCGGGAGGCTGAGGCAGGAGAATGGTGTGAACTCGGGAGGCAGAGCTTGCAGTGAGCCGAAATCGTGCCACTGCACTCCAGCCTGGGCAACAGAGCGAGACTCCGTCTCAAAAAAAAAAAAGAAAAGAAAAGAAAAGGAAAGAAAAGAAAAGCTCCCTATATCTACAGGGCTGTGCTAACTGTTGACGGGGTGGAGAAAAGGAAGAAAAAAAAAAAAAAGCTTAAGTTCAGGGCTGGGAAGATGCCAGGGGTAGAAACCTCCTATTTATTCTTATGCAAGTGGGTTTCTTCAACAGGGAAAGAAACTTTTAATTGCTATCTCCTCCTTCTTGGCTCAGCAAGGGGAGGAAAGACTCCTTGGGCACCTAGCAGGAGGGGAGGGCAAGTGAGAACCGCTGGCCAGCCAGCCATGTGGGACCCTTGTGCTCTGTGCCCCAGCCAGGAGGGGAGCAGGGCAGGGAGCTTGACCATCTGTATGCCTGTGGCCATTGGGGTAGGGGTGGAACACCCCCACTATTGTAAAAGAAAAGATAGATGCCATTACAGTCCTGAAAAAAGAAGGAAAATGCCATAGAAAAGACTGGGTTGGACCAAGTCCAACATTCCTGACCCCTGAGAGCAACACGGGGGCGAGGGGTGTGGGTTGCAGTATCCCCTGTCTTCAGAAAAAGTCTGAGGATGAGAAAGCTCAGAAACAAAAGTGAAAGAGATTGTTGGGTCCACATTTTACTCAATCTTATGACAAATGCCAGACAAGCCTCCAAAATGATGCAGAATTTTTTGCTCCTTAGTTCAGCTTGGTCTGGGTTCTTGTCTCACAGCCAGGAAGAAGTAGATACGTGGACACTGGAAGAGTGAGCAAAGCAGGAAGTTTTATTGAGTGATGAAACAGCTTTTAGTGAGGAGGTTACACAGGGGTGGTTGCCCTGCCTGAAGGTAGGAGAGTTTCCAATATGGCTGAACCTAGGGCTTTTTATGGACTCAGAACAGGGAGTGTATGCTGATTGCTTGTGAGTATGCAAAAAAGCTTAAAGCAAAGACACCACTTAAAAATGGACACGATAGTGTAGGAAACCAATTAGGAAAGGGTAGGTATATGTAAAATAGGTGAAGGCTGAGGATCAATCAGAGGAAAGCACACCAAACGGGAGGGTGGGTTCTCAATCCAGTTCAAGGATTTACTCAAGACTATTTCTGGCTTGAAGGTTGAATTTAACCAGGAACCTGGCCGTATCTGCCTAGGTATTTATCAACAAGGCTGCAATCAAGTTGTCAGTCATGTGAAGCTCGATTAAAGAAGGATCCATTTCCAAGTTCATATGGCTGTTAGCAGGATTCAGTTCTTTGCAGGTTTTTGGAATGAGGGCCTCATTTCCTTGACAACTACTGGCAAGAGGTCACCCTCAATTCCTTCCCCATGGGCCTCTTCATATGGCAGCTTAAACCCCCTTATACATACATAGTTTGCAAATACTTCTTCCCAATCTGTAGGCTGCCATTCCTTTGCTATGCAGAAGCTTTTTAGTTTGATATAGTCCCATCTATTTATTTTTGCTTTTATAGCCTGAGCTTTTGGTATGATATCCAAAAAATTATTGCCACTGCTAGTGTTGAGAAACTTTTTCCCTTTGTTCTCTTTTAGGGAATTTATAGTTTCAGGTTTACATTTAGGTCTTTTATCCATTTTGCAAAACTCCTAGTTTTGGTACATAGCATCTATTACACTCAGTCCTCTGTATCTGTGGGTTCCACATCCATGGATTCAACCAACCATGAAAAAAATATTTGAGAAAAGATAAAATGGTTATGTCTGTCCTGAACATTCACAAACTTTTTTTCCTTTTTATTTTCTCCTAAATGATACAGTATAACAACTAGTTATATAGCATTTACATTGTATAAGGTATTATAAGCAAACTAGAAATGATTAAAAGTACAGTTATTCCTTGTTATATGTGGGGAATGTGTTCCAGGATGCCCAAGTACACCAAACGCCACACATACTCCGGGTCTTGAAGTCAGCCCTTTGGAACCCACATATAAGAAGAGTTGGTGCTCCATATACACTGGTTTGACGTTCCTCAATAATGTATTTTCCATCTGTGTTTGGTTGAAACAATCTGCTTATAAGTGGACCTGCATGTTCAAGCCCTCATTGTTCAAAAGTCAACTGTATACAGAAGGATATGCATAGGTTATATGTCAATGCTGCACCATTTTATGTAAGAAACTTAATCATCCACAGATTTTGGTATCCACAGGGGGTCCTGCAATCAATCCCCTGTGGATATTGAAGGACAACTATGTATCTTGATGCCTCAGTCAAAATCTCAACATAAGCATTCTGTTTTGTATACATGTCTATTTTTCCAACTAAAATTGAAGTTCCTTGAAGGCAAGAACTGTGTCTCACTCACCTTGGTGTGCCCCACCTATTACACTGCAGTACATGCAGCCCTTAGTAAATATCGATGAATTAGCAAAGCAGAGAGGAAACTGTTTCAAGATGTTTATAATACTTAAGAAATGGCTTTGCTGGCTGGGCACAGTGGCTCATACATGTAATCCCAGCATTTTGGGAGGACAAGGTGGGCTGATCACTTGAGGCCAGGAGTTCGAGACCAGCCTGGACAACATGGCAAAACTCCATCTCTACCAAAAATAGAAAAATTAGCCAGGCATGGTGGGGCATGCCTGTAATCCCAGCTACGAGGGTGGCTGAGGCAGGAGAATCACTTGAATCCGGAAGCAGAAGTTGTAGTGAGGAGTTTGTACCACTGCACTTCAGCCTAGATGACAGAGTAAGACTGTCTCAAAAAAAAAAATGCCTTCACTGTTGTTTCATTCATTATTTCTTTCACTCATTCAACAAACCTATTCATGCACCGTGCTGTTTGCCAAGAGGATATTCTCAACTTAGAAGGAGAGTACCATAATTTTTTTCCCACTTCAATAAACTCTTCCTTGTCTTCTAGCCACAGAGCTGACAATGACTAATGATGGAACTTTGGGAAAGCAGCATGGTAATGTATCTGAAGTGGCATAGCAATGTTGCCTCTGAGATGTATCCCTCCATGAAATTGTCACACCATGTGATTCACTGAAAACCTTCCAGTAGCTTCCCACGACACTTAGAATAACAACCAGCAAGGTAACAGATTATCCACCCTTTGCATTTTCCGGCTTTGTTTTCCATTACACACCTGTCATGCACTCCTTTCCAGGAATATCTTGCTATTTTTTAAAAAAGCCAAGCAAGCTTTTACCTTAGTGCCTTTACACTGATGTGCTGCTGCTTGAGACCCTTTTCCCTCATTTCGTTCATACCTGAGCTCAAATACCACCTCATCAGACAGGCTTTTTTGGAAATACACTTAAAAAGCATTTCCATTGTCTTTATTTCCTAACTGTTTTTGATTCTTCATGATATTATGCTATATTTTTCTTTGCTTTTTGTTTACCATCTGACATGGTTTGGCTCTGACTCCCCACTCAAATCTCATCTCAAACTGTAATCCCCACGTGTTGAGGGAGGGAACTGCTGGGAGGTGATTGGATCATGGGGGCAGTTTCCCCCATGTTTTCTTGTGATAGTGAAGAAGTTCTCAAGAGATTTGATGCTTACACCCCTAATTCCAGCCCCTCAGGAGGCTGAGTGGGGGGATCCTTTGAGCCCAGGAGCTTAAGGCTGCAGTAAGCTATGATCACTCCACTGTACTCCAGGCTGGGCGACAGAATCTAAAAAAAAAAAAAAAAAAAGTAATGATAGTGATTTTCTCATTGGCCAAACACTGAGGCTTGGGTCCAGCACTACCTGTCCAAATGCTGGTTCAAGTCTGCCCCCTAGAGTGGAGTAACCAGAATGTCTTGACAGTAATAATGAGCTGTGTTAAGGTCGTAATGACACTTGGCTTTTCTGGGAGGCTGTCATATTGTTTTCTGTGTTATTAGAAAATGTGTCAGCTATTACTTTTATAAGCAAAAAAAGTTTCCATTTTAGGAGGGAAAATATTAACTACAAATACAATTTTTCATTGTGAGAGAGTAATCTGTGACAGTGTTTTGCCTACAATAGGCAGAATTAATTCAAGTTTTAGGGTTCTGCTTGTTTAGAGTCATACCCTCAAACTGCATATGGTTGTCCCTCAGGATACACAGGAGGTTGGTCCCAGGATCCTCACAGATACCAAAATCCGATGATGCTCAGGTCTCTTATATAAAATGACATAGTATTTGCATATAACCTATTCACATCCTCCTACATACTTTAAATCATCTCTAGATTACTTATAATACCTAACACAATGTAAATGCTATGCAAAAAGTTGCTATACTGTATTGTTTTTATTTGGATAGTTTTTTATTGTATTATTATTATTATTATTGGTTTTATTTTTGAATATTTTTGATCTGTGACTGGTCGAATCTATTGATGTAGAACCTGTGCATATGGAAGGCCAGCTGTATATTGAGATGCTACTATATGATAGGTGCCTACTGAGTTTTGGGAATGGAAAGATAATTAAGATATAGTTTCTCTCACTAAGAGTTCACAGGCTAGAGAGGAAGACAGACACGTAAGGAAATCATTCTATTACATAGTGAAACCTACATGAGGTATACTATAGCACAAGAAAGAATATGAATAGACAGGGCACTTTTATTTGGAGAGGAAAGATGGAAAGAAGGAAGAACGGAAGAGACAGTTTAGGTATAACGAAATTTACTTAAAAGGTTGTAACTAGTATTAGGCCAATTAACCCAAAATAGCACCTTGGATTAATTAAATTTCAATACATTTTAAGCTCAGTTAAACTTAAAAATTAAAATTTCAGTAATATGAAAAGAGGCTTGAAAGTTAGCCAAGGTATAGATCAGTGCTATCTAATAGAAGTATAATATGAGACATATACGTGATTTTTAATTTTCTAGTAACCACACTTATATAAGGGAAAAAAGATAAAAATTAATGTTCGCAATATATCTGATTTAACCAAAAATATCTAAAATATTATTATTTCTATTGTAAGAAACAAAGCAAGATAAAAAGGGCCTGAAATCAGGTAGTAGCAATGAGAATGGAGGGAATTGGGTAGATCCAAGTGATATTCAGAGGCAAAATAGGCACAAGTTGATGATTAATTAGATGGAGAATGGGAGAAGTGGAGGAGTACAAGTGGCTTCAAACCCAGGCAAGTTCTTCTACGAGCAACTGTTAAATGATGCTAACAGTCACTGAGATAGGGAACACAGAAAGAGGGGCAGGAGAACACACAGGGCAAGAAAGAACAGTTTCCTTTCAAAAGATGAGTTGAGATGTCTGTGAAACCTGTAACTAATATGTCCAAGGGATGCTTTTATGTGTAAGTGTGCTGCTCAGGAGAGAGTCTGCACCACAGGGACAGATTTGGGAGCCATCAGCACATAGGTGGCAGATACCCTGGACATGTTTGAGATTGTCCAGGGAAGATAAGGTGACTGAGACAAGTGCTTAGGCAGAGCTCTGAAGAAAATCCGTATTTAAGGTGTATAGATCTCTCACCAAAGCACCAAAGACAACCAGGAGTGATGGGAGAGGTACAAGGAAAACCACAAGAATATAAGTCTCAACAGCCAGCCAGAGAGGGGGCTTCAAGAGGGAGGGAGTAATCAGCAATGTCTGATGCTGCTAGAAAGTCAAGCAAAGTCGAAAGACGTTTTCACGGAATTTGACAGTAAAGGGCTCAAGGGTGACTTTGAAGAGAATGGTTTCCATAAAGGGTAAGGATAGAAGTCACATTGCAGCAGACTGAAAACTGAGGGAAAATGTAGATAACTCTTCAAGAAATTTTTTGTGAAAAGGAAGATAGCTAAGTTGGTTACTATTGGCTATCAAGAATGGTATCTCTTGGTATGTTATGAGGGAAAGTTTTTATGACAGACGTGACAGCTGGGCGCGGTGGCTTACGCCTGTAATCCCAGCACTTAGAGAGGCTGAGGTGGGCGTATGACGAGGTCAGGAGATCGAGAACATCCTGGCTAACACAGTGAAACCCCGTCTCTACTAAAAAAGTATAAAGAAATTAGCCGGGCGTGGTGGCGGCGCCTATAGTCCCAGCTACTCCAGAGGCTGAGGCAGGCGAATGGCGTGAACCCAGGAGGCGGAGCTTGCAGTGAGCTGAGATGGCACCACTGCACTCCAGCCTGGGCGACAGAATGAAACTCCGTCTCAAAAAAAAAAAAAAGTGACTTGACTCCACTTAAAGACTATTTAAAATTATGTAATAAACAATTTTATTGATTAAAGAGATGTTAACGATATATTCTTAAGATTATGACTGAAAAAGTGTTTAATGTGCACTTCTGTTCATGTACACATGTACATGTAAATAGCATTCTGGAAGTATATACACCAAGATATTAACCATATTTATCTCCAAGAAGGTAAACAAACATGTTTAAAATTTTCATTCTGTCAGGCATGGGGGCTCACACCTGTAATCCCAGCACTTTGGAGAGGCCAAAGCAGGAAGATCTCTTGAGCCCAGGAGTTTCAGAACAACCTGGGCAACATGGGGAAACCTCTCCGCAACCCTTACAAGTAATTTTTTTTTTTTTTTTTTTTTGAGACAGAGTCTCGCTCTATGGCCCAGGCTGGAGTGCAG
>NW_012106564.1:1171865-1174196 GCF_000951045.1 Mandrillus leucophaeus
GGCTTGAGCCACCGCGCCCGGCCACAAGTAATTTTTTTTTAATTAGCTGGCTGTGGCAGTGTGTGCCTGTGGTCCCAGCTACTAGGGCAGCTAGGGTGGGAGGATCACTTGAGCCTGGGAGGTTGAGGCTGCAGTGAGCAGTATTTGCATGCAGAAGATGATTGGATCATGGGGGAAGTTTCACCCAGTGCTGTTCTCATGATAGTGAATGAGTTCTCACAAGATTTGATGGTTTTATAGAGCAATTTTCCCTGCTCTTGCAAGCGCTCTCTTTCCTGCCGCCATGTGAAGAAGGTCCTTGCTTCCCCTTGAGCTTCTGCCATGATTGTAAGTTTCTTGAACCCTCCCCAGTCATGTGGAACTGTGAGTTGATTAAACCTCTTTTCTATGTAAATTACCAAGTCTTAGGCAGTTCTTTTTTTTTTTTTTTTTTCCAGTGGAATCTTGCTCTGTCTCCCAGGCTGGAGTGCAGTGGTGCAATCTCAGCCCACTGCAACCTCCACCTCCCAGGTATAAGCAATTATCCTGACTCAGCCTCTCGAATAGCTGGGACTACAGCACCCACCACCATGCCTGGCTAATTTTTTGTATTTTTATTAGAGATGGAGTTTCACCTTGTTGGCCAGGTTGGTCTCAAACTCCTGACTTCAGGTGATCCACCTGCCTTGGCCTCCCAAAGTGCTGGGATTACAGGCATGAGCCACTGCATCTGGCCTCAGGCAGCTCTTTATAACAGTGTGAGAATGAATGAATACAGGAAACTGGTACTGCAGAGTGGGGTACTGCAATACAGGTACCAGAAAATGTGGAAGTGACTTTGAAACTGGGTAACTAGCAGAGGTTGAAACAGTTTGGAGGGCTCAGAAGAAGACAGGAAAATGTGGGAAAGTTTGGAACTTAATAGAAACTTGTCAGATGGTTTTGACCAAAATGCTGTTAGTAATGTAGACAACGAAGTCCAGGCTGAGATGGTCTCAGATGGAGATATAGAACTTCTTGAAAATTGGAGCAAATGTCACTTTTGCTATGCTTTAGCAGAGCAACTGGTGGCATTTTGCCCCTGCCCTAGAGATCTGTGGAACTTTGAACTTGAGAGAGAGTATCTGAAATTGGAACTTATGTTTAAAAGGGAAGTAGAGCATAAACGTTTGGAAAATATGTAGCCTGACGATATGATAAAAAAGAAAAATCCATTTCCTGGGGAGAAATTCAAGTTGGCTAGAGAAATTTGCAAAAGTAACAAGGAACAGAATGTTAATTACCAAGACGATGGGGAAAACGTCTCCAAGGCATGTCAGAGACTTTCACAGCAGACCCTCCCATCACAGACCCAGAGGCCTAGAAGGGAAAAATGGTTTCCTGGGCCAGGTCCAGGGCTCCCCTGATGTGTGCAGCCTTGGATTTGGTGCCCTGTGTCCCGGCCGCTCCAGTCGTGGCTAAAAGGGACCAAGGTACAGCTCAGGCTGTTGCTTCAGAAGGTGCAAGCCCCAACTCTGGGCAGCTTCCATGTGGGATTGGTACTGCGGGTGCACAGAAGACAAGAATTGAGGTTTGGGAACCTCTGCCTAGATTTCAGAAGATGTATGGAAACACCTGGATGTGCAGGCAGAGGTGTGCTTTAGGGGTGAAGCCCTCATGGAGAACCTCTGCTAGGGCAGTGCAGAAGGGAAATGTGGGGTTGGAGCTGTTCTTATGATAATGAGTTCTCATGCAATCTGATGGTTTTATAAGGCAGTTTTTCCTGTTCCTGCTAGCTCTCTCTTTCCTAATACCATGTGAAGAAAGGTCTTTGCTTCCCCTTCACCTTCTGTCATGATTGTAAGTTTTCTGAGGCCTTCCCAGCCATGCAGAACTGTGAGTCAAACCTCTTTTCTTTATAAGTTACCCAGTCTTGGGCAGTTCTTCATAGCAGTGTGAGAACGAACTAACACACCCCTTTTCCTTTTTATTTCTACTAAGTCAAAGTCAGTGCTTGCACAAGCAATCAATTACAGTATTAGTTATGAGTAGTACTTTTGGGGGATTTTCCTCTTCACAAAACGGAGTATGTAGCTGCCCTTGGGCATTTGAAGGTCTAAGACAGATGAGGAATAAACAGAGAGAGCATTAGAGAACTCCAGTATCTTTGCTTTCAGGGGAAAACAATTACTCATAGAGTATGGTTCCACAAAGTTAAAACCCAGTGCATAAATCTGACCTCAGAGAATCAGTCTTCCCCCAAGTAATCAAAACTGCAACCTACCCCGCTCCTGCTGTTCTTGCTCACATCCACTCATTCACATGCACATCACACACAGACTGTCTCAGAACCTGCTACTAGAGGAAAATGAA
>NW_012106564.1:1174246-1178069 GCF_000951045.1 Mandrillus leucophaeus
GCAGTGCAGAAGGGAAATGTGGGGTTGGAGCTGTTCTTATGATAATGAGTTCTCATGCAATCTGATGGTTTTATAAGGCAGTTTTTCCTGTTCCTGCTAGCTCTCTCTTTCCTAATACCATGTGAAGAAAGGTCTTTGCTTCCCCTTCACCTTCTGTCATGATTGTAAGTTTTCTGAGGCCTTCCCAGCCATGCAGAACTGTGAGTCAAACCTCTTTTCTTTATAAGTTACCCAGTCTTGGGCAGTTCTTCATAGCAGTGTGAGAACGAACTAACACACCCCTTTTCCTTTTTATTTCTACTAAGTCAAAGTCAGTGCTTGCACAAGCAATCAATTACAGTATTAGTTATGAGTAGTACTTTTGGGGGATTTTCCTCTTCACAAAACGGAGTATGTAGCTGCCCTTGGGCATTTGAAGGTCTAAGACAGATGAGGAATAAACAGAGAGAGCATTAGAGAACTCCAGTATCTTTGCTTTCAGGGGAAAACAATTACTCATAGAGTATGGTTCCACAAAGTTAAAACCCAGTGCATAAATCTGACCTCAGAGAATCAGTCTTCCCCCAAGTAATCAAAACTGCAACCTACCCCGCTCCTGCTGTTCTTGCTCACATCCACTCATTCACATGCACATCACACACAGACTGTCTCAGAACCTGCTACTAGAGGAAAATGAACATCCTGCCTCACGTGAGGACCATAAGCTCTGGCATCAGAATGAACTCGTCTCTGGCCCTAACTCTGCCACCTAACTCTGCCAGCAAGCTACAGAACTCTCTAAAATTTGTCTCCTCATCTAGAAAGTGAAGAAAAAAATAGGTCTGTGATGGTTAATGTTAGGTGCCAGCTTGACTTGATTAAGGGGCACCCAGACAGCTGGTAAAGCACTATTTCTTTCTGCACAGATATGTCTGTTAAAGTGATTCTGGAAAAGATCGGCATTTGAATCAGTGGACTGAATAAGGAAGATCCTCCTCACCCAATGTGGGCAGGCACTATCCAGTTGGTTGAAGACCTGGATAGACAAAAAAGGCAGAGGAAAGGAGAATTGTCTCTCTCTCTCTTTCTCCCTTCTCTCCCTCAAAGCTAGGATGTCCTTTTTTCCTGCCTTGGATATTAGAACTACAGGTTCTGTGTGGCCTTTGGAGTCAGGGACTTGTACCAGTGACTCTCCCCTACCCTACCTTCAACCTAGGACTGAAAGTGATATCATCAGCTTCCCTGGTTCTGAGGCTTTCAAACTTGGACTAAGCCACCCTACTGGCTTCCCCGGTTCTGAGGCTTTTGAACTTGAACGGAGCCACACTACTGGCTTCCTTGGTTCTCCAGCTTGGAGACAGTTTATGTTGGGATTTCTCTGCCTCCATAATCATGCAAGTCAATTCCCCTAATAAATCCCCTCTCATATATCTCTATACCTATTTATCTCTACCTCTATCTCTATCTATCATCTATCTATCTATATATCTATCCATCTATCTATCTATCTTTATCTCTATCCTATTGGTTCTTTCTCTCTGGAGAATCCTGACTAATACAAGGTCCCACCTCAGAGTAGTGAAGCTTATTTTAGATAATGCATTAAAGTATCCAGCATAGTACTTGGCAGGTTAATTACCAGTTCTCCTTAAATGATGGCCATTAGACATACTTACATAATTACTTCTGACAAGAAAGTAAACTCAAGAGTCATACCAATGACTTTTATTTAAGATGATTTGTGAGTTGATGTGTAAGAAGGGTTGGTGAAGCTACGTGGGTGGCTCTTTAAATACCTTGTATTACGTTTTCAAATTTTTCTTTATTCTATTAAAATACCTTTTATTCTCTTTATTCCCATAAAAAGGCAACCAAGCAGAATATACTCTCAACTAAGATGCCAGCAGTAATTGGGGTATGATGCAAGTCATCTTGGAGCAGCTACATACCCTGCCCACTGCAGTCACTCAGCATCTGCAGTTGCTTTTTATAGCTGTTTTTACCCCCAACCCCGCCCCCATCCACATCCTGAAATGGTGAATTAGGGCTCAAAGAAAAAAACCAAAACTAGCATCTGATGTCATGAGGCGGAAGCAGAGTATTATTCAGGCCCTTTTTCAAACAGGGGAGCCATGTGTGCTTCTCCATGTTCTTCTTTCCTAGAGCTCCTTTCTTCCTCTACTTTCTTTCGGGATTTTATCTCCATCCTCAGGCATTCTCTTTCATTTCTCTCCTTTCTGCTTTCAGGTCCCTGAAAGGGAAAGAGCAGAAACAGGTAAAAATGCACAAACAGCTGACAACACTCCACATTTCTCTTAATAATCAGACACAGAGAAAGCCCTGATGGTTTAGCAGACTCCCACCTCTTGGTTTCCAGAAATACATTAGCATAAACCTAAGGATGTTGCTAAAGGTTTTGGTCACAAAGAAAAGAATAGAGGGGATTGGGCATCAGCAGATGGTCTGGGAAGGAAGTACAACCTGCACACGCCTGTGACTCTTTGCCTCTGAACATACTGAGGGGCATGATTTCATGGCACGATGAAATTAACAGTCCCCTGGTGCTTTTTGAAAAGGAAAGTATCAAGTGAGATCACACATGGAATGATTCTTAGTGCTCTGTGTTCAGTCCGTTAAATTACATTAATAGTAGAGTTTTCACTAAATTTTAATGTGAGGACTGTGGGAAGAATGAAGTGTTAAGGAATGACACCCAACCAGATTAACAACCCCCAACATGTGTCCCCAGGATTCCACATTATTCACTGATTAACTGAACATATACTGTTGTTGTCGGATCAGGAGATATAACACTAAAGAGACCTACTTCCTAGATATTACACCTAGGTGGAGGGATACAGACAGTCATCAATAAGCCTAAAAGGAAGTGAAAAAATAATCCACAGTGATAAGTGCAATGATAACTGTAAACAGAGTGATAGGGACCTACTGGAGGGTAGGGGGTTGCTTCTTTAGTTTGTATGGCCAGAGGGTGCCTTTCAAAGGAATTATCAAAACGATGGCATTAATAAATGTGGCCACGGTATCTATTTATGCTTCTATTTTAAAAAATAAACAAGCAAAACCATTACTCCTCTCCTATTCAAACTAGAAATGTTGGGAAACCCCTTAGTGTTTATCAGGTGAAGTTAAGCAGTGGTGAGTGGCGGTCACATGAGCAAGGTCATGCGTGCTCAGCTGCGCTGGCTGAGAGTTATTGAGGCATCTATCTGTTTAACACAGTGGTGTCAGCCACTCTACAATGTTAATGCAGTCATTAAGGTCTCTTATCAAAATGGTATAAGAAAGAGAAAATAGAGTGATGATTAAAGACCATCTGAGAAATGCTTGTAAATAATGCTTAGAAATACATTTTATCACATCACTTAGATGCTAAATGTGAAAATTATCAAAATAAGCCGACTGAATTTTTAAATATCAAAATGAAAGAATTTAACATTGTTGGTCATGATCAGGACACAGAAACAGTTTCTGGTTCTTTTTGATATCAAACTATGTAAAATTTAAATCTAGGTATTAGTATATATTTGGTCCCCAAACAAAAGACAATATAAATCATTTTTAAATTTGCTGAAAAATAACACTTTTTAATGTAGTTAGCCTTAGGAAAGCGTGTAGATTATCAAATAGGGAAAAGTTGAAGTGTATCTGTATATGTTCTGAATTTCTAATTTTGCATTAAGATTTTATAAAGTACTCTTTAAAAACTGATATAAAATAAAATATTTAAATTAAAATTAGTTATATAATGTGAAAATTTTAAAAATTTTATAAATTCCTAACAGGTTTCTAGTTATTATATATAACCATGAAAAAGAGTTTC
>NW_012106564.1:1178949-1186510 GCF_000951045.1 Mandrillus leucophaeus
GTCCACTATTCTCCCTTCCTTGTTCCTCTTCTGATCAGGTGGAGAAAGCAGCCTACAGAAGGGAAACCATATGGATACAGGGTCACTCTGAGCAAAAGTAAGGTGTCACCTGTAAGGCAAAGATGCACAGTGAGTCTCAACAGTTAATCTGCTAGATAGACAGCACCGTGCTCAGATGGACAATGAAACACAAAGCACTCAAGTATCTTCACCAGTGGACTCAGAGTCTAGCTCCAGAACCAGGAGTCATTACGCTTAGGTTCAGTTATTTGTTTTGTCTACTACACGGCAGCAACCCATTATTCCGGTTTTGCAAAATGAAACAAAAAACCAAAGACCTACAAAAAAGAAGCATTTTGCTCAAGGCCAGTCAGTGAGCATGCTGCAGAGTTGAAACATTAATTGATCTTTAGTTTATTACTTTATTTGATCTTTAGTTTATTACTTTATTTATCAAGTTTAGCATCATGAGTGGAGCTTCTATATTTCTATACTTCCCCCCATTTCATGTCTGTCTCTTCCTTTTACTTTACTGAGACTCCCATGACGTCACCGTGAGCACCTAGCCCACTCCTATTCCTGGATACTTACTAGACAGTGTTTGGTCGTTCTTGTGTTTTTTAACTATAGGAGAACAAAACACCATCATGGACTATTTGCTAGAGGATTAAATATGAAAGGAGAGAAGCCACGGGGGCAGTTTTTTCCCCCCAAATTGTAAAAGGAGAATGAGTTACAATTATTTATAATAAGGTTGATGAAAGTAGGCTCAAGAAACTAGGGGGCTGAGTGTGGTGACTCATACCTGGAATCCTAGCACTTTGGGAGGCTGAGGCAGGAGCACTGCTTGAGCCCAAAAGTTTGAAACCAGCCTGGGCAACATAACAAGACCCTGTCTCTAGAAAAAAAAAGTTTAAAATTTAGTCAGTCATGGTGGCACATGCCTGTAGTCCCAGCTACTCAAGAGGCTGAGGTGGGAAGAACACTTGAGACCAGGAATTCGAGGCTGCAGTGAGCCATGATCAGGCCACTGCACTCCAGCCTGGGCAACAGAGTGAGACCCTATCTCGAAAAAAAAAAAAAGAAAAACTAGAAGACTTTGGTAAGAAAAATGTTTCGGGAACTCTTCCTATACCAGATATCTTCAATTATAAATAATAATTTTCAAAAATTCAATCTGGGTTGTGTTAAACTGAATGTCATTTTTCAAAGATCTTACTACTAAGCTGTAAATGAAGAAGTTACATTTGTTCCCCTCAATGTTAAACAGGACAAAACCTTTGGGTTTCCTTTTCTAAAGTGGCTTAAATATTCAGTAGCTCTGCTACATACCAAAGAGGCAGAACGTTTGGTTCTAAAGCACAGCTGTCGTTCAAAGGACTCCGAAAATTTCTCAATTTTGGAATGGGATCTGCCTTTTGATTCCAGTGGCTCCTTGAATGACCCATCCTCTGAGTATTTTCCGTAATCCCGCACGTGGCTACGGCATCGAAATTCTTGGTCCTCATGAGAATGCCTTCTAGGAAGACGGTCAGATGATCGGCATCGGAATTCCTGGTCCTCATGAGAATGCCTTCTAGGATGGCGGTCAGATGATGGAATTCTGGGAAGCACAGGAAGCTGAGAATACAGAATGAAAAAATTTACAATATAAAAGGACTGTGCAATGTTAGCACAGAGGCAGAATGTTTATAAACTACTAACTAAATGAATCTCACGTTGAATTGATATGTTTTCTTTGTGAAAGGAAAATAAAACTTGGGGCCCCCAAATCACTAAGCTAAAGGGAAAAGTCAAGCTGGGAACTGCTTAGGGCCAACCTGTCTCCTATTCTTTCAAAGTCACCCCTCTGCTCACTGAGATAAACGCAAATCTGATTGCCTCCTTTGGAGAGGCTAATCCGAAACTCAAAAGAATGCAACCATTTGTCTCTTAACTACCCATGACCTGGAAGCCCCCTGCCCACTTTGGGTTTTCCCGAAACCCTTTGCTTTGAGTTGTCCTGCCTTTTCAAATCGAACCAATGTTCATCTTGCATATGTTGATTGATGTCTCATGTCTCCTTGAATGTATAAAACCAAACTGTGCTCTTACCACCTTCGGCACACGTCGTCAGGACCTCCTGAGGCTGTGTCATGGGCATGAATCCTCAGCCTTAGCAAAATAAACTTTCTAGATTAACTGAGACCTGCCTCAGATTTTGGGGGTTCACATTTTGGCAACCATGAAGGGATTCTGAGTGGAGATGCCCTTGACCTTTGACAAATCTCCTATTGGTGCTTGGTACCAGCATGAGCTAACTTTATGGCTCAAACCAATAGGACAATTTGCTGAGGTCTGAGAGCACCCCCTCCAGAGAGTCCCTGATCTCCCAAAATTTGGTCTCGATCTAAAGTTTATTTTGCTGTACAACTCCTCTCTCTCTCTCTCCTTTTTTTTTTTTTTTTTCGGAGTTTAGTTTTACTTGCTTCCAACAAGGAAGGCAAGATTTCCTGTTTCCATGATGATGGAAGGCAGGTAACTTTTATGGAGTTTGAGCTTGCTTCCAACAGGGAAGATGAGGTGTTTGCTTTTTTCTTTTCCTGCTTGTTAGGATGGTAGAGAGCAGTCCACAGCCTGAGACCCATCCCTAGGTAAGGAACTGAATTAGCATTTGTCTTGGCTAAAGTTAAGATTGACATCCAGGCCAGGCATAGTGGCTCATGCCTGTAATCCCAGCACTTTGGGAGGCCAAGGCAGAGGGATCATCTGAAGTCAGGGGTTCGAGACCAGCCTGGACAACATGGTGAAACCCTGTCTCTACTAAAAAATAGCAAAAGATTAGCTGGGCGTGGTGGTGTGTGCCTATAGTCCCAGCCGGAAGGCTGAGGCAGGAGAATAGCTTGAACCTGGGAGGCAGAGGTTGCAGTGAGCTGAGATCGCGCTATTGCACTCCAGCCTGGGCAAGAAGTGCGAAACTACATCTCAAAAAAAAAAAAAAAAGATTAATACACAGTTCCAGCTGGCATTAATTTCTCTTTGCCATTAGAGCACTCAGTGACCATATAAGTTGTGCCATCATTTGTTTTGTTTAACTGTTTTTTTATTGTTGTGTCTGTTTTTGTTATTGTTTCAGTCTTTTTCCCATTGGGTTTGATCAACTCTACCTGACTTGATCAAATCAAAAGGAAATTTCCAAAACTATGGGGAATAAGGCCTCTGAAGTGGCTATGTTCCCACCAAAAAAGTGGTATGGTAGGGGGAGAAAAACAGCCAGCAAAAGGAAAAATAAAAAAAGGAAAGATTTTTTTACTTTGACTACTTAAGAGTCTTTATTTACATAACAAGGCCATCTTTTTGCTATCCAGGCCAAACTGAAAGCAATGGCTGTCACCCCACACTGCAGTTTGATAGCTAAGGTCCTGCCTTCTTTTTTCCACCATGACAGCCTGGGTTTTGTTTCTTTTTTTTTTTTTTTTTTTGAGATGGAGTCTTGCTCTGTCACCCAGGCTGGAGTGCAGTGGCCGGATCTCAGCTCACTGCAAGCTCCGCCTCCCGGGTTCATGCCATTCTCCTGCCTCTGCCTCCCGAGTAGCTGGGACTACAGGCGCCCGCCACCTCGCCCGGCTAGTTTTTTTGTATTTTTTTTTTAGTAGAGACGGGGTTTCACCGTGTTAGCCAGGATGGTCTCGATCTCCTGACCTCGTGATCCGCCCGTCTCGGCCTCCCAAAGTGCTGGGATTACAGGCTTGACTGATTCTTGTTTTCTTCATTTACTTCTGCTATCTCTCCTTTCTCTTGCACCCTCTGCTGCATGAGAGACCTAAAATAGTATATAATAGCCCAGGGTTCTTTAACAAAAACAGAGAAGGTGCCAGACTCCCTTTGGGGGAGAAACCTGTTTTTCCTTATGGAACCACAAGAGTGTAAACAGACAAGTTTGTCTCAGCTTTTAAACTGCTTGCTTTTGTATTCTGTCACCTGATTTATTGTCTAAAATAATTACTGCAACAGAGAATGCTCTTGGGTTTGTAAAGAAGAATGTATTTAGACACTTAGAAATGTCTTTATTGAAAAAAAAAAAATTAAGTGCACTGTAAAAACATCACATGGGCTAGCCTCAGGATAATTCTCCATTTTTGGAAAGCCAGGATTCAGTGTGGGCTCTGCCCAAAGCTCAGACATCCAGTTGAAAGATAGGTAGTCCCTATGTAAATAAAATTAGTCTCCTTATACAATCCTATAATAGATTTTTATAATTTTATGTTTTATTTGACATCCATTGTTAATCTTCCTCTAGCATACCAGACTTTTATTCTCCATACCTTACAATGTAAGTTTTGCTACTAGATTTTTCACCTGAGTTGCTTCCTTTAATATGTAAACTTAAAACTATTTAGCTGATAACTGCCTAGGGTTGTGAAACAGGTTATCAAGAATCTGAATGTCTAAGATAGGAAAAAAAAAACAATGGTTTTTATGAATCTATAAGATGTACTTCTTTCAGCATCCCTAATACCTCTATGTATTTATGTGTTGTGGACACAGTGTTTCACTACTGAAAATATATAAAAGAGCTCTAATTAATTGGTTTAAAGAAAAATAAAAGCACTTGAATCAATACTTTATCAGGACAAAAGAAAAGACTAGTCAAATGTGTTTTCAACTTTATGTAACTTAAGTAAAACCTTTAATAAGTAAGCTAACTTTAAAATTATTGGTAAAATAATACTAGAAATGTTTTAAGAATTGCCAGCATACATATTTGTTTGCATTTATTAATCAAGTAATTTTATGCTTATCCCTACCAAATACTATAAGGTGACAAAATTTGACATAGGGGTTACAGAACTATAAACCCAGCCAAAAACAGAATGATCTTTACTTGTGTAATATTTAATAATTTGAGAAATGATATTGGTTTAATAAAAATAGCTACATTTTGAATTTAGTAAGATTACCATAACTTCTCATCTTGTGACTTTAGGCAGTCTAGTCCACAGGCAGTGAGGTTTGTTTTTGGCAAAGGACTGTTATTGTCTTTGTTTCAAAGCTAAATTATAAACTAAGTTCCTCCCAAAGTTAGTTCAGCCTATGCCCAGGAATAAACAAGGACAAACTTAAAAGGAGGTTAAAAGCAAGATGGAGTCAGTGAAGTTCAATCTTTTTCACTGTCTCAGCTATAATCTTACAATGGTGGTTCCATAACTTTAAATGATGATTATTACAGTTTTCATAAATAATCCAGGTAAACAATTAAAATAAAATGATTAGGTAAATGTAATGGGATAAATACTTGTAGACAAACCTGTCATAATTTAGAATCTAAAGTTAAATTAAACAATAGATATTTCATTATTTGAGTATTTTCCAACAAAAATATATTTGTAGGAAAACATTCTTTCTTAAAGAAAACGTGTGTTATTTTAAAAGAGAAGAACAATTTTTGTCTAATTCAAAGCTTATTTAAAGGTCATATATAAAACAAGGTAACAGGAAACAAGAGAGATGTAAAAAAAAAGTTATAAAAATAAAGAGGGAGTTTCTTTGTAAGAAAGCTTGAAGAGAAATAATTTCATAGGAGAAAGACTCTTGTATGGTAAATTTAGTCCTAGAGTAAAATGACTGCTTGTTTAAGAAAGAAGCATGCTCAGATCAAACCAGAAAATCCAAGCATGTCATGAATGGTCTGTGTAAGACATAACAAAAGGATTTTATTTTATTTTATTTTATTTTATTTTATTTTATTTTATTTTAATTATACTTTAAGTTCTAGGGTACATGTGCACAATGTGTAGGTTTGATACATAGGTATACATGTGTCATGTTGGTTTGTTGCACCCATCAACTCATCATTTACATTAGGTATTTCTCCTAATGCTCTCCCTCCCCCAGGCCCCCATGCTCCATCAGGCCTCTGTGTGTGATGTTCCCCACCCTCTGCCCAAGTGATCTCATTGTTCAATTCCCACCTATGAGTGAGAGCATGCGGTGTTTGGTTTTCTGTCCTTGTGATAGTTTGCTGAGAATGACGGTTTCCAGCTTCATCTATGTCCCTGCAAAGGACACAAACTCGTCCTTTTTTATGGCTGCATAGCATTCCATGGTGTATATGTGTTGCATTTTCTTAATCCAGTCTATCATTGATGGACATTTGAGTTGGTTCCAAGTCTTTGCTATTGTGAATACTGCCACGATAAATGTATGTGTCCATGTGTCTTTATAGTAGCATGATTTATAATCCTTCAGGTATATATACAATAAATATATGTGTGCATGTGTCTTATAGTAGCATGATTTCTAATCCTTCGGGTATATGCCCAGTAATGGGATTGCTGGGTCAAATGGTATTTCTAGTTCTAGATCCTTGAGGAATCACCACAGTGTCTTCCACAATGGCTGAACTAATTTACACTCCCACCAACTGTGTAAAAGTGTTCCTATTTCCCCACATCCTCTCCAGCACCTGTTGTTTCCTGACTTTTTAATGATCACCATTCCAACTGACGCAAGATGGTATCTCATTGTGGTTTTGATTTGTATTTCTCTGATGACCAGTGATGATGAGCATTTTTTCATGTGTCTGTTGGCTGCATAGATGTCTTCTTTAGCGAAGTGTCTGTTCATATCCTTTGCCCACTTTTTGATGGGGTTGTTTGTTTTTTTCTTGTAAATTTGTTTAAGTTATTTGTAGATTCTGGGTAATAGCCCTTTGTCAGATGACTAGATTGCAAAAATTTTCTCCCATTCTGTAGGTTGCTTGTTCACTCTGATGGTAGTTTCTTTTGCTGTGCGGAAGCTCTTTAGTTTAATTAGATCCCATTTGTCTACTTTGGCTTTTGTTGCCATTGCTTTTGCTGTTTTAGTCATGAAATCCTTTCCCATTCCTATGTCCTGAATGGTATTGCCTAGGTTTTCTTCTAGAGTTTTTATGGTTTTAGGTCTAACATTTATGTCTTTAATCCATCTTGAATTAATTTTTGTATAAGGTGTCAGGAAGGGATCCAGTTTCAGCTTTCTACATGCAGCTAGCCAGTTTTTCCAGCACCATTTATTAAATAGGGAATCCTTTCCCTGTTGCTTGTTTTTGTCAGGTTTGTCAAAGATCAGATGGTTGCAGATGTGTGGTGTTGTTTCTGAGGCCTCTGTTCTGTTCCATTGGTCTATATCTCTGCTTTGGTACCAGTACCATGCTGATTTGGTTACTGTAGCCTTGTAGTATAGTTTGAAGTCAGGTAGCGTGATGCCTCCAGCTTTGTTCTTTTGGTTTTGGATTGTCTTGGCAATGCGGACTCTTTTTTGGTTCCATATGAGCTTTAAAGTAGTTTTTTCCAATTCTGTGAAGAAAGTTATTGGTAGCTTGATGGGGATGGCATTGAATCTATAAATCACTTTGAGCAGTATGGCCATTTTCATGATATTGATTCTTCCTAGTCATGAGCATGGAATATTCTTCCATTTGTTTGTGTCCCCTTTTATTTAATTGAGCAGTGGTTTGTAGTTCTCCTTGAAGAGGTCCTTCACATCCCTTGTAAGTTGGATTCCTAGGTATTTTATTCTCTTTGTAGCAATTGTGAATGGG
>NW_012106564.1:1191290-1193521 GCF_000951045.1 Mandrillus leucophaeus
AGCCAGGATGGTCTCGATCTCCTGACCTCGTGATCCGCCCGTCTCGGCCTCCCAAAGTGCTGGGATTACAGGCTTGAGCCACCACGCCCGGCCACCCCTATGTCAAATTAACAAGGATTTCTTGAAGCATTAGCCAACTCCTTAATGAAGGTTATAAAGGTTTTAAAAGGCTTATGGAAGTTGTATCTTACAGTCAGGATTAAAATTTTATAGATTGTTTATAACATTTTGAAAAACAAATGTAATTGGCTTGATGCAGTTTTTATTAGGGCTTATTGTTTGGAAAATTAAGTCTCCTATTTCAAAGCATGAAGATTTCACTTTTTAAAAAAAATCCTTTATCACTTTAGTTAAATGAAATGACTTATTTTATAATGACCTGCGATCCTATTTTGTGATATCAAGTGTTTTAAACCTTTGATATTTGACGAGCTTTCCAAATCAAATAATAAATTATGTCTTTTTCTGACCCAATCAGTCCTTTAAGATAATAGGTTCCCTAAAGTCCAAAAATGACATAATTGGCTCAGCTGGCATAACAATTATACAGGAAGCATTGTCAAATATAAAATGGTGTTTGGTTTTCTTAGGGCTGTATTTCTATAAATATGTTATTGGTATGTGTTCCAAAATTATGGGAAACTCCTATAATTCCAATATGACTTAATGGACATTATCAGTAATAATTATAATTGTTAGGTTAAATTATTGTGTGCCACAGAAGTAACAAATTTCCTTGTCAATTGTGTCTTTAACTATGGCTGCCCTAAAAGTTTTTTGTCATCCATGAACAATTGTTGTCTTGTTTTGGTCCTCTTTAGAAGGTGGTTTTATAATCAGCTATAAAACTCTAACAGGTGCTCTTGAATGCAGGTTTCTGATAACTTTGGAGATTGTGACATCAGAATAGAAGAAAGACGTCAGGACTCATGGAGAGCTGAAATGTGTATGACTATCAAGCAGACCAGGAATTAACTGCATCAACTAAACTAATAATAGAAGTCTGAAGTAATCTTTTTAACTTTTTGCTTAAAACTTTGCTGAGCCTTTGTTTTGTTTTTCAGTCAAGAAAACTTTTAAGCTATTTACAATAGGTTTTAATAATTGAGTTAAGTACACTCCCATGAACAAAATGTGGGGCATATTTGTTTTCTCTCTACCTGATTTCTCCAGAGTTTGGAAACTGTGAGTATACTTAACTTACGGCAATACAGTTATTTGCCTAAGTGCAATAAGAATCTGTTTTCATTTATAGCAGGACACAGTTGGAGAAACTTGTTATTTTACCAAGGCTTTGACTGGAATGGTGTGCTTTCCTTTAAGGAATCAAACTTGACTTACAAAGCCAGTAAAAGTCCCTGGGGAAAACTGCCCTCAAACTTGTCTACACAATTCCTGTACAGGGTTCCTGACCTGTGGTAAGTAAAGAATGTAACCTTCTTACAGGCCTAAGAGCCCCAGGTTTTATCTTAGAACCTCAAGAGGAGAGGATCAACCAACTCAGCTCACCTTTAAAAAAAGTCTTATCTGAGATTCCTTCTATAGAACAAAGTTCCATCAAAGCCAACTTAAAAGCCTATGTAAAAAATAATTACTCTTGTTGAACTGTACACAAATGATTAGGCCAAGTATAATAAAGCAAAGCAGTCCTACCATGATTTGTCTTTGGTAAAAATGGGAAACTGGAGAGAGAAAAATTGTTTCAAAAACTATAGCATACCTGTTGTTAGATTTTAGACTTGCCTAATGTTTTCCAATTTTTGTTCTTTTCTACATCTTGGACCAAATTCTAAATTTTCTTGGCTACAAGTCTTCAAAACAATGTTTTCCATTTTTTCCTTCTTTTTTTCCCATGTTTTTCTCATTTGGAGTCACCAAAATCCAGGCCATGCTTTCATAAAGCCCTGCAAACCGAAGCTAGACAACTTAAACTTCAGAAGAAAATAACAGCAACCTATTTACATATATAAGCCACTTTCATACCTTCCTACTGATGTATGAACTTCAGAGTAATGTGACCAATATTGATATTCCAGAATTGTTCTTTTGTTTGTTGTTATTTTTCTTCCTTCCTCCTCCTATTTTCTCTTCACAGGACATGAGACTTCACAACTTGCTAAGAATGAGCCTGCCTAACAACTTGGAACCTACCTGTCTAGGAATAAACCATTCTATCCATGAGAGAGTAGTGGAACCTACCTGTCTAGGAATAAACCATTCTATCCATGAGA
>NW_012106564.1:1197281-1198317 GCF_000951045.1 Mandrillus leucophaeus
TTTGTAGTTCTCCTTGAAGAGGTCCTTCACATCCCTTGTAAGTTGGATTCCTAGGTATTTTATTCTCTTTGTAGCAATTGTGAATGGGAGTTCACCCATGATTTGGCTCTCTGTCTGTTAATGGCGTATAGCAATGCTCGTGATTTTTGCACACAGATTTTGTATCCTGAGACTTTGCTGAAGTTGCTTATCAGCTTAAGGAGATTTTGGGCTGAGATGATGGGGTTTTCTAAATATATTTTTTAAAATACCAAAAACTTTTATACGATCAAGTTGTCATAATATTATTAGGTTTTGGTTTGCTAAAAAAAAACTGAGATTAAAAATGTTTTTTATTTAAGGTTCTTAACATCGTGTATCTCTGTTTATGCACTTTTAAAGTACTTGTGTCACTGAGTTACAGGCTTTGACTCCTGGGTCTAAAAAGGAAACCAAGTCCTGTTAAATGTTAAACGCTGACAGCAACTAAAGCCCTATCTTCAGGCCCTGTAGAAAATGCCAATCAAAATAAACTGCATTCCTGAGACCCAGGGCCAGAAATTAAAACTATTCAACTCCTCAAGGCCTGGGGACTATCAGGGAAGAGGTGGGTGTGTGAGATCGTAAGGGCCAATTTTGAGAGAGAAAACAAGTTCAGTTTCTCTATAATTTTTTTTGAGAGAAAGTTTCGCTCTGTCTACCAGGCTGGAGTGCAGTGGTGTAAGCTCAGCCCACTGCAACCTCCGCTGCCTGGGCTCAAGCAATTGTCCTGCCTCAGCCTCTCAAGTAGCTGAGATTACAAGTGTCCACCACCATGCCTGGCTCATTTTTGTGTTTTAGTAGAGATGGGGTTTCACCATGTTGGTGAGGCTGGTCTCAAACTCCTGACCTCAAATGATCTGCCCACCTCGGCCTCCCAAAGTGCTGGGATTACAGGCATGAGCCACTGCACCTGGCCAGTTTCTCTATAAATCAATAATCAGTGTCAAAGGCACACTGATGCAAGGCCAGCTTATGGGCCCCTATGTCAAATTTTTTTTTTTTTTTTTTTTTTTTT
>NW_012106564.1:1200702-1238284 GCF_000951045.1 Mandrillus leucophaeus
AGTGGAACCTACCTGTCTAGGAATAAACCATTCTATCCATGAGAGAGCAGTGGAACCTACCTGTCTAGGAATAAACAACCATTCTATCCAAGAGGGAGCAGATGAAACCTGAGACCAGAGACTCATTTCCTTCTAAAATACTTATTCCAAAAAATTGTATTTAAAAAAAAGGAGGGAAATGTGAAAGAAAAATAATCTTGGGGCCCCAAATCACTAAGCTAAAGCAAAAAGTCAGGCTGGGAACTGCTGAGGGCCAATCTGCCTCCCATTCTTTCAAAGTCACCCCTCTGCTCACTGAGATAAATGTATATCTGATTGCCTCCTTTGGAAAGGCTAATCAGAAACTCAAAAGAATGCAACCATTTGTCTCTTATCTACCCATAACCTGGAAGCTCCCACAAGCTTTGAGTCTTCCTGCCTTGCTTTGAGTTGTCCTGCCTTTCCAGATAGAACCAATATTCATACTGCATATGTTGATTGATGTCTCATGCCTCCCTAGAATGTTTAAAACCAAAGTGTGCTCTGACCACCTTGGGCACTTGTTGTTGGGACCTCCTGAGGCTGTGTCACACGTGTGCATCCTCAAGCTTGGCAAAATAAACTTTCTAAATTAACTGAGACCTGTCTCAGATTTTCAGGGTTCACATTTTCTTGATCAGTAAGACTTTTCTCCTACAGTGAGGCAGCAGAGTCAATTGGTTAAAACGTTAAGTAGAACATCCTGAGACTAGCTTTGTTGCTTACTACTCCATCATTAGAACACTAAAACAAAAGATGCCAATCCTTAAGTTGATATGTAAAAATATATCCCCAAATTATTTTTTAAATGTTTTAATGGAGCCATAAATGTTTAGGGAATATAAAAGTAAATATTCATGTAATTTTTACATGGAGAAACAATTTCTAAGTAAAAGAGTAATGGAAGAAGTCATAAGGAAAAAAATCAACTTTACTATATAAAAATATAAAGCTAGGCCAGGCACTGTGGCTCATGCCTGTAATCCCAGCACTTTGGGAGGCCGAGGTGAGTGGATCACCTGGCGTCAGGAGTTTGAGACCAGCCTGGCTAGCATAGTGAAACCCTGTCTTTACTAAAAATACAAAAAAATTAGCTGGGTGTGGTGGTAGGTACCTGTAATCCTAGCTACTTGGGAGGCTGAGGCACAAGAATCACTTGAACCCGCGAGGCGGAGGTTGCAGTGAGCTGAGATTGTGCCACTGCACTCCAGCCTGGGCAACAGAGCGAGACTCTGTCTCCAAAAAGTAAAAATAAAATAAAAAAATATATATAAAACTAATATGTATTAAAAGCAACATAAACAAATTTAAACTACAGGTGAAAAAATGAACTTTAAAAAATGTGCTATATATTCCTAATGTTTAATAAATATCCTAGAGATACATCAGTACATCTCACACACATAAAAAGAGATCATATAATATAATGACATCAATCATTAACATCACAATTGGAAAATGGGCAAAGGACAGACAGTTTAGACAAGCCAAACTTTTTGAAATAATTATGACACTTGCTCTCTCAATTTCTCGGACTCACTCAACTCACTCCAGTCCAGCTTCCTCACCCACAGCTAATTTTGATCAGGATGTTGGTCTTCATGTTGCCAAATTCTGTGCACTTTTTGCTCTTCATCTTAGTCATTCAGTAGCATTCAACTCTGTTATCCACAGGAGCCTTTTGAAAACACTGTTTCCTTGCTTGCTACCACCGCACCCTCCTGCTTTCCCTTTGATCTGGCTGCCACTGTGATTTAGACACGTGCTCACTTCTTCCTTCTATCAGCTCATAGCTGTTGGGGCTCCCCAAGGTTCTAGACTAGTCTTCCTTTTCTACCTTTCCTTTCTCACTGGTCTTTGATCTTTTTCTTGAGCTCACCTGCTCCTGTGTAGTGCAGGCACTGGCACAGGCTCCTCCCTGCCAGTGACCTCATCCATAACCCTACTCCCTCATCTTTCTAATGGCTAATCATCCTTCAGTCACAGCAAAAACTGCATTTCCTCAGAAAGTCTTTTCTACATCTCTGATTGGTTCAGGTTCCTGCCAGATGCTCTCTTGGGTTCCAGTACTTCTCCTCTGGGAAACTTATCACAACTGTGATTAATAATTTGGGTAGTTTTGTTCAGTGCCTCTCTTCTCCACTAGATTGTGTGCTGTATTGTATCAAGGGCTATGCTTTACTCTCTGCTAGTACCCAGCACCTTGCCTTGTTCATGGCATGGGTTCATTAAATATATATTGAATGTACAGTATAAAGAATAAAAGAAAAGGAAATACCAAATGGTTATGAATGTTAATATTTAATTAGCAGTCAAAGATTCTGTAAAATAAAATAACAATATTTTACCTTTCAGGTTAGCAAAAAAAAAAAAATGTGTTTTAACAATGCCAACACTGGCAAGACTACAGGGAGACAGGAACTATCATCCCTTACTGATGGGATTATAAATGTGTGCAGCCTTCTTAGAAAGCCTTGAGAAATATGTGCTAAGAAGCTTAAACTACTGGTGTCCAAGAAGATGTAAAAAAGAAAAAATAATAAGCTTAAAATATTCCCCTCCTTAGATCCAGCCATTGTATGTTGTTGTGGGTTGAATTATATCTCTCCAAAAATCATAGGTTGAAACCCTAACCCCCAACAGCTCTGAATGTTACTGCATTTAGCTATAGGGCTTTAAAGAGGTGATTAAGTAAAATGAGGCCATTAGGGTGAGCCCTAATCCAATCTGACGGGTGTCTTACAAGAAGAGGAAATTTGAGCACATAGAGAGACAACAGAGTTGCTCACTCACAGAAGAAAGACCATGGAAAATCACAGTGAGAAGGCAGCCATCAGCAATCAAACAAGCGAGGCCCCAAAAGAAGCCTTAATCTTGGACTACCTAGCCTCCAGAACTGTAAGAAAATAAATTTCTCCCGTTTAAGCCACCCAGTGTGTGGTATTTTGTTATGGCAGCACTGGCAAACATATGCATATCTTTCTAGATATGCATACCTAGAAACTTATTCTCAGATAATCAGAAATATGGTTAAAGATGTGTAAAGCTGCTAAGATACCTAAGATAAATCTGTATATATTAGTCCATTTACTAAATAGGTCAGTCATGGTAGTAGGTGCTGTGGATAGGATGGGGAGCAAAACAGTCTCTTAGAGATTGCATCTGCATAGGAGATAGATGTTTAACAAATAGGGCATGTGTCTGTGTCCTTGGATAAATGCTATAAAGGGGAGTTCAAGGTGCAATGAGAAGGTAGAATGGGGTAAACCTATATATATTGGGGTGGGTCTTAGGGGGGTAAGGAAGAAGGATCCAGAGAGAATTCTGTGAATGTGTGACGACTGAGCTACAAGCTGAAGGATGAGCAAGGGTTAGAGGACAAGGACTGCTTTCTGCCTGGAGATGAGCACCACATGGGCAGGTCCACTGCCATGGAAGAAGCTTGCTGGCATAGTGGTGCTGGGGAGCACAGTGGACCAAGAGGAGCCAAGAGAGCTGGAATAAGGAGACATTGAGGGATTTCAAGTAGGGCAATATCCCAAGATTGGTAATGTGAAAACATATCAAACTCTTACCAAAGGTTTTCTCTGTGATGTGCTATTGTTTTCTTCCTTTTCCTTTTTTTTTTTTTTTAAAGTATTTTTCATAGTTATATCTGGGTAGCATGTATTATATTGTCAGGAAAAAAAAATAATACATTAAAGTTTTGCAACTGGGAGTGAAATGGAAGTTTGTACAAATGTCCTTTTCCGTTAAGGAGCCTAAAAAGAATGGCAAGAGTTTGATCACAACATAAAGTGTGTACTTAAAACTCCCTACAGCAGATAGGTTTTCCAGTTTGTCTCTTTGCTTTGGCATATGACTTTGTGGAACATGAGCCTAAAAGAGAACTGTAATTAGGACATGGAGAAGCTCTTCCTCTTTAAAAATGTTTACTTGCTATGCGAGTTCTATTTTTGGAATTTTATATGACCTCCTAAGGTAATTTTCCTCAATAAGACCTAAAACAATGTCCCAAATGGCTTAAAATAGCCTCACCTATCTATCCCCTACTTTGTGAATCATGCTGTAGAACCTGGGTTGCTATCTTCTCACACTCTGAGCTCACCCTGGGCTCCTGGGCTACCGCGTTGCAGCAGGCACTGACTGAGGGACATGACTGCCCTGTACACCGACTCTCCTAATTAGAGTGCTCCAAACAGCATGACTCTTTCCCCTGTGGTCCCAGAACAACGATCTCCATCCAAGAAAATCCCATGCACTCTCTATCCCCAAGTCACTGGTTCTCATTTACAAAGAAATTGGTTTTTAGGACAGTGAAACTATTCCGTGTGCCACTATAATGGTAGGTGCATGCCATGATACATTTGTACAAACCCATAAAATGTACAACAGCAAGAGTGAATCCTAACGTGTAAACTATGGACTCTGGGTGATAATGATGTGTCAGTGTGGGTTCATCAGCTGGAACAAATGCATCGCTCTAGTCAGGAAGGTTAATCATGGGAGAGGTATGCATATCTGGGAGTGTGAGGGCTATGGAAAATCTCTGTACCTTCTGCTCAATATTGCTTTGAGCCTAAAACAGATCTAAAAAAAGAAAGTGTGTGTGTGTGTGTGTGTGTGTTTTTAAGTGCCAATAAACCTAAAAAGAAAGGTGGGGAGAGGGAGATTGGTTATGTAATATATTCACCTCAAAGCTTAACTACTTGATGTTCTTTATTTTGGCTTTAATTGCAATCACCCTTCAATTGTATCCCTCCAACCCTGTAGTCAATGGTTAATAGCATGATGAGACATAATGAGAAAGATCCAGGTGCTGGGATAATAAGATCCATATTGAGTCCCAGTGCACAGTATGTGCCTGGCACTCTGGGGCCATGTCCTTGATAGCTAACTTCAGAATAAAGTCTGCAAGGAGTGATTCTTCCCCTTTCACAGATGAGGAAAATGCATCTTAGTGAGGCTAAGTCTTGCCTAAGGCTTATGTGACTAGTGACTTTATTAGAGAGGTAAAGTGACATGCCTAAGCATGTGACATCTGGTTCCTGGCTTAGCAGTACTAAATCCTTTATCTTTAACAACAACAACAACTTGATTCTATTTCCATGTGAAACTGCCTGTAAATGTGACTTTTAACCATGTGCCAATTTAAACAGAATTCTATTATAAAGTTAGTAATAATAATCTATAGGTCTTTAGGAATTCATCTAAAAGAATTTTATATGAGGAGTATTTTATAACGTAGTCTAATGCTATCATCAGAGCCAGAGGACTACAAATGAGTAGACTAGCTATACATGGAAACACTATCAGGGCAAACGTTCAAATGTTCAACTGGTAAAATGATAGTTCTTTTAGAAATAATAAAGATAAGCTTAGTAGCCATATACTATACATCCTTCAGGGAAGTCAAACAATGTTTTAAACTAATCAGTAAAATAACTTTGTTTAATTGGGGAAATGAACAGACCCTGCTTGGTCACACTATTACACATTAAATCAATGCAAAACTGTCATCAACACCCTATCACAAGTTATACAGTGGCTAGAGGAGAGCTATAAGAAGAAACTCCTGTGAGCTTATAACACTTCACACCTCAGGCACTTGGAATCTTTTCCTAAAGCAAAATTCAAGGACTTGTCTTACTCATCCCAAAGCTGCAGTAGCCAGACTAAGCCCATCTAAACCATACGCCTCTGAGATCATAACCCCAAATGACATTAAATTAGGTCATGTATAATAATGTTTTCCCTACTAGCTCTCCACTCTCTAGTGATGATGCTTGTTATGAAAATGTATTGGTCACCTTGGGCTGCCATAACAAAATACCATAACCTGAGTAGCTTATGCAACAGAAATTTGTTTCTCACAGTTCTGGAGGGTAGGAAGTCCCAGATCTAGGCTCTGGCTAATTCACTTCCTAGTGAGGGCTCTCTTCCTGGCTTGCAGATGGCTGCCTTCTCACTGCACCCTCACATGTCTGCTTTTTTTTTTATGCACACATTGGGAGACAGAGAGGAAGAATAAGCTCTCTGATGTCTCTTCTTATAAGGGTATTAATCCCATTAGGCCAGGACCCCACCCTCATGAACTCATCTAACCCTAATTATCTCTCAAAGGATCCATTTCCAAATACCATCACATTGGAGATTAGGGCTTCAACATATGAATGGGGCAAGGGGAAGCACAAACATTCAGTCCATAACAGAACATATGCTACCTGCCAGTGTTCAGTATAAAATTACCAATGATCTTCCCATTGTAATATAAAAGAGAAACATGAAAGACAATGAAGTAAACGGAAAATGAAAAACTCTAGAATTTTGTGCAGTAATTAACTGAAGGCATCTGGAAAAAAATTTCCAAGTGTCAACACCTCTGACAGAGGAGGAGGAGGAGGTGCAGAAGGAGGAGATGGAGAGAGAGAAAGCATCTTATTAGGTATGTAAACTAAAAATAAAATCCTAAGCCCCCCATCAACTGAACAGACCCCCTCTTGGCCAAGGGGATTCCATAAAAACCTTAAAAACTTAGTTCCGAGCCATGACAGGACAGGAGCTCAGATGCGCCTTGTTGTACTCCGTCATGTATGGTTTAGACACAACAATTGAACAGCATTAATGTTAAAATAGAGATCACAACACTGACAGAACAAAGTCTTTGTGGCAATAAGATACCTAATTATAAACAGAACCTAAGGCCATGCTAGGCAAGGGTTAAGTCGTGCACCCCTACACTTAAAGAATAAACCATGTTCCGACTGCCACAAGGTTTTTACTTTCCTCTAGCAGCTAAACAAGCACCGGCCCTGACATATGTAGCATTAAAACAATTTGTAGCTCCATCACATGCTGACTAGCTGATTCTCTTATTCCACCAGCCATTACTACAGTTTTCATTGGACAAGAGACTGATTTCAATAACTTTCTCCTGACAAGACTACCAACCATGGACTGGTCCTAGCCGGTTTATGGGGGCTGCACACTCACTCACCTTCCTGCCCTGAGAAGATCTTTTCAGGAATAGGGCCTAATTGTAATATATTTAAATGTTAAGTCTCCATCCCAAAGTGAGCATGGGTCATACATGCTACATGCATGTTTGTTCAAAATTCCTGTGTCCACAGAACTGTGTCAGGATCACCTTCAAGAATATTCATAGCTCCTCCTATCAGCTGTTGCATATGGATGTTTAGCCAACCTGTTCAGCATAAAGCTCCTACCCCTTACCCCTCCTCCTCTGAAGTGTCTGTCTCCAGTCTTTCTGGAGGCTATGCTTCCCAGGCTGTGGGATGGCCACCTTGCAGGCTATAAGCTTTACAGGAAATAAAGTCCCCTCTCCTTTTCTAAATGTATACACTGTATACATTTAGCGTTAAAAAAAAACCTTACTTTTTTAATAGATAAGTTAATAGGTACTAGGCACTGTCCAAAGCACTATATATATACATTACTTATTGAATATTCATAGCACCTTTATGAGGTCTGTACTATGATCACCAATCCCATTTACATGTAGGGAACTGGAGGCAAAGAGAGTTCAAGCAGCTTGCTCAGAGTTATGCTGCTAGTAAATGAAGGACATAGGAGGCCAGCTCCAGAGCACTTGCCCCTGACCACTCCTCTCCGCTGCCTTTCTAGCAAATCCTCCACCTTAGCACCTAGAAGAAGACAGAAAAGTCCACGGAACATTATGCTAAAAGCTCACTATAGAGTTGTCACTGGTACCTGAAATTCTATCATTAGTTTCATTTCCTTGGATTAAGGAATTGCCTCCTATGAAAATTAAATTCAAATATAAGCTGAAATACAAGAAGCCACTGCCAATCATGACACTTGATAGTATGTGTCCAGGTTTGTGAGAACTCCCCTAAGAGGGCCATGCCCCACCTGCCCTGTAGAGAGATACTATAAGAATGAGAGTGTAGCCAACTGAAAGTAGATCAACAATAAAAACTAAAATTACAAACACCTTTCATCATTTTAAAGTGAGAGCATGGAGAGAGAATATACAATGGAGAAAGGTAATTTTATTAAAAAAAAAAAAAAAAAAAAAGACAGCCGAGTGCAGTGGCTCACACCTGTAATCTCAGCACTTTGGGAGGCCAAGGCGGGCAGATCACCTGAGGTCAGGGGTTCAAGACCAGCCAGGCTAACATGGTGAAATTTCATCTCTACTAAAAATGCAAAAATTAGCCAGGTGTGGTGGTGCATGCCTGTAGTCTTGGCTACTCAGGAGGCTGAGGCGGGACAATTGCTTGAACCCCAGAGGCAGAGGTTGTAGTGAGCCGAGATCTCACCACTGCACTCCAGCCTGGGCAATAGAATGAGACTTCATCTCAAAAAAAAAAAAAAAGAAGAAAGAAAGAAAAAATAAAAAGAAAAAAGAAGAAAAAAAAGGAGGCATCATGTTACCTGACTTCAAACTATACTATAAGGCTGCAGTAACCAAAATAGCATGGTAACAGGTAACAGGTACCAAAACAGACACATAGAGCAGTGGAACAGAATAAAGAAGTCAGAAATAAGACCACAGTTATATAACCATCTGATCTTTGCCAAATCTGACAGAAACAAGAATGGGGAAAGGATTCCCTATTTAATAAATGGTGCTGGGAAAATTGGCCAGCCATATGCAGAAAACTGAAACTGGATTCCTTCCTTATAGCTTTTACAAAAATTAACTCAAGATGGATTAAAGACTTAAATGTAAATCCCAAAACCATAACAACCCTAGAAGAAAACCTAGGCAGTACCATTCAGGACATAGGCGTGGGCAAATACTTCATGATGAAAACACCAACAGCAATTGCAATAAAAGCCAAAATTGACAAATGGGATCTAATTAAACTAAAGAGCTTCTGCACAGCAAAGGAAACTATCATCAGAGTGAACAGACAACCTACAGAATGGGGGAAAATGTTTGCAATCTACTCATCTAACAAAAGTCTAATATCCAGAATCTACAATGAACTTAAACAAATTTACAAGAAACGAACAAACAAACCCATCGAAAAGTGGGCAAAGGATATGAACAGACACTTCTCAAAAGAAGACACTAATGCGGCCAAACAAACATATGAAAAAAGCTCAACATCACCGATCATTAGAGAAATGCAAAATCAAAACCACAATGAGACACCATCTCACACCAGTCAGAATAGCGATTATTAAAAAGTCAAGAAACAATAGATGCTGGCAAGGCTGTGGAGAAATAGGAATGCTTTTACACTGTTGGGGGGAATGTAAATTAGTTCAATCATTGTGGAAGACAGTGTGGTGATTCCTCAAGGATCTAGAACAAGAAATACCATTTGATCCAGCAATCCCATTACTGGGCATATACCCAAAGGAATATAAATCATTCTACTATAAAGACACGTGCACACGTATGTTTACTGCAGCACTATTTACAATAGCAAAGACATGGGACCAACACAAACGCCCATCACTGATAGAGTGGATAAAGAAAATGTGGTGCATATATACCATGAAATACTATGCAACCATAAAAAGAATAAGATCATGTCCTTCGCAGGGACATAGATGAAGCTGGAAGCCATCATTCTCAGCAAACTAACACAGGAACAGAAAACCAAACACCACATGTTCTCACTCACAAGTGGGAGCCGAACAATGAGAACACAGGGATCCAGGGAGGAGAACAGCTCACACACTGGGGCCTATCAGAGGGTTGAGGGCCAGGGGAGGGAGAGCATTAGGATAAATACCTAATGCATGCAGGGCTTAAAACCTAGATGACAGGTTGATAGGTGCAGCAAACCACCATGGCACACGTATACCTACGTGACAAACCTGCACGTTCTGCATATGTATTCCAGAACTTTAAAGAAAAAAGAAAAAGTCTTGGGTGTACATCGGTAGAGACTTATTCTATATCCTTCAAACTATATCATGTGGGCAAGTACACATGGTGCCTTCCCTGGAGCATAGAAGAAGCACTGTGAAGGCCCATCTGGAGTTACAAAAGCCCTGGGCCAATAAACGCAGTTTCTTCTCCCAAAGATCTTTCATTTAGCACAATCTTCCCTTCCACGAGGCCCAGACTACATAGAACAATGTTAAGAGAACCATGTTAAGCTGAAGGAGATGATGACTAGAAAGCTAAACAGATTAAACATATTAAAAATGCACTTCCACAGAATAAATACATGACAGAGAAACTGTTTTACTTCAGTTTTGTATTCATGTGATGTTGGAGAGAGAAGGCAAGTCAGTTTAATAACAAGAGAAACTTCATATTACGTTTCTTTCACTAAGGACAACAGAACAATAACGCTGGATTTCTTTATTCACTTTAATTCAGCAAACACAGGTTCTAATGAGTCTGGAGAAAAAGTAGCATTCTATAAAAAGGCCTAAGCTTTACCCTTTGTTGTACCTCATTCTTTCTGCCAAATTTGTATTTTCTACTAGACTGACAGTTCCACAAGTGTGGGGTCTGGGCCTGTCTTGTTTCACCCTGTGATACTCGGACAATGTTCAGCTCACAGTAGGTGTTCAATAAATATGTTAAATAAATTAACGTTGATCATTGTGGTTTTGTGTGAATCATGAGACTGATGAAGATGTATTAGAAACTACATTCAAGGAGAAGTGGGGGAAAAAAGAAACCACATTCGAAGTAGGCAAGGGCGAAAGTTCTTCTCCTCCTATGCATATAATACTGAATGTAATATTGATGGTTATAGAGTATTAAAAGGTTGAGAGAGGGAAGGGCCTTAGAGCAGTCGGGAGAGAAGAAAAAAAGTAAGGATAAGAGTAAGCTTTTCTCTTTAAGGTATTTTCATTAGCTCAAAGCAGGAGAAAAATTGAAAACCAAACTGTTCCTTAAAATAAGAATATATATATATGTATTTTTTTTTTTTAGACAAGGTCTCATTCTGTTACCCATGTTGGAGAGCAGTGGCACGACCACCATTCACTGCAGCCTCGACCTCTTGGGCTCAAGTGATCTTCCCACCTCAGCCTTCCAAGTAGCTGGGACTATGGGAGCACCACCACACCCTGCTATATATATATATATTTTTTTTTTTTTTTGGAGAGACGGAGTCTCACTATGTTGCCCAGGCTGGTCTCAAACTCCTTAGTTCAAGTGATCCTCCCGCCTTGGCACCCCAGAGTGCTGGGATTCTAGGTGTGAACCACGGCACCGCGCCAAAAGTAAGAATATTTGATTACATTTTAGAGATAGAAAGAGTTAAGTATTCAAGTATAGATTCACTTATACATATACAGCATTACGTACATAAAGAATGAAGTATTAGACTCCCCAACTACTTTCCAGGACTCTGCCCACTGACCTCTGGTTCCTCTGATTTGTGCTCTGTGCTTACTGTTTCTCCATTCTATTCAGTCATATTTTTAACTTTTTTAATCCAGCAATTTTTATTCTGCATGTTAGTCTAATAATTATGGAATTCATTGCTGACTCAGAGATTCTAAACAGATTAATTCAGGCAAATGCCCGAAGCAGGGATGAGCAGATAGAGATGTCATAAGGACACAGTTTACAAATGTTATACATAATAGATGCCGTGATTCCATAGACTAAGGCAAACAACATTGCAACCTAAAAGTGAATTATGTAAATGGGGTAACTATCTCCGTTTTAAAAGCCCTATAGACGCTAAAGTTTATTAAAGGAATTAGTAAATCATATTTCTTTCTTTGTTTTCATATTTCCTGTGGCTCCAAGGGGCCATTGTAATAAATATTAAATTATGGTTTTTGTTTTTGTTTATCCCTGTTCTCACATCTGGAAACTGGAAACTAATCATACTCCTGGTTCACACAGCCTGGATGCTTCGCTTATTGTGGAACATAGATTAAAATGAGAGGCAATAAGTAGGTGTTTATTTTATAACAGAACAGGGAAGGTCAGAGGTAGAAGGGTTCTTAGCGATCACTCAGTCCAACATCCCCGTCTTTTTCACTTTAGCAACCTGAAGCTGAAAGAAGGGTTGAAGATTGCCCTTTGTCCCTGAGTATGCATTTGGCAAGGGATCTATTTTGAAATATTTGTGTCTCAAAGAATTCTCATTCCTCAAACTTGCTGATCACCAGGAGTAACAGAGGTTGCCTTATACACTTTCATATGTCTTATAGACATTATGTGTCTGGGAAGCCTGAAGTTAAAAATAAAATAATATTACCCCAGACAAAACTTACTTGGTTCTGGGGTTGGCAACAGCAGGGGATTGGGAAACTATCCTCTGGTAGCTGACATTTCATGTGACTTACAAAAAAGAAAAGCTGTATTATTGCTGTGTAACTGTGAAGCGGAGGACACACGTGTCTACTGTGGAGCCTTCTAGCATCACAGGAGAGCAGAGAGAATAGCCACCCGTACCTGCCACTGAGTCCACAGCTGATCAAGCCCAACCATTCCCCTCTTGGGAGCTTTTCTGCATCTTGTTCCCCAGACACCAGGTGCTCTGCCTAGCCATAACAAAACAGTGCCGAGGGCAGGAGAATTTTAGCTCCCTCTCCCATCTAGAGACCAAATGGCCTCCCAGAAAGAAAAACAAGTATGTCAAATGTCTCAAAGGTAGTGACTTGTTATGTGGGATCCCCAGTTCCTTAGAAGGTCTACCAAAGAGTGGAACAATTTTCAGTATTTCAGATGGAAATCACACATTGAGCCACAAGGCTACACAGACTAAGTATAGCATCAAGTTTCTTTCCTTTGGCTTAAGTTCTGTCACTCGGTGGGATTATCTCAGGCTTATCGGGAGCTCTGGAGAGTGGTTAAAGATCTCTCAGAAAACTGAAAATGAAGAAATCATTACCCATTAGATGAAAATTAGGTCCCTTGAAAGACAAGATGGAACAATAAGAGAGATTTCTGTGGGTATGAGAAAGACTCGGAAGTACTGGTTTTAAACCAAAGAAAACTTTAAATCCAAAGACTCCTCAAAAAATTATTTAAGAGAAACCCCCTCCCCTATTCCAGCTCTCCCCTCCGGTTCCATGACAATCACTCACTGGGCAGGGCAGGGAGGTCTTCCTGTGACTGGTGGCTTGTGGTCGGTGGCGTTCCCGGAGTCCTCTCTGATCCTCCTCTCTCCAGCTGTGGCCCCAGAAGCTGCTCATCCATTTGGCAAAAGACACATCATCATCATCTTCATCTTTGTGCTCCATGTAAAGGTGATGCCAAATATTGAAGGCCTGCCCCTAAATCCGACAGAGGGAAATATCACCCAACAGGGCTGACAATGAAACCCAGATCTCCCCCAAAAGACAAAATGAAACTGGTCTTTTTAAAATGGTCTCCGATACTGGCATCCTTAAAGGAGAAAGATTTACTAAACAACCACTTCATCATCAGGCAGCCTTGGGCAATGTCTATTTATAAATTGTGCAGCCCGCATTCCCCTCCCCTTGTCTTTTTAAATTGAGAGGCTTTCTAATCCTTCCATTGCTGGGGTTTGTGCCTCACAGCCTAAGGGTGGGAAGCAGAGTCCACTGCCTGGTTTTCCCTGTGCTTTGCTGCCAATGACATGTGATGGCATCTCCAGCTGTCAATGATGATGGAGCATGACCCTCACAATATGCCCGTCAGCTCCAGGCAAGCTCTGAAATGGGGCCACATACAAGGAACACACTGACCACAGCTTGCCAGGTAGCCAGCTGTTGCCATGTCATATCTAGAGCTAGATACTCTCCTAATAAAATGATATTGATATAAAATCCAGCTCCTGGATCAAAACGAGTAGTTTTTAAAATTGATGTACAGGCCAGGCGCAGTGGCTCAAGCCTGTAATCCCAGCACTTTGAGAGGCCGAGACAGGCGGATCATGAGGTCAGGAGATCGAGACCATCCTGGCTAAAACGGTGAAACTCCGTCTCTACTAAAAAATACAAAAAACTAGCCGGGCGAGGTGGCGGGTGCCTGTAGTCCCAGCTACACGAGAGGCTGAGGCAGGAGAATGGCGTGAACCCGGGAGGCGGAGCTTGCAGTGAGCTGAGATCCGGCCACTGCACTCCAGCCTGGGCGACTGAGCAAGACTCTGTCTCAAAAAAAAAAAAAAAAAAAATTGATGTACAAATGTAAATAATATACAAGTACATGTAAAATGTACAAATCATAAGTGCACAGCTTGATGGATTTTTATATACATATACCCCTGTGTTACCACCACCATGCAGGTAAAGACATAGAACACTGCCAGCACCCCAACTGGCTCCATGTATCCCCCTTCCAATCCATACTCCCTTCAAAAGTTTACCATTAATGATCTGTGTCACCATAGGTTAATTTGCTTGTTTTTGAACTTACTTTCAATGCATTATACAGTATGCATTATCCCATGTTATTCAACATTATGTCAGTGAGATATATCCATGTTTTTGCAGTAATAGTAGTTGATGCTGTGTGTAGTATTGCATTGCATCAACATGCCACAACTTTTAAAAATTCAGTCTACCAGTGATAGTCATTTTAGGCTGTCATTTAGATTTTTTCTAGTTGGGGCTTTTGTAAATAAAATTTATATAAATTTTACAGTCCCTGTCTTTTAGTGGGCATTTTTTCAAGGTAAAGAGAATATTACGTTTATGGAACTCCTACTTTGCATCAAGTATGGAGCCACCAAGTATTCCATATCTGCTCATTTTCTTTTCTTTTTTTTTTTTTTTTTTTTGAGATGGAGTCTTGTCCTGTCACCCAGGCTGGAGTGCAAGGGCACAATCTCGGCTAACCGCAACCCCCGCCTCCCGGGCTCAAACAATTCTCCTGCCTCAGCCTCCCGAGTAGCTGGGATTTTGGGCGCCCACCACTGCGTCCAGCTAATTTTTGTATTTTAAGTAGAGACGGGGTTTCGCCATGTTGGCCAGGCTTGTCTCAAGCTCCCAACGTCGTGATCCGCCTGTCTCGGCCTCCCAAAGTGCTGGGATTACATGCATGAGCCACCACGCCAGACCCCGTATATGCTAATTTTCTTATAACAACCCTGTGACTGGGAGATTTGTATGACATTTTATTGATAAGGAAGTTGAGATGCAAATAGATCACCCCTTGCCAAAGTGAAATTAATACTAAGTGGCAAAACCAAGTTTGAAGTGGGGAATAGAAAAACAAAGTCCAGGCTCTTTCCACCATCCTGCCAGTATTTCAAGAGAACTTGGAGAAGTCTTGCATTTTCAATCAGGAATTCTTGGCCATTTGCCATATGAAAATCCTTCCTTGAGCTGCAAAAAGATAAGCTTGGTAACTATGACCAATGTTTGCAGAGCACGGTATCACAACTTTTATGTTACTAAGGAAAAGTAGCCAAAGCTTAACATATCTTGTAACATTTTTATTTTTTGCAAATGGCCAAGACTTCCTGTGTTATCACAACTCATTGCTGGAGGAATTAAGCACATCCTGTGGGACTGCACTGAAACAGGACTTTTTGGAAGAGTGTGCCTAATTTCCTCCAGACTGCACCCCATATGTCTTTTCTATTTTCTTTCTCAGTTTTACTTTGTATCCTTTCAACATAATAAATCTTATCCATGAGCATGACTATATATGCTGAGTTCTAGCAAATCCCCAAACTGGGGATGACAGCTACTATCACAAGTGGGATTTGCTTAAAAAAACAACCCAAATCACTGAAATATGGCTAAAGCAGGGTTTGGGAAAAGGGAGGATGAAGAGGACACAATGGTGAACCTTCAATGCCCAGTGGCTACCTAGCCATCTGTAGAATGAATCAGCTGTTGAGATGATGTCTGTTGTGAGAGGTAAAAGTTACCTACAGAATTCAAAATAACGGACTCAACCCCAGGACAATTGGTTCATTAGATTCCCTGGATACTTTTGGCCATGGGTAGCTAAAATGAAGAGATTAAAAAGTGCAGCCTGGCTGATGCCTTTGGGTTTTGTTCTCTCCTCTAGACGAGAAATGAAAGGGTCCAAACATTCCCAAAACACATTTTGCATGGGCCACAAATGTTAAAAGTTTGCATTGCTTTCTCTTCCAAGTGGGAAGGAAGAGAAAGCAATGCAAACTTCTACCATTTTTGTTAAGTCAGTTCCAAGAGCTAGAACAAGGCTTTAGATAAACCAGCAAGAAAGGGGAGTGGGGGAAATAAAACCCCATCGCCTGGTACAGCAGCCCTTTACATTCCAACTATAAATCTCTCAGCAAGTATAATGTAAGTCATATATGCTGAATTTACCACTTTACTACTAGGAGTTTGAGAAAACCTGCAATGAAAAAAAAAAGAGATTTTAAAAAATGGCTTCTATTCTGTGGCTATTGTACCTGAATGAATATGACAAAAACTGATGTAAAATATTATATGCTTATAATTTTGTAAATGCTTGAGGGATTGCCCCAGTTAGGGAAAGCGACTCCGTAAGAAATATTAGGAGAATATGCACCTCTTGATTTTTGTTGCTAGTAGATACATTACAATGTAAACTCTGAGCATTTAAATACTGAAATCTCCATAACTGATTATTTTGCTATAATTTTTGCCTGTTGGAGCCTATGGGAAAAGGTAGACAACATAGAAGGATAGCTTATCTCCACTGGAAAAAACACCTTTTGAGTTTTAAAAAGCGGTTTTTAGTTTGCTAATAAGTTCTTATAAAATCGGGTGTCTGTCTGATTCTCAGAGGCTAATGATTTTCCAGCCTAATGTGCTTATTTTGGAGTGGGTCGATTGGACTCTAAACCTGACAATATAAAAAGGGCTTAGAAAACCTTTCTTGTCAATTGCACTTGGAACACAGTTGTTTGGCCCTGTATCTTCTCGGCTTTGCTGCTGCTAAAGAAGAAAAGTTGCTAGCTAGTTTGGAATCCTGAATTCACAGATCCTAACTGCCTGGAGCTTATGCTAAGCTGAAACTTGATACTGTCTGTGAGGGACTGTTCCAATCTCTGAAGACAGGCATAGGCTCAAGGAACAGAACTCAGTCTCTGGAACTATTGCAGGTTTGTTTACAACACTCCTCTGTGGGGCCATAAACTATGCTATCACATGGCTCACTTGCAGATGCCTACGGGAAAGCGCTTGTTCTTTGATAGGACCATTTGAAACCGAACTAGTTGCACCAGAAATGATTGATCCCAAGAACCCTGTCAAAAGCTGCAAGCTTGGGGAGAGCACATCGCAGAGTGGGACCCCTCCATCCACTCCTGACAGATAGGGCTCTTGACCCCTTCTGGGGATAGCTTACTGCTATTAATTTGTGTTCAGCTTGCCAGAGTATTTTGAAATTTGCAATGATGGATTGATAGTCTGACTCTTCTTTGCTCACCTCTCTTCTTAGTTAAGCAGTTTGATTGCTAAATGCAGCTGCTCCTAGACAGAAATTGATATTTTCTAGGCTGCTTCCTGAATAAATAATCAGGACAAAAGGGATAGGTAATGTAAACACAGTCTGAAAATTTTTGAAAATTCAGGATTTTGTCCTAGCCCATTCTGAAACATGATGTTGTTTTTCTGGTTGTTACATGAAACAGTGATTTTCTATGTAAATCATTTTGTCCCTCTAACACCCAACCCTTCCTACCCTTCCTCATAAAAGGTCTAGATAAGAATAAACAATGGCTGGGGAAGTTATGATTTCTGAATGAATCACACTGTTGTGTAATAGCAAAGAAGGAAAAAACCCGGCACCTGGAGCAGGAGAAAGAGGGCATTAACGATTTGTTTTTTGGAACTGCTCCTGAACACCAGTGCTGCCTTTGCAGGATGCTGTGAGGGCTTGAATTCAAACTGACTGCTGAGCCTATGATCACACCCAACAGTACTGACTATGAGAGAGCAGCAACTGGCCCCAGCTCCTCTAGCTTCCAAGAACACCTCCAGATATTGTCCACACTTATGAGCAAAACTGACAGAAACAAACAGCCTTCAGGCAGTCCTTCTAAAACAAAGAACTTAGCTGAATTATTTAGACTGGACAGGGAAACTGTGGGCCGAAGTCCCCACGGTGGGAAGCCATACTGGGGGCTCTGCTAACCTGTGCTACCTGACTAACGCATGTTTTCACTGGGGTACTGAACTTGAATTCTTTGTTTCTGAGAATGCTCCCTGGGATTGTACTTCCTGTGTATATATCTTGACTATCATGGCCTGCCTCAGCCCAAGAAGGCATGCAGGTCAGCTTCAGTTTACTACCCAGAGATGTGCTGTGCTTGAATTGATGCCTCGGGCTAGATTAAAAAAGGTTAATACAAAAACTTAAGGAGAAAGCCACCTGGCTTCCTAAGATTAACCTTCATAGCTAATGGGATTTGTTTTAATTGGCTAAATCCAAGACCTCCGGATTTTAAGTAAAGTCAATATTCAGGTTAGTTTCATACTGTGTCGTGGGACACTACTGATAATAATTTTGCTATAAAATGCCTTGACCAAGGAGATCAGCTACACAGAAAATGGTTAACATAGCAGGCCTGAAACTGCTGATCCTTAGAAGGACCGGCTTGCAAGATTAGCCCTTAGCTGGCTTCTGGGAACTTGGCTGGTAAACAGTTCTTGCAGTACCATAACATTTTCCTTAAATTATAAGAGTGGTCTAAACTATTTGCCCGACCAATGTGGTTTATGCTGAACAACTGACTTTCTTCTGGAAATCTGGAGTTTGTGTATGTGGTAGGCAGTGTGCCTACCTGACCAACACCCAGGAAATATCTGGGGTACCGAGTCTCTATTGAGCCTCCATAGTAAACACTTGCCTTGCACATGTGCCACAACTCGTTGCTGGAGGAATTAGGTGTGCACTTTGTAACTCCACTGGGAGAGGACTCTTGGAAGCTTCAGCCAGATTTCCTCCAGACTTTCCCTATGCAACTTTTCTCTTTACTTGTTTCGCTTTGTATCCTTGCACTATAATAAATCTTAGCCATAAGTACAACTATATGCTGAGCCTTGTCAGTCCTTTTCAGCAAGTCAAGAACCTAAGAGTGGTCCTGGGGAACCTCCTAATACTGGAATGAAAGGGAACTCTTCAAATCTCTTACCAAAAATTATCCCAAAACAACAAGATGTAAATATACCCCAGAAAGAAAAAAAGATTTGAACTACATTATAGAAAACGAGACTTCCAACTCTATTTTTTTCCCTAGTTAAGCCTATTTCTTCTTTAAAAATATGAGGAAAAGATAGCTCCCTACTCTGCCTATGCTAAGGTTCTTAAAAACAAACATGGGGCAGCAAAAAAGCAACAGCAGAAAGTGTCAAGTCTTTCAGCACTGGGAGAGATGCTCTTCTGGGCTTTCTTGGGAGCCCTGGCCTGAGGGGAGGCTCCAGCCCACCCTTGAAGCCCAGACACCTGCTTCCCTAGCAAGGGCCCTGGGCACCTGCCTTGAGGAGATGCTGCTGGGGACACGTACCAAAGGGAGCTGCTCTTTTGACCCTGTACCTTTTTGAGCCTGCAGGATGTATGCAAAAGCTGCCCACAGTTGCAGCTTCAGAGCTGAGAGTTTGAGTAGGCATTTTCTTATCATGCTGAATGTGAAAAAAATACCTTCTCTTAGAGAATAGGAAGTTTGTGGTGTGTGTATTCTCAAAAAGTGACCAGACGTCGTGGGTGCCCAGGTAATCAGTGAAAATGATCCTTGGGCTGTCAAGTGGCTTCTCAGTGCCCTCTCTCTTAGGAGACTATACAATGATGAGAAAACAATTTTCCCTTTATTTATTTTATTTATTTATTTATTTATTTTTATAGAGATGAGGTTTCACTATGTTGCCCAGGCTGGTCTCGAACTCCTGGGCTCAAGCAATCCTCCAACCTTGGCCTCCCAAAGTGTTGAGATTATAGGAGTGAACCACTACGCCCACCCGATTTTCCTTTTATTTATTTCATTTTCCCAGTGCCATGCCTCTGTGGCAGCAGTAACTTATTTTTTTTATTTCATTTTTTTTTTTTCCTTAACAGTTAAGGGAAAGCATCATTGTTCATACTGATTTCAAGCTTGACTGAACTGGTCTCATTCTAGAAAGGAAATGCTATGTCCAGAAGAGCTAAACTGCTACATCTTCTTTTTTTTTTTTTAATGGTCAAAATACATCAATGGTTTTGAGTCAGTTTTTACTTCCCAGAAAGCAGTGCTTAAATACTTGAAACTGTGTGCTATGTTCTATTCAATGACCCGATTGCCAGAATCTTGTTTAGTGGCAATGTGTCATAGTATAATCATCCATTTCCATGTATGTTATCAAGTTACACTGTGAAGTTTGCCACTCTTTTGAGGTGGTCATCAAAGACACACCTTTTTTAACCAAGTGTCCTGAAGCATGTCTCTAAGGGTATATCACCATTATTTTTTATTCTAAAAAGCCATGAAGCATGTATTATAAGAACTGTTTTTAGACTATACCACTAGTGGTGTAAAAAAAAAAAAAAAAAAGGAGACAAAGAAAAGTATGTTTTCAGAGATTTGCCTACAAAATATTGGTTATATAAATATCCAGTTACCTTGGCATTAAGCATCATTAAATTCTTCAGGATTTTGGTTAATGGTGGGCTTCACAATAGTTGTTAGACATTGGAAGAGGTTTTGAAGAGCCAATAAATCATCTCTTCCACAAGAAACCTTCAAACACCGCCCTTATTCTCATCTGCCAAAGATGAAATCTGTGCAGCTTTGCCTCCAGAAATGTTATTAGTTGGTTGACTTCTCAAGGTCTCTTCAATCCCTAGGCACCAATTATCCTAAAACAGATGAGCTACTACTGTTAAAATTTACTACTATGTAAAAAACTTTTTGGGAAGCCAAGGCGGGCAGATCATGAGGTCAGGAGATCGATACCATCCTGGCTAACATGGTGAAACCCCGTCTCTACTAAAAATACAAAAAAATTAGCCGGGCGTAGTGGCGGGCACCTGTAGTCCCAGCTACCTGGGAGGCTGAGGCAGGAGAATGGCATGAACCCGGGAGGCAGAGCTTGCAGTGAGCCGAGATCGCGTCACCGCACTCCAGCCTGGATGACAGAGCAAGACTCTGTCTCAAAAAAAAAAAAAACCACTTTATCAATCCAGTTCATCAGTGTGCTATACTTTAGAAAAGGCTTCCTTTGTTATTAACTGCAATGTCACAGAATCTAAAGGTAATATCTCAGCACTTCTGTTGAGTCTACAAGCCTCTCCATAAGAAGTGATCCAAACAAGAACTGGGGGAATTCAGAGTCCTGGGTACCTCATATTTGAGAGGGACAAAATGTTGCAATTTAGAATAAAGAAGAGGATCATCATACACATAAAGAAAACTGACAAAAGACAACATTTAGGAAAATAAATTGCAAAAACTAAAGTTTGAGTCAAAAAATAATGTGAAGTTTTCAGACTATTAAAACAAAAAAAATGAAGCTCCATAACAATATTTTCTGAGGATGAAATGTCATATGTTATTAGTAGGAATAAGGTCTTTATGGAAAGGTATATGGCAACATGCATTTAAAAGCTTTAAAAAAAATTTGCATTCTTCGACCCAGAAATTTCTCTATTTTTTACAAGTAGATACTAAACATACAAGGATGTTTGTTCATATAACATTATTTAAAATGGCAAAAACTTGTAAGATGTGGCAACATCTTAAAAGTACAACAACTGGAGATCAGGCTAATACATTATATTTTTACAATAGAATTCTATGCAATCATCAAAAATCATAGGATTTAATGACACAGGAAACTTCTCAAAATAAAATAGGTGACAAAATAAAATACAATACAGGGTGATAATTAATTTTATGTGTCAGCTTGCTGGTCTATGGTGCCCAGATATTTGCTCAAACATTAATTCTGGATGTTTCTGTGAGGATGTTTTTGATGAGATTTATATTTAAATAGGTGGAATTTGAGTAAAGCAGATTTCCCAATTAGTTGAAGGCCTGAATAGAATACAGATTAACTGCCCCAGCAAGATAATCAAGAAATAGACCCACATGTATTTCTAGCTGAATTTTGGAAAGAGTACAAAAGCAATTTGATGGAGGAAGGATAGCCTTTTCAACAAATGGTGTTGGAGCAATTGAACATCCACAGTTTAAAAAATGCTTCAGCCTGGTGCAGTGGTTCATGCCTGTAATCTCAGCACTTTGGGAGGCCAAGGCAAGAGGATCACTTGAGCTCAGAGACTGAGGTTCCAGTGAGCCATGATTATGCCACTGCACTCCAGCCTGGGCAACAGAGCAAGATTCTATCTCAAAAAATAAAAAAAGAATATTACACACAAATGAACTCAAAATGGATCACAGACTTAAATACAAATTGTAAAGACTTTTAGAAAAAAAAAAAGCATAGGAGAAAATCTTTGGGATCAAGAGCTAGGCAAGAGCTCTTACACTTGACACCAAAAGCATAATCTATAAAAGGAAAAATTGATAAATTATACATCACCAAATTAAAAACTTTTGCTCTATGAAAGCTCCCGTTAAGAGGATGAAAAAGTAAGATAAAGACTGGGAGAAAATGTTTACAAGCCATGTATCTGACATACGACTAGTAACTAGAATATATATTTTTTTTAAATTTCAAAATTAAACATTAAAAGAACAAACAATCCAATTAGAAAACAAAGGCCAAGCATGGTGGCTCACACCTGTAATCCCAGCACTTTGGGAGGCCAAGATAAGAGGATCGCTTGAGCCCAGGAGTTTGAGACAAGCCTAGTCAACACAGGGACATGCTGTCTTTATAAATTTTTTTTTTTTTTTAAAAACTAGCCAGGCATGGTGGCATGCATCTGTAGTCCCAGCTACTCAGGAGGCTGAGGTGGGAGGATGGCTTGAGCTCAGGAGGTTGAGGCTACAGTGAACTGTGATCATGCCACTTTATTCCAGCCTGAGTGACAGTAAAGATCCCATCTCAATAAGAAGGAAGGAAGGGAGGGAAGAAGGGAGGAAGGAAGGAAGGAAGGAGAGAAGAAGGAAAGGAGGGAAGGAGGAAAGGAGGGAAGGAGGGAGGCAGGAAGGCAGGCAGGAAGGCAGGCAGGCAGTCAGGTAAAGAAAAGAAAACAAGAAAACAAGCCAACGACATCAAAGACATTTCACCGAGAAGGATATACAAATGGTGTCTATGGCCATAACACCTTGAATGTACCCAATGTCATCTGATTTCAGAAGATATACAAATGGCAAATAAGTCCATGAAAAGATGTTCAACATCATTAGCCATTAGATAAAGACAAACTAAAATCACAATGCAGTATTACTACATACCTATCAGAATGTGTAAAATTTAAAAAGAGTATTAATACTAAATGTTGAAGAGGAAGCAGAGAAGCTAGATCATTCATACATTGCTGATGAGAATAAAAAATGGTACAGCCACTTTGAAAAATAGTTTGCCTATCTCTTCTAAAACTAAAAATACATCTACCATGTGACCCAGTGATTGTACTCTTGGGCAATTATTCTAGAGAAATTAAAACCTACCTTCATGCAAGATCCTGCACATGAATGTATAGGCTTAACACACACAACTTGACATATTCAAGAGAACTATGTTGAGTAAAAAAGTTCAATCTCAAAAGGAATTTTATAATTGTATAAATAAAAATATAATCCTATATAAATACAAATAATTTTTATATAGCATTCTTCAAATAACACAATCATAGATGAAGAACAGATTAGTGGTTCCCATGGGTTAGAGATTGGGGAAGTGGCTATCAGAGTTTAGTTTGAGGAAGCTTTCTGATGACAGACCAGTTCTGTACTTTGATTGTGACAATTACACAAAGCTATGGATGTGATAAAATTGCACAGAACTACATACACACACACACACACACACAGATGAGTGTGTGCATAGCTAGTGAAATTTGAGTGAGTTATATGGATTACACCAATGTCAATTTCCTGGTTTTGACATTATACTACAGTTATACAAGATGTCAACATTAGAAGAGTAGGTGGAGGATGCATGCGACTTCCGTGTATATTTATTTGCAACTTCTTGTCATTATTTCATAATAAAAAGTAAAAAAGAAAAATGACATATCAAGAAAAAGAAACTTCTCTAAATGGGTAGCTACAGGATCAAAATGCCGTGGAGTTAGAGGTACTCTGGGAAAAAAGCAACAATAACAACATAAGTTTTTAATCTCTTTGAATCCCCACATGAAAACTAATAGAGCAACTGTAGCAGAAAAAAGAAAAAAACCTATGGATAGCTCCACAACAAAACTAAGTGACAAGCTGAACCCCAAGATGTCCTCTACTCCCAAGTGCAGGTTGTGAGGTCAAACCACCAATATAGCTATAGACCTGGTATGGTTGTCCATGCAGGAGGAAGAGGAAAGAAGCAACAGGGCATCCTCCAGACCTGAGAGCAGGAGAACCACAAAATAGCCAATAGTTTGGAAAGCACAGGGAACCAACTGGAGAATAGTAGCTGAAACTGGGAAGGATTTGTTCTCTCCGATACTGAGTGAGTACAAAAAGCCTGTGGTAAGAAGGATTGAAAGGGCTGAACTGTCCAGCCACCATAAACTCTCAAATCTGATCTTCTAGGACAAAGCCTCACACTGAGGAGAAACTGGGAAGAGTGGAATCAAAACTGCAGTAGACAGGCACAACAGAGATAAAGAAAAGAGTGGGTCTAAAACAAAATGGGATGGGGAACACAGCCAGCACATCTTAGAAAGCAAGCTGCCATATTTGTGAACACTACACGAACACAACAGAAGAGGAAGCTCTGTGGAATTTCAAAAACTTTCCTGCACCCTATGTCATTCTAAGAGTTCCAGAATTGTACATAAAAATGAGGGGCAGAAAATATCAAGGTAGAATCTCACACAGCATTTCTGTTTTAAAAATCAGAGTATAGACCTACAGACAATGAAAGCATGCCAAAAAAAAAAAAAAAAAAACCAACCTACAAAACAGATCAATGTTGTTAGCCACTATTTCAAAATGAACTAAATGATAGTTACAAAATGATGTGAAGTGAGGCATGGTGGCTCATGCCTGTAATCCTAGCACTTTGGGAGGCCGAGGCAGGTGGATCACTTGGGGTCAGGAGTTCAAAACCAGCCTGGCCAACATTGTGAAACCCCATCTCTACTAAAAATACAAAAAAAAAAAAAAAAAAAAAAAATTAGCCGGGTGTGGTGGCAGGTGCCTGTAATCCCAGCTACTCGGGAGGCTGAGGCAGGAGAATCGCTTGAACCCGGGAGGCAGAGGCTGTACTGAGCCGAGATCGCACCACTGCACTCCAGCCAGGGTGACAGAGTGAGATTCCATCTACAAAAATAAATAAATAAATAAATAGTATGAGACATGAAAGAACAAAACAGAATTAGAATAACATACAAATGATATGATAAAACTCAGGAAATACTCAGAAATAAAGAGAAAAAAATCATGTCAGAAAAGGTTAAGCTAGAAGGAATGAGTAAAAAATGCAACCAATAATGTCTCCAAATAAATAGAAGATAAAAAATATTTTTTTAATAAATGAAGAAAGAAATCAGAAGAATTCAAGACTAACCATTACAAAGATATGCAAAGGAGAGTGACATTATAGATAATGAACTCCCTGAAAAAGAAAAGAAAAGCAAAGGAACAGAGCAAATACTGTAACTCAAAAAAACACTCTCCTGAAAAGAAAAAAAGATTTAAAACTACATATTGAAAAAGTATACTGGCAGGGAGAGGTGGCTCATGCCTGTAATCCCAGCACTTCGGGAGGCTGAGGTGGGTGGATCATTTGAGGTCAGGAGTTCAAGACTGGCCAGCTAAAATGGTGAAACCTCGTCTCTACTAAAAACATAAAAAAATTAGCCGGGAATGGTGGTGTGGGCCTGTAATCCCAGTTACTCAGGAGGCTGAGGCAGGAGAAGTGCTTAGCCTAGGAGGCAGAGGTTGCAGTGAGCCAAGATCATGCCAGTGCACTACAGTCTGGGTGTCAGAGTGAGATCCTCTCTCAAAGAAAGAAAGAAAGAAAAAGAAAAAGTATACTATATATTTGAAAATATCAACCCCATACAACCAACACCAGGACATATCATAGTATGTTTGCTATATTTTAAAAGAGAAAGAAAGATTCCTTAAGAGAACCTGGGCAGAGATGGGGAGAGGGAGGTAATAGAGAGCATGAGTTATAAGGAAAAGACAGTTAGATTATCCGCAGACTTTTTGCCAGCAATATTTTATGGCCAAGGAAAATATACGAACTTAAGATACCAAGGAAACATTGCTTTGGAAGTATGGTTTCCAAAAAGCATACTGTCAGCACAATTAGAATAAAAAATATGCGCAGACGCAAAAAGATAAAGAAAGAAAGAAGGTATGAGCTAGGAATTTTATACCTAGCAAAATCAACTGTGGCAGACATGAACTTGAATGGGACATGTCAAGATGAACTCAAGGGGAACAACATACACCTGGGCCTGTTACTGGGTTAGGGGCAAGGGGACGGAGAGCATTAGGACAAATACCTAATGCATGCAGGGCTTAAAACCTAGATGATGGGTTGATAGGTGCAATAAACCACCATGGCACATGTATACCTATGTAACAAACCTGCATATTCTGCACATGTATCCTGGAACTTAATGTTAAAAAAAAAAAAAATCTAAACAAACAAACAAAAAAAAATACTTATATATTTAGCCAAAATATTTTTTTACAATAAGGACAGACTAAAAACACCAAAAAAAAAAAAAAAAAGATGTACTCAAGGTATTAATATCCTGACTCTGTCCATTGAAAAGGCCTAGAAGCAAGGGCCAACCCAAATGCAGTGAAAACCCAGACTGTGGTCTTGAAATGCCAATTCTCATTAAACAACAACAGCAGCAGCAGCAACAAAAGATTTAAAAATAAATGAAGACAAAGAAAACAAAACACAACAGGGCTTCTTGAAGAAATGGCTGACTCCTGGTCTGTTGCAGGAAATAAACAAAATGACCTTGGAACCTCTTGACATAATAGAGAACAAGGAAACTATGAATGACTACTCGGGTTTTTTTGTTTGTTTTTCAAAAAGACTCAAAGCCTCAGATGGAACAGTCTGAATTTCAATTTCCCCTTATAAAAATATCAACTAATAAATGAAAATGAGAGAAGAGAAAGAATTAGAATATTGCCATTTTGTGATCACCATTGAATTAGTGAGCAGTAAGCATAAAGGGTTGCTAATATTACAGACAGACAATCAGACATTATCTGCCTTCTGCCTTGCAAAGGAATCAAACCTTGGTCTAGTCCAGACTCTAGGTGCATCTACCAACATAGATTACAAGAAACTTAGAAAACATCAATTTTTGCTAATGGACAAGACTAAACCACAGCATCTGGGGTTGCACACTTGAGTGACAACACAACTTTTTTCTTTTTTTTTTTAAAGCAAGTAAACTATTGTTGATAGTCAAGATAATGGTTACTTATAAGTGGTAGAAGAGGATTTGTGATTTGGGTAACAGTCATAGAAGAAGCTTCTAAGGCGGTGGCACAGTTCTATTTCTTGGCTTGAATGGTGAAAGATAACATCAAGGGTGTTATCTTTACGATAATCCATCCATTCTTCTACTGGTAAGCTTTTATGTAATTTCCACTTTTTGCTATTACACGCAATGGTGCCCTAAACAGGTTTTTTGTGTGTGCAGTGTGCTTTCTATCTAGAGGTGAAATCTCTGGATTGGAGGTATCTGAATCTTCCATTTTATTAAACACTAACAGTTGAGAAAAGGAACCCACAAAAAATATTCACAACGGTTGGCTCTCTAAAGTAGTTAAATCAATTTACAATTCCATTTTTTGACATTCTTGCCTCACTGGTACTGCTGGATTTAAAAACTGTTGCCAATATTGTATATGCAAAATGAAATTTCATTGTTGTCTTAATTTGTATTCCCCTATTTATTGGTGAGATTAAGGATGTTTTCATATGTATATTTTCTATTTGCACTTCTTTTACAAGTAGCTTGTTTATATCCTTTGCTCATTTTTCTTCAGAGTTGTCTTTTTCTTATTGATCTATAGGAGTTCTACATGTACTCTGTATATTAACCTTCTATAAGTTTTATACATCACAAATACCTTTTCCCAGTATGTCTTATCTTCCGACCCTTTGTAGTATATGTTTTCTGTAAGTTAAAATCTTTTAATGTACCCAAACTGATCTTTTTCTTCATAAGCTTATCCTTTACCCTATCACAAAGTCATCAAGATATTCTCTCATATTTTCTCCTAACAGTTTAAAGTTTTAGTTTTCTGGGATTTTAATCTATTTGCCATTTTGTGTATGGTATGGGGTAGAATTCTCCTTTAATTTTTGTTATTTAGGTATCTTTATTAGTTTTCTTTGGCTGTATTTCAAATTACCACAAACTTAACAGCTTAAAACCACACAAATGTATTATCTTACAGTCTCCAAGACTTAGAAGTCTGAACACAGGTTAGCTGAGTCCTCTATTAAGGGTCTCATTAGACTGAAATCAAGGTATTTGAGACTCATGTGTCTTCCAAGTCCACCCATTATTGGAAGAATTCAGTTTCCTGGCTGTTGGCCAGGGATCACTCTAAGCTCCTAGAGTTCCTTTCTATGTGACCCCTCCATAGGCAGTTTGCTTCTTCACAGCCAGCAGGAAAAATATCTTTCACTTCCAATCTCTTTGACCTCTTCGAAGGGCTCTCTTGATTAGATCAGGTATACTCAGGATCATCTGCCCTTTGATTAACTTTTTTTTTTGTTTTAAGACTGAGTCTAGCTGTATTGCCCAGGCTGGAGTGCAGTGGTGTGATCTCGGCTCACTGCAACCTCTGCTTCCCAGGTTCAAGCGATTCTCCTGCCTCAGTCTTCCAAGTAGCTGGGATTACAGGTGTCTGCCACCATGTCTGGCTAATTTTTGTATTTTTAGTAGAGACAGGGTTTCACGATGTTGTCCAGGCTGGTCTCAACCTCCTGACCTCAAGTGATCCGCCCACCTCGGCCTTCCAAAGTGCTTGGATTACAGGTGTGAGCCACCGCACCTGGCCCCTTTCATTAACCTTGATTAAACCATCTTGAACCTTCAGACCTACCCATTCAGCAGCTGAATAACACGGAGTAATCTCTGTTGGAGCCATGTCCAAATTCCTGAGTAACAAAATTATGATATGTAATAAAACAATGTTTCAAGACACTGAGTTTGGGGTAGTTTGTGAAGCAGCAACAGATAGTCAGAACATAGTTACAGAAACAATTTTTTTTTTTTTTGCAGTTTTTAATGTTTCTCAAAATTTGACAAAATTGGGTCTTTTCTTCATTGTTGAAGTTAAGGCTATTTTCCACTGGTAGGGAAAAAATGGCAGAGAGATGGAAAAGCATGGACTAGAGGCTCTCAGGTTCAGTGCTAGAGCAATGCTAAGATCAGCACTGCATAACCATGGCTACTAGTCTGAATGCCTTTTATGAGTGAATACTGTAGGCCCATCACTTAGTAAGGGACCAGCATTTTCATGCAAATCATAAAAAGAAGCACCTTTCTCCAGGCAGACAAGTCTGACATAAGGCTGTGCTGAGCAAAGCGCAGGCTGGACCTCAACCCCCACTTGCCCCAGCATCCTTGTGTAGGGCACCATGAGCATAATCTGTATGTAATAGCTTTATAAATTAAAGTGCAGGGCAACAATTCTGCATTTACAAATGACACAAATTCTTGTGGGTGGCAATGAACTAAACTGATGAAGATGGAAAGATCTTATAAATTCATGTGAGTGGGAAGAAAGGTGGCAAATGAGCGCATAAAATATACATATGAGCCATCAGTCACAGCTAAGGAGAGGAAACTAGTGTTACTACAGATTGTTCCCTGAAGATAAATGCAGATGCTCCTTCTGACAGCAAAAAGGGCAACCACTTGATTGAATCATAAAGTGACATTCCCTCTGAGAAGTGAAGCAGTACCACCCACTCAACTGATGCTTTACTGGAAGTTGAATAATGCAGAAACCATCAGGATTGGGAAAAAAAATAACGGCATAAGGGCTCAAAAGAAACAGGCTTCTATATATCATAAATGAGCTACAAAGCACAAACCAATCAGGTCTTCCAGGAAGCAGCTTCAGTAGTGGAGGTGGTAGCAGTGACCACAGCATGCTGGGGACTGGGATCTAGCTAGAGGCTACAGAGGTGGTAGACGTAGACTATTTCTGGTGCTGGCAGCTGCAGCAGCAGGAGCATTGGTGTCCCAGCTGACACCAGTGGTACTGGACAGCAATGGTGGCGCCAGGCTGCTAATATTGACAACAATATCAGTTAGAAACTTGTTCAACAAACACTTCATCAACTTTTTATTTGGCATTGACCATGTTTCAGGTATTGTGTTGGGTGGATAAATAAAGTTAACAGGCACCCATCATATGCCCAACCCTCTTATAGACACAGGAGTACACAGATGACTAGAACATGGTCCCTGCCCTTCAGGGACTCAGAATTGAGCACAGGCAGCAGATATGAGAATGAATAATTATGGCAATATAGTAATTGTGAGGAAGAAATAGAAACTGAGGTATGATCTAATACAAAAAGAGAAAACATATTACTTTGCTCTGACATACAGAATTAGAGAAGGCACTGTAGATTTTGTACAGGATACAAAATAAATCAGACACAGCTTCCAATGTTGAGATACTTATAATCCAGTAGATGAGTTAGGACAAACATAATACTATAAAACAAGGCAGAAAAGTAATAAGTTTTGAGAAAGTCCCAGAAAAAGTATTTTGGGAGTTTAGGTGAAGCAAGTCTATATAGAAAGAAGTAGACATAAGAGACTCCATTTTGTTCTGTATTTGAGATGCTGTTAATCTGTGACCCTACCCCCAACCCTGTCCTTGCAAGAGACATGTGCTGTGGTGACTCAAGGTTTAAAGGATTTTGGGCTGTGCAGGGTGTGCTTTGTTAAACAAGTGCCTGAAGGCAGCCTGCTAGTTAAAAGTCATCACCATTCTCTTAATCTCAAGTACCCAGGGACACATACACTGCGGAAGGTTGCAGGGACCTCTGCCTAGGAAAGCTAAGTATTGTCCAAGGTTTCTCCGCATGTGATAGTCTGAAATATGGCCTCGTGGGAAGGGAAAGACCTAATCTTCTCCCCGCCCCCCCCCCCACCTGACACCTGTGAAGGGTCTGTGCTGAGGAGGACTGGTACAAGAGGAAAGAAGGTCTCTTGGCAGTTGAGATAGAGAAAAGCATCTGTCTCCTGCCCGCCCCTGGGCAACGGAACATCTCGGTGTAAATACCCAATTGTATGTTCTATTTACTGAGATGGGAGAAAACATCTTAGGGCTGAAGTTTTGCTGCTCTTTATGCACTGAAAAGGTTTATGGAGATGTTTACATATGCATATCAAGGCACAGCACTTTTCCTTAAACTTATTCAAGTCACAGAGATCTTTATTCATATGTCTTACTGCTGACCTTCTCCCTACTATGATCCTATTATCCTGCCACTTCCCTTTTCTAAGATGGTAAAGATAATGATCAATAAATACTGAGAGAACTCAGAGACCAGGCCAGCGCAGGTCCTCTGTATGCTGAGCACCGGTCCCCTGGGTCCACTTTTTCTTTCTCTATACTTTGTCTCTGTGTCTCATTGCTTTTCTCAAGTCTCTCGTTCCACCTAATGAGAAACGCCCACAGTTGTGGAGGGGCAGGCCACCCCTTTATACACTAAAATTAAAAATCAGCCAGATGCAGTGGCTCATGCCTGTAATCCCAGCACTTTGGGAGGCCGAGGCAGGCGGATCACGACGTCAGGAGTTCAAGACCAGCATGGCCAACATGACGAAACCCCATCTCCACTAAAAATACAAAAATTAGCCAGGCGTGGTGGCGGGCGCCTGTAATTCCACCTACTTGGGAGGCTGAGGCAGGAGAATCGCTTGAACCCGGGATGGGGAGGTTGCAGGGAGCTGAGATCATGCCATTGCACTCCAGCCTGGGCGACAAGAGCAAGACTCCGTCTCAAAAAATAAAAATAAAAAAATAAAAATCAAGGAATCAAAAGCACCACCACAGACACATTTATAATGTTTAAACAACTATCTGGGTATCCCATGGCCCAGTCAAATTGACACATGAAATTACCCATCATACCACCTATGTTCTGGCTCTGGCTGTACAAAATGAGAGGTTTTTTTTTAGACAGTCTCGCTCTATTGGCAGGCTGGAGTGTAGTGGGGTGATCTCGGCTCACTGCAACCTCCGCCTCCTGGGTTCAAGCGATTCTCCTGCCTCAGTCTCCCGAGTAGCTGGGATTACAGGTGTGCGCCACCACACCTGGCTAATTTTTGTGTTTTTAGTAGAGACGGTTTCACCATGTTGGTCAGCCTGATCTTGAACTCTTGACCTCAGGTGATCTGCCCGCCTCAGCCTCCCAAAGTGTTGGGATTACAGGCACAAGCCACTGCACTCAGCCCACATAGGTAATTTCTAATAGTGCTAGGTGCTAATATCTTAGACCAAGGAAAGTGAAGAGGTGTATGAAGGGAGGCATGGGTGGGCAGAAACATCGAACCTTATAGTGAAAGTGAAGAGGATTTAAAAGTCTTTGTGCTCAAGAGTGAAATTACAGTTATGCTATAGGAAGAGCAATTTGATATCAAGGTGCAGGGTAACACATAGAAGAGAGGCACTAGAGGCAGGGAAGTTATCTGGGAAGCAAGCAAATATAGAATTTAGGAAAGATGAACGAAATGAATAAAAGAAAAAAAAGAAGGGAATGTGATAGTATTAGGTGTTGAGGCCTTTGGGAAGTGATTAGATTATGAGGGTAGAGCCCTTAAAAACGGGATAAGTGCCTGAGTGCCCCTATAAAACAGATTCCAGAGAACTTTCTTGCCTCTTTCCACTATTTGAGGACACAAACCAAATTTGCAGTCGTCAACCCAGAAGAGGGCTCTTACAGAACTTGACCATGCTGGCACACTGATCTCTAACTCCCATCCTCAGGAATTGTGAGAAATAAATTTCTATAGTTTATTAGCTAAGTAGTTGTATGGTATTTTTGTTACAGCAGCCTGAACTGAGTAAGACGGGAAGAAACTATTTATAGAGCATCTGTTATGTGTTATGCGTACTCTTAGGAGTTTTCACTTATACGAACTAAGAAGTGTCTGAAGATGTGAAAAGAAAACTGTAAGAAAGATACTACAACAAAGTTGAATTTGTTGAAGACTTAACAGCTGATTTTGTGTTTACGTGTGTATATAAATACAATAGCATAATCATTTGTGCTTGGGTAGGTAAGGTTGAAAAAGAGAGAGGTCTATAAAGGTCTATGGTTTCAAATACAAGTAACTGCTCAGGAAATAGTGGTATTCTTAGAAAAAATGGATAACACAGGCTGGGCACAGTGGCTCATGCCTGTAATCCCAGCACTTTGAGAGGCCAAGGTGGGCGGATCACCAGGTCAGGAGATCAAGACCACCCTGGCTAACATGGTGAAACCCCATCTCTACTAAAAATACAAAAAATTAGCCGGGCCTGGTGGCGGGCGCCAGTAGTCCCAGCTACTCAGGAGGCTGAGACAGGAGAATCACTTGAACCCAGGAGGCAGAGGTTGCAGTGAGCCGAGATCACGCCACTGCACTCCAGCCTGGGCGACACAGCAAAACTCCGTCTTGGGAAAAAAAAAAAGAAAAAGAAAAAGAAGAAAGGATAACACAGAGAAAGAATGGGTGGGGGAAGATTATGAGTTATATCTTTGACAAAAGTCAGGAATCCAAGAAAAACTGCTGAGTAATTAGTAGGAAACATAGGGCTAGAGGTAAAAAGAGAAGCTATGCCCTAAGATATATAGACTGTGATTATCTGCACAGAAATGGTAACTGAAGCAATGAGATTTACTTTGGTTACTAATGGAGAGATTGAAAATAAAGAAGACGACATATTCTAATAAATTCCTCACTTGAGGAATATCTAGAGCTGTGCTGTCCAATATGGTAGTCTTTAGCCACATGATACTACTTAAGTCAATTAAATAATGAAAACTGTAGTCCTTGTCACACTACATTTCAAGTGCTCAATAGCCACATGTGGCTAGTGGCTACCATATTGGACATCATAAATATAAAACATTTCCAACATCATAGAAAGCTGTGACGGACAGCACTGATCTAGAGTTTGGTCAGAGTGTAGAAGGACCAGAAGAATCTATTCTCCTGAAAGCCAAGGGAAAAAACATTTCAAGGAGAGAATAATCAGTGGTATGAAGTAAAAGTGGGTGACAGCCAACCTCTCCCCCACACACACACAAAAAAATGAATTTTATGACTTCTAAAGCACTTTCAGACTAATTATAAAGTTGTAAACTAGATTACAACAGATTTTGGATGAAATGGGTGCCAAATAAGTAACAGATGTAGACAATTCTTTTCAGTAATTTTTCAGTAAGGAAAAATTGAATGAAAACATCAGACAGCTGAAAGAGAATAGAGTTGTTCTATATGTACGTGCTTAATATAAGCAGATTTGTGCACTGGCTGGAAGGCTTGGACGCCAGTCAACCAGCTATTTACCAACTCTAGCAATCTGAAAGGCTTTTCATGTAGCAATGACAATTGAAGGGACAGGATTGCATCATTTTAAGACAATAAGGAGCCTTAAAAATAATCTAATCCACCCCTCCTCACATTATAAAGAAAGCAGAGTTGCCCAGGGTCACACACACTACTCAGTGGTATTAAAATCTAGAATAAGAACTCAGGTCAGCAGGGCATGGTGGCTTATGCCTGTAATCCCAGCACTTTGGGAGGCTGAGGTGGGTAGATCACCTGAGTTCAGGAGTTCGAGACCAGCTTGGCCAGTACACAAAAAATTAGCCCAGCATGGTAGCAGCCTGTAATCCCAGCTACTCAGAGGCTGAGGCAGGAAAACTGCTTGAAGCCTGGAGGAGGAGGCTGCAGTGAGCCGAGATGGTGCCACTCACTCCAGCCTGGGCAACAAGAGAGAAACTCCATCTCAAAAAAAAATACAAAAAACAAAAAAATAACTCAGGTCTTCCACAACTTAGTCCATTAGACTATCTCATTCAACTGCCTCCTAAGATACAGATCAAAGGTAAAGAAAGCTTCTTCAGTTGAATTCCACTAATCTACCAAGAAAATGATAATGTCTATGTTCACATATACACAACTTCAATTTTTTAGAAATGAAATGCAGTTCATTACTTCTTGACTTTAAAATTTAGAAAAACTGAGAACTAAGCATCAAATATCTATTACTTTGTAACAAACATCAAAAGAACTTTAAATATTATCTAAGTAAATCTATGGCCTGAGAGGTGGATGTTTTCACCATTTCACAGATTAGAAAAACATGCAGCAGATCAGTAAGGTCCCAAAGCCAGTAAGCGACACTCTCAATGTGGTTCTACACTACCATCAATCAGGAAATGGAGGAGAAAAGAAGAGAATAGAGCAGCATAGGCTAGGAAATGGAAATGAGATGTTTATCAAAGTATAAAAGTAACCAGAACAGATTTGTTTACTAATGCCAACCTTAAAAATAAAGCCAAACAAAATGAGGCCTTCAGATAAACATTTTTATGTTTCAAGAAAATAACACCGATTCCCTTTGGAGAGGGGAACTGTGCAGCTGGGGACAGGGATTGAAGGAAGACTTTTCACAGTAAACTCTGTAACTTTTGGAGTTTAACCATAACAGTGTATTGCTTACTCCAATGAATAAGAAAAAGGTTTTTCAAAAAAAAAAAAAAAAACAAAAAACCTTTAAATATGTTTTAGTTCCTATCAAGTTTGTAATTGTTAGCATTCTACAATCCTCCAACAGGCCACAGAAAAACTGAAATTTCAGAAAACAAAAAATCCTAACTTCTGTTTTGAAAAAGGCAAGGCAGAGCTTATATTAAGGGGAAGAAATTTTGCCTTTGGGGATTGGGGGATCAGGAGGGGAGAGAAGCCGATTGCCTGCAACGATCAACTCAATTCCATTCCTATTTTTAGCCCATTTTTTTAGTCTGTTGCTAAGAAACCCTGTTGCCCGAAGGCAATTTACTAATAGGAACTTACATGAAGCAGGAGAAACCGGTGATCCTGAAATTCTTTCAAATCAGGCCATTCTATTTTAATCAATCCATTTTGGTGCCACTTGATAAAATATCTCCTTTCAATCTTTTTGTAGCTCTACTGTGATGTTGTTGCACTTGAAAGCAAAACGATCATTTATGAAATTTTAATGTAAGGCTTCTGCAAACCAGTATACCAGAAATGGAGCGCCATAGTTCTGGACTCTGATTTTCTATTAATAGTTGTCTTTTCTTCATGAAAATACCGTGAATTCCAAACAATGCCTTGCAAGGTAATTTTATGTTTTAAGAGATCTGGGGCAGAGCATCGGAAAAAGAGTTGATAAAGCTATTACAGAAACCAAAGTTTATGAATTGAAATTACGATCTGGGAATGAGAGGAGAAGAGGGCTGAGACAGCTATTGCAAAACAACCCGGGGGTGTGCGGACCTGAGCGAGATGTGGGCTGGTGTGTCACGTAGAAATCAGCTCAAGATATAATCACGTCAAGAAAGGCTCGAAGCCGGCGGGAACCCTGACGCTTCGCATTTCTACCAACTCAGTTTAAGAAATACCTAACAACGTAGAAGTCATTGCTTTCGTAATTGGTGGCGACGATAAGCCACAGCGACCACGCTCAAACCGTTTCGACTGCAGCCAACCTAGAAATGCCATTTCCACCTAGTCTTCTGCCATCGCTAACCTCCCCTATAACCTCAAATTCGTCCAAATTAAAATCTGGCTGTGTTAGTGGTAAGAAGTTCAGTGATGCAGCAGGCTTCTTCAGCAGTGAGCTCTTTCCTCATACATCTTTAAAAGTGCTTCCAATCCGTTGGTTTCCCGGGCACGCGGGCAGAAAACCGAGCTAACGGCCACAGAGGTTCAAGAGGTGCCAACGTGGCTATAACGGGAAAACTGGATCCGAAATCAACCAGTAAACTGGGTAGCTAGCTCTACGCCCCGCCCACCACCCTTGCCAGCCAATAGCCTTCACAACTCTTCTGCCACTCCCGCCCATTCCAGTGCTACGGCACTGCTTTTTCCTCTGCTCTGATCTCTTGAGTGCCGCTAGCCAGCTGTATACGCGCCCCTCCTCGGCTTCAGTAGGCAAGAGGGCCATCTGCCCTTCTCTCCTGAAAGTAAAGGGGACAACACCAGCTACGACGGGACTCCAGAAGTCAATCTCTCGAAAAGCAGCGGGGCGAAAAGAAAGAAAAAGGGTTTCCGAGGACTTCCACTCACACCCACGCTTTCCCTTAACCCGGAAGTGATTTCCGCCCCTCCTCTCCCTCTACGGTTGAGACTGGAGGAGAAGGACGGCCAGGTCTGGCCCGGCATGCCCTGGGCTTCCGGTGACCTCTGGCCCTTTTCTGTCGTCCGCTCTCTCTGTCTAGCGTGCTCGCTCGCTCATTGCCTTCCTTCCCTCCCTCGGTCTTCCTTCGCACGCTGCTTGGTGATTGTGGCGCTCGCGACAGGCAGGGAGGCGGTGGCGGAGGACACTCGTCATGGCCGCCTCTAAGCCTGTGGAGGCGGCGGTGGTCGCAGCAGCTGCACCAAGCTCCGGGAGTGGGGTGG
>NW_012106564.1:1238992-1242350 GCF_000951045.1 Mandrillus leucophaeus
CGATTCTCCTGCCTCAGCCTCCCGAGTAGCTGGGATTACAGGCACCCGCCACCACGCCCGGCTAATTTTTGTATTTTTAGTAGAGATGGGGTTTCACCATGTTCACCAGGCTGGTCTTGAACTCCTGACCTTGTGATTCGCCCGCCTTGGCCTCTCAAAGTGCTGGGATTACAGGCGTGAGCCACCGCCCCCGACCACAAATACCTTTTTATTCATCTGACTGCTGTTAAAAATTAGAATTTAAGATTGGACTCTTTGTGTTACTTAAACTGCTTTAAAATGATGTATTTTTGGCCCCAAATAAAACAGGGCAAAGAATTTGCATTTACCATTGTTCATCTTGTGGAATTTGTAGGCCTACACCTGGAATCTTTGAATTACTAGATTGTTCTTTGGTAAAGCAACAATAAGAAGGTCTTTGTGGTTTTTTTTTTTTTTAAGACGGAGTCTTGCTGGGTGCCATATACCTGTGGAGTCGGCAGCAACGGCGCCGGGAGTCCAGAGGCCGGGGCGACGCCAGCGGCCTGAAGCGCAACAGCGAACGGAAGACCCCGGAGGGCAGGGCCAGTCCGGCCCCGGGCAGCGGACACCCTGAAGGTCCCGGTGCTCACTTGGACATGGTGAGAAGTAGCCCCAGGCCGTAGAGGTGGAAACGCGTGTACACCTTTTCCTTGGCGGGCTGTGTCAGTGAGGGGGCTTCCCATTAGACGGAAGCTGCCAAGCGGCAGCGCAACACATGGGTTTAGGGAGACTCATTTCTGCCTGCCAGTGGAGGGCACAGGAGTAGCCCGATGACAGGTTACTGGCATTCTTTGACAATTTCCTTTTGGTTTCAGAAAAATCTTTTGCTTTTCTTCTCAGTGACACAGCATTTATTCCTAGTGTTGTAGATGGGAGTGGGGCATTTGCAAATGTGATGATTGTGTTTAATAAGTGAAGGAAGCTAAATTCCATTAACAATTGGCGTATCGTGATACGAACTGTTTCTGTGATTCCCAAAGCCTACAACTTAATCGGTAAAAGCCTTTTAATAACGAGCCACTCCCCCTTTTAGAGTGTGTTTTTGCTGGAGGTAAGTGGGCAACTACAGTGACGGTTGTTGACAAAAGCAGGAAAAAAACCCCAAAAAACCGATTAGATGGCTTTGTACATAGAAAAAGAAAGACTACACAGGTTCTAAAGAGTGAAATGGTGTTCAGTGGCATTTGTTTTACAGCCTCTGAACTGTAAGCAGAACTAGCAAGCTCCCAAGGCTCGTTCTCTCTCGGCCAGGAAGCCCCCTTGACTGCAAGCGCTCAGCGACCCGGGAACCTTCCCTGCCATGCCCCAGCCCGGAGGTGTCCTTTTACACTCCGGACCCCTTGGCCTTTCTCAGAAAACGCTCTGCACTGCACTGTCCCCTCTTGTTGCACAAGAGTAGCAGCCACAGCAATGCTCACCAGGCTTGGTTGCACACAGCCCTCTGCCCCAGGTCCAGGCCCTACACACACATACCAAAAAAATGGGAGTGACTTCTTAAACTTTTTAATTGGAAGCATCTTAAATTCAGTTTTTCCATTTCACCTGGAAATATACATGACCAAGCCTAATATGCATAACATAGTTTCTCTGATGTTAGTCCAAGCATTGGAGTATTTAGTGAACAGCTTTGTATGGTTTTGGTGAACTGACTGTTAAATCCTTTTGGTATCTGACAGCTGTGCAGAGAATTAGCCTGGCTGCATTTGACACTACTGGGATTGGGTGTGGTGGATTTTATCTGGGTCTGGAGTTGTTCAGTGGTAGTACCAGAGTAAGTCGAGGTCAGAGAAACGTTTGGTCAAATATCTCCCGGTTTTATAAATATGTATATACAGTTGGTCAAGTAACTTCCAGTTGTATCCAAGTGTATACACTTAAATACGTATGCAAGTCATTTCCATCTTATACTATTCATGTTGATTTTTTTTTTTTTTTTTTTTTGAGGCAGAGTCTCACTTTGTTGCCCAGGCTGGAGTGCAGTGGCTTGATCTCAGCTCACCACAACCTCCGCCTCCTGGGTTCAAGCAATTCTCGTACCTCAGCCTCTGGAATAGCTGGGACTACAGGTGTGCGCCACCATGCCCAGCTAATTTTTGTGTGTTTAGTAGAGATGGGGTTTCACTATGTTGGCCAGGCTGGTCTTGAACTCCTGACCTCAGGTAATCTGCCCACCTCAGCCTCCCAAAGTGCTGGGGTTACAGGTGTGAGCCACCGTGCCCGGGCGAAGATATTTTTACTAGGATGTCAAATTAGCTTTAAAGGAAGTTTTGGTATAGGAATGAACAAACTATTATCTACAGTGTGTGAGGCATTGTGCTAGGACATGAGAAAACCATATGATCTTTCCTATGGGAGGGTGAAGCATTGCCTATTTTCTAAAAGGTTTATGACTGGATAGTAGAAGAACCTATGTACTGTGAGAACTAGGATTTCTAAGCTTTATAGTGGTCTCTCCACCATTGCTACTTTGGGAAAGTCATTTTATCTCTTTGACCTTAGCATCATCCCTGTAGAATAAGAAGATTAAAATATTAGATCTCTTTTGTTTCTTCTAGTACTAAAAATTGATGATTCTGGTTCTAATCATTTATAATAGCTCACTGCTGCTGTTAAAAGTAGTTATGAAGAGGCTTCTTTGAATTAATTATCACTGTCTTACATCATTTTTGGATGTCTGAAATTCTCCAGTCAATTTCTATTTCGTTTGTTAATTTAGTTTTAATCATGGAAGAATAGTAGGTAAAATGAAAGATCCAAAAAGTTTTCAATTCTGTAAACGTTAAAAATAAAGATAGTTTGTATACATGAAACTCGATTTTTTTTTTTTTTTTTTGAGACGGAGTCTCACTCTGTCACCCAGCCTGGAGTGCAGTGGCGCAATCTTGGCTCACCGCAACCTCTGCCTCCTGGGTTCAAGCAATTCTCCTGCCTCAGCCTCCCGAGTAGCTGAGATTACAGGCATGTGCCACCATCCCCGGCTAATTTTTGTATTTTTAGTAGAGACGAGGTTTCGCCATATTGGCCAGGCTGGTCTGAAACCCCTGACCTCAGGTGATCCACCCACCTTGGCCTCCCAAAGTGCTAGGAATTATAGGCACGAGCCACCTCACCGGCCGAAACTAGATTTTAACATTTCATTGTGGTTTCAGCCAACCCACCTCATCCCAGGGGTTCTGTACCATTGATGTTTAATAAAACCTAGCCGACTCCTTTTCAGATTTTAGATTTCCTTAATTTCTCTTTTCCACGTTGTCTGGATCAACACTGATGAATTTAAATTTCATGATATTTCAGAGTTTTTTAGTTTTACTTTACAAATAACTTTTTTTTTTTTTTT
>NW_012106564.1:1243064-1248608 GCF_000951045.1 Mandrillus leucophaeus
GCCACCTCGCCCGGCTAGTGTTTTGTATTTTTTAGTAGAGACGGGGTTTCGCCGGGTTAGCCAGGATGGTCTCGATCTCCTGACCTCGTAATCCGCCCATCTCGGCCTCCCAAAGTGCTGGGATTACAGGCTTGAGCCACCGCGCCTGGCCTGTGGTTCTTTTAAACGGAAATTTTTATCTTAACTGTTGGTGACCAGTAAATGTTGAAAGACTACTTTTGTCTTCTTTTAATAATCTCGTCCTTAGAGTTATTATTAGACTATCTAAATATAATTGATCAGTAATTGTAATTGCTTATCTGTGGTTGGAGAAATTGCTATACATTTGAATAGCACCTCTAAATTGGCATCCTCTATGGGTTTCGCAACCAGAAGCATTTGCTTTCACTGATGGAAAACTGGCAGAATCCTGATGCCCTAACTGTCCTTTCTCCACCTAAGCAATAGCTACAGTTTTTAAGGGAATGAATAAACAGACAAATATTGTCTGTTTAGGGTTTGATATCAGCAAATAGAATGGAAAATCTGCATTTTTGTCTTTTGACTTATGTTTACCTTAATGTAAAATGATCTGATAGAATTACTGGGCTTCTGTCTATTGGGTTTGAGATTTTCCTTTACAAATAGAGTGTACAATTACTTTTTTTCTGGGATAGCAAAAACTTGTACAGGAAGTGCAAAGGATATTCATAGTTGTTTTAATTAATGGGAATATTGGGGTATCACTAAAGAAAAGCGTTTAGTCACAGTTGATAGTGTCTCAGACTGAGGTGCTTAAAGTGTTAGATCATATTCCATTTTGAACCATTATGAAATCTACCATGATGTGCCATTTTGCTTCAGTAAATTTTTTGGACTTAAAGAATTTAAAAATTTTTTTAAATTGCAAGACTTTTTAGAGGATGATATTATCCATAGTACTTCTCAATCTATGGGCTTGAGTCATCACAAGGGACCACCACACATATATTCCAAGCATGGTATCCTGGCTGTACCAATGTCCTAGATACTTCTTTTTCAAACATTCTGTGATTCTTTAGAAAAATGCACTTATTTAAAAGTGTTATTGACTACATAGTAACTTTTTGTCCAATTGTCATTTAATCTGATGATAAAAAATGCAGTCATTCTTGTGTTCATGTTTAACATTACACAGAGTTTAACCCACATGAAATGGTTAGGAACCAATAATCTAAGCCAGCCTACTACAGTAGGAAAGGAAAGATGTACCTACACATTTTAGTAAAGGGTCAAGGATTGCATAAACTGTTATTAGTCATCTTGTTTGAAATGAAATTATTGTCTCCCCCAAATGATCTGTTTTGAGTTATTTTTTTAAAATCAGGGACACCAGTGACATTCCTCTCTAAGTTTAGTTTACGCTTTTCAATCTTTATCTTAATCCTTGGCAGTATTTCACATTGTGCGCTAAATGTCGTAACTTTTCCTGTTGCTTCTGAGGTACTAAATTTTCCTAATTTAAACAAACAAACAAACAAATACCAGCCTCACGGATTGTTACTCTCCTTATCATAACACAGAAGTCATTTCACCTTTTCTGAAACTTCTCGCTACCTAGGCACACCGCTATGTGATTTTGTAACACCCTGGACTTTTCCCTTTTATAGCACTTACCACGTGGTACTAGAATTACTCATTCCTGTTTCCTGCTATACTTTTGGATCTCTGAAGGCTGAGACTGGCTCTGTCTTGTTCACCATTGTATTTCCAGAAGCTAATACAGGTGCATAGCAAGTGTTGAATGAATGAAGTTTCATTTTTTGACTAATAATTAAGGGTTCCTTTGACAACCCTAAGCTTATATTATATATATATGTGTGTGTGTAAATCTCACAAGTGGTTTATTTTTTCAGATTTTCCAGCTCTTCATTTTTGTTCTACCAATTAATGCTGGATTCCGTGTAAATCTTTTTTTCTTTTTCTTTTTTTTTTTTTTTTTCGAGTTGGAGTTTTGCTTTGTCACCCAGGCTGGAGTGCAGTGGTGCAGTCTCCGCTCACTGCAACATCCGCCTCCTAGGTCTAAGCGATTCTCCTGCCTCAGCCTCCCAAGTAGCTTGCCACCACACCTGGTGAATTTTTGTATTTTTAATAAGAGATGGATTTCACCATGTTGGCTAGACTGGTCTTGAACTCTTAACCTCAAGCAGTCCACCCACCTCTGCCTCCCAAAGTGCTGGGGTTACAGGCATGAGCCACCGTGCCCGGCCCCGTGTAAGTCTTAAACCTCATTTGGGCATACTTTTTGTAAATGAGTTGATTATGTATGACCTGCAACCATAATCCTGCAGAAGCAGTCGTTATGCAAGTATATTCTTCCTAGGCAAAGAGTTACTATGATTTAGTAGGTAGGGTTGGTTGTAGATTTTTAAAATTTCAAGACATGAGATGGGAAAGGACTTTTTTATTGTCTTAGGTTTTATTCCTTACTAGGTTTGAATCCTTATTATCTTAGGTATTATTATCCTAGGTTTGATTCATATGAAAGTAACAATTGGTTGGCCAGCTACAGTGGCTCACACCTTTAATCCCAGCACTTTGGGAAGCTGAGGCAGGTGGGTCACCTGAGGGCAGGAGTTCAAGACTGACCTGGCCAACATGGTGAAACTCCATCTCTACAAAAATACAAAAATTAGCCGGGCATGATGGCGGGTGCCTGTAATCCCAGCTACTGAGGAGGCCGAGGGGAGAGGATCGCTTGAACCCAGGAGGTTGAGGTTGCAGTGAACGGAGATCCTGCCATTGCACTCCAGCCTGGGCGACAGAGCAAAACTCTGTCTCAGAAAAAGAAAGAAAGTACCAGTTGGTCAATAAGTATTGAAACATTGTTTCTCATACAGTAAGTGTTCCAGAGTTATTTAGGGTGCAGTGAGCGGACATTGTGCCCCTTGGGCGACAGAGCAAAATGCTGTCTCAAAAAAAAAAAAAAAAAGAGAAAAGGAAAGAAAAGAAAGTAACAATTGATCAATAAGTATTGAAACATTGTTTCTCATACAGCAAGTGTTCCAGAGTTATTTCCTACTTCTATAAAGCTGTGATTCAAGTATAATACATGCTTTTTGAGTTTGAGAAATTTAAAACAATAAAACCATTTTAAGGGAAACATCAAACCACCTCAGGTATATTTTACCTGGGTGTAAGTGTGTCATGATGACAAGTTAATACCCATTTTATTTTCTCACATGCAGATTAATGTACTTAATTCTAGCTCATTTTCTTTTACAGTGACTATGCATGATCATCAGGTTAATATTTTATAAATGCTGAGAATTTACAATAGTTTTCTTATTGCCAGATACGTATCATTGACAGCTTTTTGCAATGTAGTCATGTAATCATGTCACAGGACTTGTTTTTAGAGGCTGGTGCTTTTCTGATCTCCGGAGGTTCAGTACGTGGGCTAATCCTTTTAGGGTTGTTTTTCCTTCCTGGAGTACTTTCCTGTCTTTTGTTAGTCATTTTTATTTCAGAGCAGATTCTCATGAGTAGCCTTCACTGACTATCCTAAGCAAAACCTGATTTTCTTACTTTGTATTCCACTAGATTTACCTAGATTGTACCTTAATATTGTAGCTTTCATTTCAAAATGTAACCTGTTTTCTAGAGTAGATTTGGTGTCATGAAGAGCTGAGGGGCATGTTCCTAAGTTCTGCCTCATTTGACAAGTCTCAGTACACTGAAGAGAGAAAATATATATTTATTATTTTTTATTTCAATATCTTTTGGGGTACAAGTGGTTTTTTGGTCACATGAATTGTATAGTAGAAGTCTGAGATTTTAGTGCACTCATCACCCAAGTGTACATAGTACCCAATCTGTAGTTTTTTGTCACTCACATGCTCTGCCACCCTCCTCCTCTGAGTGTCCATAGTCCGTTATATCACTCTGTATGCCTTTGTGTACCTGTAGTTTAGCTCCCACTTATAAGTGAGAGCATACGGTATTTTGTTCCCCATTTCTGAGTTATTTCACTTAGAATAATGGCCTTCAGCTCCATCTAAGTTGCTGCAAAACATTACTTCATTTTTGTTTTTTAATGGCTGAGTAGTATTCCATGATGTATATATACTACACTTCTATCAGTGGGCACTTAGGTTGGTTCCCTATCTTTTTTTTTTTTTTTGAGACGGAATTTCACTCCTGTTGCCCATGCTGGAGGGCAATGGCGCGATCTCAGCTCACTGCAACCTCCGCTGCCCAGGTTCAAGCAATTCTCCTGCCTTAGTCTCCTGAGTAGCTGAGATTACAGGCATGTGCCTCCATGCCCAGCTAATTTTGTATTTTTAATAGAGGCGGGGTGTCTCCATGTTGGCCAGGCTAGTCTCGAACTCCTGACCTCAGGTGACCCACCCACCTCTGCCTTCCAAAGTGCTGGGATTACAGGCATGAGCCACCGTGCCTGGCCAGTTCCATATCTTTGCAATGGTGAATTGTGCTGCAGTAAACATACACATGCAGGTGTCTTTTTGATATAATGACTTCTTTTCCTTTGGGTAGACACCCAGTAGTAGAATTGCTGAATCGAATGGTAGATCTATTCTAGTTCTTTAAGAAATCCCCAGGCTGGGCACGGTGACTCATGCCTGTAATCCCAACACTTTGGGAGGCCGAGGTGGGTGGATCACCTGAGATCTGGAGTTTGAGACAAGCCTGGCCAACATAGCAAAACCTTGTCTCTACTAAAAATACAAAAATTAGCTTGACATGGTGGCATGCGCCTGTAATCCCAGCTACTCGGGAACCTGAGGCAGAAGAATCGCTTGAACCTGGAAGACAGGTTGCAGTGAGCCAAGATCACACCACTGCACTCCAGCCTGCGTGACAGAGCAAGACTCTGTCTCAAAAAAAGAAAGAAAGAAAGAAAAGAAAGAAATTTCCATACTGCTAGAAAAGATATGTTTCCCAATGTTTTCTTAGGTGTATTACCTGAAGTATTTACTTTAGATCATGTGTCTCACTTGAATAATTTTGGATTTATGTGTATGTGTATATACAGTCGCTACTCTTTGAACTAATAGTTTTCTGCTTGTTGGCTCAAAAATTTACCAACCACCTAATATATAGTCAGGCATCACTTAACAGTAGAGATGCATTCCAACAAGTGCATCATTAGTGGATTTCATCAGGTATACTGACACAAACCTAGATAGTACAGTGTACTACGCACCTGTGCTATGTGGCATAACCTATTGATCCTAGGCTGCAAACCTGTACTGCATTTTATTGTGCCGAATACTGTGGGCAACTGTAACACGATGGTAAATATTTAGGTACCTGAACATAGAAAAGGTACAGTAAAAATACAGTATAAAAGATAAAAAATGATACACCTGTTTAGGGCACTTAACATGGATCTTGTCGACTGGAAGCTGCTCTGGGTCAGTGGGTGAGTGAATGTAAAGGCCTAGGACATTACTGAATACTACTGTAGTATACTGTTGAAACACTGTACCCTTAGGCTACACTAAATTTATAAAATACTTTTCTTCAGTAATTAACCTTAGCTTACTGTAACTTTTTAACTTT
>NW_012106564.1:1249853-1284571 GCF_000951045.1 Mandrillus leucophaeus
GCCACCACGCCCGGCTAATTTTTTTTGTATTTTTAGTAGAGACGGGGTTCCACCGTGTTAGCCAGGATGGTCTCGATCTCCTGACCTCGTGATCCGCCCACCTTGGCCTCCCAAAGTGCTGGAATTACAAGCGTGAGCCACCGCGCCCGGCCTCTTTTTGTTTTTGGGATGCAGTCTCCTGCTGTTGCCCAGGCTGGAGTGCAGTGGCACGATTTTGGCTCACTACAACCTCCGCCTCCCAGGTTCAAGTGATTCTCCTGACTCAGCCCCCCAGTAGCTGGGATTACAGGTGCTCACCACCACACCTGGCTAATTGTTTTGTATTTTTAGTAGAGATGGGGTTTCACTGTGTTGGTCAGGCTGGTTTCTGACCTCAAATGATCCACCCACCTTGGCCTTCCAGAGTGTTGGGATTACAGGCATGAGCCACTGCACCCAGCCCCACAATATATGCTATGCTTTTATACATCTAGCAGTGTAGTAGGTTTGTTTACATCAGCAGCACCACAGACACATGAGGAGTGCATTACAATGGCTGTGACATCACTAGGCAATAGGAATTTTTCAGCTCCATTATAATCTTATGGGACCACCATTGTATATTCAGTCTGTCATTGACTAAAACATTGTTATGTTGCGTATAACGGTACATTTTCATAATGGGATTTTAGTGTTTCTGTCAGTAGTAGTTCTTTTGCGAGATTTACAGTTGTTTGTTTCCTACACTGGTCTCCAGTATGGTCCGTCAGGATAAAGACTACACTGTTGGTTATTGTATAGTAGAATCACATCAACTAAAATTCAATTGTACTTGCTTGGCAAAAAGAAAAAAATGTAATTATACTGATTCTGTTTGTCTTTCACTTTAATGACCTTTTGTCTTGGAGCCAGTGGTGCATGAGACAATGATACTTGAGTCTGTTTCCTTTGTTTCTTTTTTTTTAGATAGAGTCACATTCTGTCTCCCAGGCTGGAGTGCAGTGGGGTGATCTCGGCTCACTGCAACCTCTGCCTCCCGGGTTCAAGTGATTCTCCTGCCTCAGCCTCCTGAGTAGCTGGGACTACAGGTGCCCGCCACCATCCCAGCTGATTTTTCTATTTTTTTAGAGACGGGGTTTCACCATGTTGGCCAGGCTGGTCTTGAACTCCTGACCTGAGGTAATCCACCCGCCTCGGCCTCCCAAAGGCATGAGCCCCTGCGCCCAGCCGATTGAGTTTATTTTAAACCTGTATTAGATACCTGAAGATTCATGGTTGTTGTGCCTTTTTGGCAGATTGAACCTTTTATCATAAAACTATCTGGACATCATCTGATGCTTTTGAATGGTATTTTGTCTATATTGCCTTTTTAAAATTTTTATTGTTTAGTATTCACCTTCCACAACTTTTTACATTCCTTAAAAAAAAATTGTTTGGCCTTAGTGTCATTTGGTTTTACATCATGCCTTATAGGCAGCAGGTAGTTAGTTTTGGTTTTAAACAATTCGAAAGTCTTTTAATGCAGGGATCTAAACTACTCACGTTTATTGTTACTATTTACATGTTTAGCGATTACTGCCATGTTTACTCTGCTTTTTTGTTTCTTATTTTTCCTTTCTTTCTGCTTTTTGTTGTGTTGGTCATTTCCCTATTTGGGGTTTATTTTTAGTGGTAAGGAAGCTGTACATTTCTATTTCTGTTCTTGTGTTCAACCTTAAATGTTAGTTTAGCTAGGTATAAGACTTTAGTTACAAAATAATCTTGCTTTAGAATTTTGAAATTGTTACTTAATTGGTTTTTGGTACCAAATGTTGGTGACAGTCTGTCACTGGATTGTTTTTCTTTTTAAATACTTTCAGGATTTTTGTTGTGAAATTTCACCATAATGTCTAAAAATGTGTGTCATTTTTCTTCAACTCCAAGAATTTCTCTGCTTCCTTAGATTTTTTTTTCTATGCCTTTCGTTTTATAACTCCAGGTAGGCAAATGATGGAACTTCTAGATTTATACTTCGTATCATTTCATTTCTCCAAACTTCCCATCTCCCTATCCTCTCTTTCCATGGCATTCTGTCAGGTTTCCCCCATTCTCTACTTGTTAATTCGCTCCTCGGCTTTCTCCTTTAATATACAGCCAATCTGCTGAATTAATTGTAATAATCATTTTTCATTTTCAAAATTTCTAATCGGTGCTCTTTAAAAGCAACCTTTTTTAAATGATGGCAAGATAGCCTCTCATTTTTTTGAAACTAAATTTTTTGTTTGCTTGGCTTATCCTGTTTTCTCAGATACTGCTTTTCTATTTGAGTTGGGGGCCTCTTTTTGTATGGGTTGGTTTTCCCTTACTGTTAGCAATTCTTGATTGTGTGGTCTTTTTAAAAACAGAGGCAAGGTATGGTATGCCCTGTCACTGTCACTTGTCTCTTTGAAGAGGGTCTGGTCTCAATGTCTCAATATGTTGTTCAGGCTAATCTCAAACGCCTGGGCTCAAGCAATTCTCCTGCCTCAGCATCCCAAGTATCTGAAACTATAAGTGTGTGCCATGGTACCCAGCCACTTGTCTCTCGTGTAGAAGATCCTCACTCCTGAATGACACAGCCCTACTCTAATGTGATTTCTGCTTTCTCCAGTGGAGTGGGAGGATTGTTGAGGTTGTCTCAAATGCAAGTTTTCTAGCAATCACCCTGATGATTGCCCCCTAGAGCCTACAGCTACATAAGGGATTCCTAGTTTTGCTTTATTGTGGGTGTTTTGTGGGTGTTTCTCTGTCAGTCCTGTAGCAGTCTCTGTTAGTCCTGGCACGTATTCATAGTCCTGAAACATGATGTATCCTTGAAATTAAACTTATGTTTCAAAGCTTTTGGAAGATAATTAAGTCTACTGACAAATGGAAGATTTTAAGTTCATCTATTAATTTATATGTGCTTGTCTTGGTTCCTTTCATCCTCCCACATCAGTTTTAAAATATACATTCTGGTTGACACTAGCTAGCTTAAAGTAGCTATGTAATATTCTGAGCTTAGATACTTAGAGCTTCCTAGAAATCCTTTGCACACTTTAAATCCTTTAAAAACTTTAAAGTTCTACACCTTTTTGAAAAAGTCTGATTGTTTTTGAAATTAAAAACATATAAACCTCCAGCCTGGGCAACCTGGCAAAACCCCATCTCTACTGAAAAATAAAAAAATTAGCCAGGCGTGGTGGTGCGTGCTGGTAGCCATAGCTACTTGGGAGGCTGAGGCAGGAGAATCACTTGAACTTAGGAGGTGGAGGTTGCAGCGAGCCAAGATTGTGCCTCTGCACTCCAGCCTGGGCGACAGAGAGAGAGAAAAAAGTATATATGTATATATCTCTGTGTGTGTGTGTGTTGTGTGTGTCTTTTAGCTGGGCATGGTAGTGTGCACCTATAATCCCATCTGCCTAGCACTCCAGCCTGGGCGACAGAGAGAGAGAAAAAAGTATATATGTATATATCTCTGTGTGTGTGTGTTGTGTGTGTGTGTGTGTGTGTGTGTCTTTTAGCTGGGCATGGTAGTGTGCACCTATAATCCCATCTGCCTAGAACATGGAGGTAGGGCGCTTGCTTGAGCCTAGCAATTTGAGACTAGCCTGGGCAGTATAGCAGGGCACCTCTCATGCTTTTTTGCGGGGAGGGGTGGGTGGGCAGAGACAGAGGAGTCTCAGTCTGTCACCAAGGCTGGAGAGCAGTGGTGTGATCTCGGCTCACTGTAGCCTCCACCTCCTGGGTTCAGGCATTTCTCATGCCTCAGCCACTTGAGTAGCTGGGACTGTAGGCGTGTGCCACCATACCCAGCTAGTTTTTGTATTTTTCGTAGAGACAGGGTTCTGCCACGTTGTCCAGGCCAGTCTCAAACTCCTAGCCTGAAGTGATCTGCCCGCCTCAGCCTCCCAAAGTGTTGGGATTGTAGGCATGAGCTACTATGCCTGGCCACAATATGCTTTTTGACTCAACAACCCTACTAGTTAGAATCTATTCCATGAAGATACTTGTATGAAGCAACTTACCTTATAAACAGCCATTCTGTCTTCCTGTTTTTATCAGTTTATTGTTTAATTACTGTGGTCTGAATCTGTGAATGTCGATTAGTGTTTGATACATTGTTTCTTCTCATTTCAGAACTCTCTTGATAGAGCCCAAGCAGCCAAGAATAAAGGCAATAAATATTTTAAAGCAGGAAAATATGAACAAGCTATTCAGTGCTATACTGAGGCTATTAGCTTGTGTCCTACAGAGAAGAATGTCGACCTTTCTACATTTTATCAAAACAGAGCTGCTGCCTTTGAACAGTTGGTATGTACTCTAGGTTGTTTCTTCTGTTCCTTTTGTTTCTCTTTATTTGCTTAAAGTTTCAGTTAATGCTACTCAAATAAACCTAATATATTTTTTGAAGTTGTTTCAAAATTATGGGATGTTGTTTTTATTTCCATTAATTGCAAAACTTTTTAAAGAACAAATTCTATAGTTTTGCTGACTACTGATATACTCCAAAGTTAAGTATATTTCAGATTTTATAAAATTACATAGTATAAAAACTTTCTGGTGACCCTATTCTCCTCAACAGTTTGAGGCTATTTCTTTAACTTTTTGATATTTATATGTACTTTTGTAATGTATTGCAGATGTTAACTCTTTGTTTCTATTAGGAATACTTTTTTATTCTAGGACTTTTAATACTCAGCCTATTAAGTTTGAACTGATTTCTATTGAGCAGTACTTTCTTCAGTGTGACTTTTTTGGAATACTTTCAATTACAGCAAAAATGGAAAGAAGTGGCACAAGATTGTACAAAGGCTGTTGAACTTAATCCCAAATATGTGAAAGCTCTCTTTAGACGTGCAAAAGCCCATGAGAAGCTAGACAATAAGAAGGAATGTTTAGAAGGTGAGGGTCATTTTGTGTTTACATATGAAAATTACTTAAGATTTTGTAGTCATTGGTAAATGTATATGAAACTGTGCCTTGTGAGTGCAAGAATCAGTTGTTTTTAAAAGTTGGATTCCTTTGCAATTAAGACTGTGTCTTCTAGTTTAAATTAAGATTGCTGATACTTAAGTATTGTCTCTGTTCTCAACTATGGAATTAAATGAGTATTAAGATTACGAGTTTACTACACATTTTAAACTTAGCAGCTCATCAGCGTTAGTATAATTCTCTGAATAAGGAAATCAGAAAAGAGGTTTTAGCAAGTGATAGTGTTTCTAAGGTTCTACATATTTCATTTAATAGGTATAAATACAGCTTTGAGAGCTATGTTTATAATATGTATAAACATGAGCTATGTTTATAATATGTATAAACATAGCTTTCAGATGAATCATTAACGAAAACATTGTTTTTTGCCTGCGGCATTTTCAAACATTATTTTATACCCAATTGGAAATTGTTTTATACCTAATTTACACCTAATTGGAAATGATGTAATTGGTACAAAGCATCAAAGTGAATTTGTCATTCTCAGTAAATGCCATAAATATTCTGTGATCTCTGATTGGTCATTTCGCTGCCTCCCAAGCTGCAATTACAGTATACCTCTGGCCTTTGAAGTACATTCTTCTAGGTGACATGAAGCAAAACCAAAGTATAATTTTCTACAGTCTAAAAGTTCTTTCCATTTCATATTTAAGTCTGCTTTAAAAGCATCAGTAAAAGGAAAAGGCCCCTTTCTGAAAAGAGAAGTATAGATTCCCAAATGAGGGTATTTTAGAGAACATTTTAGCAAAATTTGAGGTTCTGTGGTGGCACATACTTTGATAGTATGTGGAAAGAGTATTGTTTTAGAAAAGGGAATCCTGAGTTTTGAACCAGACCTTGAAGTTACTAACATAATAACTGGCAGAGAGGAGGGTGATCGAAGTGTCACGTAGAAGAAACAGGATGGGGGAAAAAAGACATTGACTTTGGCTCTAGCCATGGTTATCAGGGGAATATAACAGCAGATTGACTTGTTTGGTGGAGCAAGGATGTGGAATTACAGGAAATTTAATTCAGAAAGAGAAGAGACGTCATTGTTTGAGTGCTTTGAATGAAAGACTGAGAGGTTAAGGAACGAATTATCTTTTGAATTTCAAACCTCTGCATGCATCTTGAGCTGTGACATAACCAGATGAAAAGGTATGGAGGCAGATTTATTTGAGAGCTCTGTGGCAAGATGGCTTTGGAGACAAGGAATAACTCAGGCCTAAAAAAAACACCAGACATGAGAGAGCCACACTATGTTGATATGCCTGAGTTGCTAGCCAGAAGAGAATATTCCTGGATTCCTTGTTTTATTTTCTATATATAGAATGTTAGAGTGGTGAGAAACATCAGAAATCATGCAGCATAGCCCCTTTCATTTCACAGGTAAAGAAAGCAAACCCCAGAGAAGTGGAGTGACTTTCTGAGCTTTCAGTTTGGTCATAGAAAATATACAGTTAGGTATTAAGAATCAATTAGTTGGAAATGAAACAGTCCCATTTGGCCATGAATTTAGTTTGGCTTTCTGTAGTTACATTGTACCCATTTGTTGCTGCTGACCATCTTTGCAGTAATTTTATATTTACCCTTGTGTTTTTCATCATTTCTAGATGTCACTGCTGTGTGTATATTAGAAGGGTTCCAAAATCAACAAAGCATGCTTTTAGCCGATAAAGTTCTTAAACTCCTTGGAAAAGAGAAAGCCAAAGAAAAATATAAGGTAAATTTATCTGATTTGGGGGATAGAGGGAGTACTATGTACATTGTGAGGGGTATTTTCTAAGTTTATGCTGCTTAAGCTTAGGCATAGTGGTAATGGCAACAGCTGCAATTAGAACTGGGCTATATTTCTTCTTCCTATTATCTTGGGCTTTTATGGCTTGTCCTTCTTCAGTAAGAATATATGCTCTATCCAGTACTCTACCTGGAGAATATTGGAATTCATCTCTGTTAGGGATTGCCACACTGTGGCCCATAGGCCAAATCCAGTCTGCTACCTGTTTTTATAAATGTTCAGTCACATGTTGTTTTCAGCTGCCTTTGAGATACAACAGCAGAGTTGAGTGGTTGTGACAGACTGTATAGACTCCAAAGCCTAAAATATTTACTATGTGGCCCTTTACAGAAAAATATTTTTCTATATTATTAAGTTTTTAAAGGTATACTGTGTAAGTTGGCATTAGTTTTAGGCTATTATTAACAGGTAGTTTAATTCAACAATCATTTATTAAACAAAGCTACATGTTTGGCATTTTGGAGGGATGGGTTCAAAGACATGGCCTTTGCCCTTACAGAATTAAAATTTAGTGAGAGAGACTGACTGTTACTATGTATAAAAGGCATGCTATAGTTAACTGCCCAAGGTGAGATGTAAGTAAAGAGAGTACTTACATACTCTCTTTGCATCAATAAACATCACTGGAGATTCATTGTTAAATCCCAGTAATAGCGAGGTAATTGTTTCTTTTTCCTTTAATAATAACTTGCTTTTTTCTTGAATTGATTTTAGTAATCTGTATTTTTAATTTTACATCTCTGGATGTTAGCTGAGTGAAACAGTTAAAACAAGTTTCTTCACTGCAGGACTTTAATAATCTACTAAGGCGTGTCGTGAATCTCTTAAGAGGGGTATAGCTGAAGTGATTCCCAGTCTCTCTCTCTCTCTCTCTCTCTCTTTTTTTTTTTTCTTTCTTTGTCGCCCAGGCTGGACTGCAGTTGTTATCTTGGCTCACTGCAACCTCTGCCTCCCAGGTGCAAGCAATTCTCATGCCTCAGCCTCCCGTGTAGCTGGACTACAGGCATGCACCACTACGCCTGGCTAATTTTTTGTACTTTAGTAGACACAGGGTTTCACCATGTTACCCAGGCTGGTCTCAAACTCCTGAACTCAAGCAGTTCACCTTCCTCAGCCTCCCAAAGTACTAGAATTACAGGCGTGAGCCACTGCGCCTGGCCCCAGTCTTTTTAAACTATGAATTTTTTTTTTCTCTTGAGCATCTCATAAGACTAGTGTTTCTCGAAATCACTTTGTGAAACACCATGGTAGAGTCCATAAATTCAACCTCAAAGGAACCTAGTTTCCTTATACATAGTGTGGAGTAATTAGACTGGTTGGATTGCAGGATGGTAAGAAAATGTAAAATAATGTATATTTACATAGGTTACAGATCAGTTTCCACATTTTCTAATCTGTTTGTCACTTTGTAAATCACAAAATACCTTCTATATTATTGTTTTGATTTTTTATAACGACCGTATAAGATAAATAAGGCAAGTATTTCTATTGCCATTTTAGAGATGAGAACACTGATACTAAAAGTTTAATGACGTACATAATATCACATAGCTAATAAGTGGCAGAACTAGAATTTGTATCGTGTTCCTTTGATACTTAAATCCCTTTCTTGTAACAGTTTATTTTCACTTTAAATTTATAACCCTATATAGAACGCAGGGAGGTGATAGCTGCTTTTCTAAGCTGAAATAGGAAACTAAAAAACATTAGTGATTTATCTAGCTTCAAGTAAGTGCTGTTTAAATTTCTATTTAAGCTTTTCCCCTAAAACGGTAAATGATTGCCACTATGTATTTCTTCTCAGAGTGTCTTTAGTATAAAGTACTAAAGTTAGGCATTTTTATCACTTGATAGGTGACCATTTGACTTAAAATATTTTATTATCCTAAATAAAAACAAATTGAATCTCTCCCCAGAGAGTGCCCACAGATCAATATGGGTTTTCTCTTAGGTTTCCTTTTTAGTTCTCTTTGGATCCCACATTGATCTATCCTAGATTAGATAATTTACTTACAAAGCCAATTCCTTTTTTTCTTCCTTCGAATATGAAGACATTACCAAAATAACAGTAATGATATTTGTTACACATACAATTTAAAATTCTGTGTTTCCATTAAACTGTTTGGGCTGAATTGTGTAGATAAAGGATTCAAAATACATTATGAGAGCCCTTTGGGTGTGTTGTTCCCACTTTATTTAAAACTTTATAATGATAATTGTGTTTTGGGAGGAACAAAATTCTCCCATAATTGTGAATTAGGTTGCTATGTGTCAAATAAATAATCAAAACAGGAAATGTGATTTCAGTATGGTTTTCAGTGGCACTTACCTGTAATAAAGATCTTTAGATGAAAGTCCAAGGTAAATGGACTTAACATTTTCAGCACCTGTGTAAGATGTGATTTTACATCTTTGTAGAGGGAAAAGGCTCTCATTTAAAACCTGCTTTGACCAGCTGGGACTGGCAGCTTCACCTTTTCCACTGTCTCTTGTTCTGTGGCTTGGAGCTCAATTTTAGTTATTTGAAAAATGAAAATCCAATTTTTATGACAGTTATTCTTAGTGTTCTACAATGTACCTGCTTTTTTGGTTAGTATTTCCCATTCTGATGTCTTTGAATATGACTAAATTTCAGAATCGTGAACCTCTGATGCCATCTCCACAGTTTATCAAATCTTACTTCAGTTCTTTCACGGATGATATCATTTCCCAGCCCATGCTTAAAGGAGAGAAGTCTGATGAAGATAAAGACAAGGAAGGGGAGGCTTTAGAAGTGAAAGAAAAGTAAGTATGTCAAGCATAGTGTCTGCTTAGTGGTGTTCTGGCGGCTTTGAATATTCCTTAGGGCCCAGATGGGTTCTGAGCCATGTCACAGCAGCTGTCTATCTACAGATAGAGATAGACAGAAATATAATTTAAAATTATATAATATTATTATTATAAAAAGACTTTTCTTTCTAGCATATATCTGTTACTTCTCTGGTGACTCAAGGTTTTACTGCCAGGAGTCTGCCCTGCTTTTACTCAAGGTCCTATGTGATCTTCTCAAGAGGACTCCCATTGAATCCAGTGACTGACTGTGTTTGAATAGAGGCAATAACTTGAAAATTACTGTATAGCTCAACATGCAGATGTTCTAGTGCAGGGAAGTTTTTAATTTGTAAACTGAGATGCTTTTAGGGATGTCCAAAGAGTGAATTTTTTCAAGGTTTTTTCTGCTTGTCTAGGAAGATGCCTATTTGGAGGGCTTCTTGTTGGGGTCTGTAGAGAGCTGAAAAGTACAGGATACTATGTTTCTAGCTGGACACCTAGTGATGTAGTGTCATATAAGTCATCTAGCCTGCTTTATTCCATTCATATTTGTCAATACTTGTATTTTTCTGTCAAGGGTAGCTCTCCTCCCTGAGAGAAGGTACGATATTATTATCAACATGATATTTTTTAATGAGTTAGGAAGAAAAGGAAATACTGTTCTAGTAGCTGAGCATAACTGGGTTTTGCATCTGCAGCATATTGCAGGGTTTGAAGAAACAAATTGCTTTTGATTTTTATCTTCCAATTTTTCTACCATTGCTGGTGACCTTTTAAGAGAAGATACTATGCATAATTATACTGCACTGTACAAATTTTAGTTCATTGATACACAATCTTTGAGAAGATTGTAGTTGGGAAGTAAGTGTTCAAGATGTCATGTTAGCTCTTTGTGACTGTTATGCAAACAATTTCTTCTTCTGGTTAGGAAGTAGTCCTTGTCCCAGAAAAACTATAATGAATTTAATACCATTATTCTAAAAGCTTTATTGAGAGATGGTAGGATGTAGCTAGCTATCATCAGCACACTAACTGGAATTGGACCTAAATTTTAAATGCCAGTTTACTGTGAGCCTTAGCTTTATCATCCTTTAAATGGAGCTAGTAATATTTACCTTACGAGGTTATTGCGAGGTGTAGAAATCATGCTTATAAATAACTAACACTTACGTTCTTCAGTAAGTTGACATTACTTCTAATCTGATTTAAATCATTGTGTTTTCTTTCTTTTCTCTCTCTTTTTTTTAAATTTGATACGGAGTCTCTTTTGCCTAGGCTGGAGTGCAGTGGTGGCGCAGTCTTGACTCACTGTAGCCTCTGCCTCCTGGGATCAAGCGATTCTCCCGCCTCAGCTTCCCTAGTATCTGGGATTACAGGCACACACCACGACGCCAACTAATTTTTGTATTTTTAGTGGAGACGGAGTTTCCCATGTTGGCCAGACTGGTCTCGAACTCCCGACCTCAGGTGATCTGCCCATCTCGGCCTCCCAAAGTGTTGGAATTACAGGTGTGAGCCACCGCGCCTGGCCTGTTTGTGTTTTCTTAGCCTGGTGAGCTGAGAAACAAAACTAGAATGTAGGCAACATTTGAATGTAATTTCAGGAGAGGTTAGGGTAGAGCTTATAAGATTTTTCACTGACATAACTTTTTTAATTTATTTTTTTAAGATACAGGGTCAGGCCAGGCATGGTGGCTCATGCCTGTAATCCCAACACTTTGAGAGGCTGAGGTGGGCAGATTGCTTGAGTCTAGGAGTTTGAGACTAGCCTGGGCAACATAGAGAAGCCCTATCTCTACAGAAAACTAACAAAAATTAGCTTGGCATGGTGGTGTCCACCTATAGTCCCAGCAACTGGGGAGGCTGAGGTGGGAGGATGGCTTGAGTCCCAGAGACAGAGGTTGAAGTGAGCTGAGATCATGCCACTGTACTCCAGTCTGGGGAACAGAGCAAGACTCTGTCTCAAAAAACAAAAAGGAGAGAGAGGGGGTCACTCAGGCTGGAATACAGTGGTGCGATCATAGCTCACTGCAGCCTCCAACTCCTGGAATCAAGCTATCCTCTCGCCTCAACCTCTTAAGTAGCTGGGACTCTAGGTGCACACCACCGTGGCTGGCCAATTTTTTTTGTTTTTAATTATGGAGATGGGGGTCTTGCCATGTTGCCCCGCCTGGTCTTGAACTCCTGGGCTCAGGTGATCCTCCCGCGTCAGCCTTCCAGACTACTGGGATTACAGGCATGAGCCACCATGTCTGGCCTGACGTAACTTTTAAGTCATTTGCCAGTTTTTTCTATACACATATAACAACTGAAATAAGAAAATGTACTTTAATTTACAATGCCTTATGTTTGGAAGATATCTCATGTACCTCATGACACCTAGTACAAATTTCAGATAAAAAGATTACTTCTACAAGCATCTCCATAAAAGTCATCATCTTAGAAGAATAATAAGAGATACTGTGTTCACTGCTCTTTAAAACATAGAGAAGGATGTTTTTTAAAGTATTAATTGATGGAAGAGTCGTACTTTGAATTCGCTTCTTTAATAAGTTCAGTTATTAATTCTAGGTCTGCTCACACCTCTTGCCTTAGCTTCTGTGACTCTAAACTCACTTATTTCCTAGTTCCCTGTTCCTTCTGTTAACCGTTAAACACTGTTGAGTACCATTGATGTGCTTCAGATAGGAAGGTGAATAAGACAGGATCCTTACCCATATTGCAGATCAGTCTCTATTTCATTAGCTCATCTTTTCAGTATCTAAATGTCTGAGCTGAGGTATTACCCAGGACTCTGCTGCTTCCTTTTTAAAACTCCTTGTCCAAGGTTTCAAGAAGATCCCCATCTACATCAAAAATCCTAATCTCTTTAACCGCACCGCCCTTTCCCCACCCCAGCTCCATCCCACACTGGCTGATTATCTTGTTAAGGGCAAATAGACAATTGCTTAATTTACTCAGGTGTGCTAAATGTGGCATGTTTTAACATTTAATTTTTTCTTTCTTTTCTTTTCTTTCTTTTTTTTTATGAGATGGAGTCTCGCTCTGTCACCCAGGCTGGAATGCAGTGGCTCCATCTCGGCTCACTGCAACCAACGCCTCCCAGGTTCAAGCGATTCTCCTGCCTCAGCTCCTGAGTAGCTGGGATTACAGGCACACGCCACCATGCCCAGCTCATTTTTGTATTTTTAGTAGAAACAGGTTTCACCACGTTAGCCAGGCTGGTCTTGAACGCCTGACCTCAATGATCCGCCCACCTCAGCCTCCTAAAGTGCTGGGATTACAGGCGTGAGCCACTATACCCGGGCACATTTAATTTTTTCTTAGTAAATAATTTCCTATGTTTGTTTTTATTTTCAGTTCTGGATATTTAAAGGCCAAACAGTATATGGAAGAAGAAAACTACGATAAAATCATAAGTGAATGCTCAAAAGAAATAGATGCTGAAGGCAAATACATGGCAGAAGCATTACTACTACGAGCTACCTTCTACCTGCTTATTGGCAATGCCAATGCGGCCAAACCAGATTTAGATAAAGTCATCAGTTTGAAAGAAGCTAATGTGAAGGTACATTAAAAAATGTGTGTGAAGAAATTATTAAATAGAAGGTGATGCCTTTCATTATGTTTTGCCAGATTTTTTAAAGCATTTCAACTGCCATTCTTCGAAGGGCTGTTTTTGTTTTTGAAGAAACTACTCTTAATAATAACGTAATTGATGCAGTGAATCTGAAAATATAAATACCAATGATATTTATCTTTATTTAGGAAAGGACTTTTTTTTTCCTGTAGCATCTGGTAGTTTCATCTTCTCCCTGTAGCCACTGCCTACTGTATTGGACTGTATATGGGCAGTGGTAAAAGTGATACAGCAATTCTGTAGATAATGCTGTAAGCAACGTATAATTTGTAGCACCAGGTATAAAACACTTAATAAAAACATATTAATATATTCAGAAAGGTTTTATGTTACATGAAAAAAAGGTTCTAAAAATAGAATGTATAAATATGCCAAAAGTTTTGCAGTTGTACAGTTGGAACAGCCTAACATTTTCTAAGTATTCTTAATGTGCTGTGTATTATGCATTTCATAATTAAGATTCAGGGGTATCTGTTGAATTGTTACATTCTATTCAGTGTAACAAAACAGAATTTAACCACCAATTAACTATATTACTTATTAGTTTGTTAACATCTCTGACCTGTTTCCTCACTGCATTACATGAACTCTGTAGCCTCTCTCATCTGCTGTATTTGGGGGGATATAATAGTTGTTTTTAAGACCTAAATATTGTTGAAAGTTTCTTTCAAAATGAGATTTTCAAATTGAAGATACCCTCATAATATTATCTTTAATATTCTGCTGATTTTCCTGATGATTACAACTGTTATATGTTATATGTTTTTGTTACAATTATGGAGGATATTATTTGTTCTATATGTATGTACTATTGCTTTGAACAAAATTTTAAAGAAACGTATTTGTTTTCATGATCACATGACTTTTAATGGCAAGTAGTAATGATGCTTACCATATGCCATGTACAAAAATTAACTTAAAATGGATTAGAGCCCTTAATGTTTAAGAGCTAAAACTATAAAACTCTTAGGATAAAATAGAGGACTAAATGTTTGTTACCTTAGATAAATAGTAGTTTCTTAGATATGGCACCAAAAGCACAAGCAACCAAAAAAAAAACAAACAAACAATAAATTGGATGTGATCAGACTTCTGTGCTTGGCTGGGGGTGGTGGCTCATGCCTGAAAATTAGCTGGGCATGACGGCATGTGCCTGTAGTCCCAGCTACTCAGGAGGCCGAGGTGGGAGGATCCCCTGAGCCTGGGAGGTCGAGTCTGCGGTGAGCCGTGATTGTGCCACTGTACTCCAGCCTGGATGACAGAGATCCTGTCTCAAAACAACAAAACAAAACTTCTGTGTGAAAAGACACCATCAAGAAAGAGAAAACACATCACTCAACATGGGAAAAATATTCACAAATCATGTATTTGATTAGGAGCTTGTATCCAGAATAAAGAACTCTAAGAGCTCAATAATAAAAAGACAACCTAAGTTAAAAATGGGCAAAGGATCTGAATAGACATTTCTCCAAAAAATATATAAATGACAAGATGGCGTCATTAGCCATTAGGGAAATGCAAATCAAAACCACAGTGAGATGCCACTTCACACCTCCTAGGATGGCTATAATCAAAAAGACAATAAGGCTCTAATAAAAAACATGGTGGATAATAATAAGTGTTTTTGAAGATGTGGAAAATTAGAACCCTCATACATTGCTGGTGGAAATGTATTAATACAATGGGAAAGCCCTTTTGGAAATTAGTTTGGCAGTTCCTCAAAAAGTTACCGTATGATCTAGAAATTCCACTCCTAGGTATATACCCAAGAGAATTTAGTACATTCATTAACACAAAAACTTATACATGAGAGCTGGGTGTGGAGGCTCACACCTATAATCCCAGCACTTTGGGAACCCAGGAGTTCTAGTCTACCCTGGGCAACACAGCAAAATCTCATCCTATGTTAAAAAACTTTTTAAAAAATCTTATATATGAATGTTCATAGCAGCATTATTTATGGTAGCCAAAAAGTGAAAGAAGCTCAGATGTCCATCGGTTGATGAATGGATAAATAAAATGTGATACCTGTACAATGGAATATTTTTCAGGCATAACAAAAGAATGAAAAACTGATACATGCTACAATATGGATGAACCTTGAAAACATTATGCTAAATCAAAGAAGCCAGACACAAAAGGCTATATATAATGTATGATTCCACTTATATGAAACATCCAGAATATACAAATCCATAGAAATAGAAAATAGATTGGTGGTTTCTAGGGGCTGAAGAGTGTAGGAGGTGAGCGGGGATGGAGAGTGACTGCTTATTTGTATGGGATTTCTTTTAAGGGTGATGAAAATGTTCTGGAATTAGATAGTGGTAATCAATATACAACTTAGTGAATATACTAAAAACAGCTGACATGCATACTTTAAAAGGGTGACCTTTGTGATATGTGGATGATAGAAAAAAGCTGTTATTTAAAGAAACTAGATTGGAGGAAAAAAAAGTAATGATGAACCTTTCCTCATTTGGGGTATATAGCTTCGAGCAAATGCTCTCATCAAAAGAGGCAGCATGTACATGCAACAGCAGCAGCCTTTGCTGTCCACTCAGGATTTTAACATGGCTGCTGACATCGACCCTCAGAATGCAGATGTTTATCACCACCGAGGACAGGTACGTCTGTTTTCTTACCTAGAGGTCTGACTTTTAGATTGAGTTATTTGATACCATTTTTGAGAATTTCTTGTATAATTTTCTTGATTTTTTTTATATAATTTCTGATAGTTGTGAACAAAGTACCACAGTGGTTTACAGTTTGAATTGGCCTTTGTTTAATTTTGGTATTTACTTATGAAAAAAGAGTAAAGGAAGGCAAAAACTGTTGGCTTACCAGTTCAAGTTTGTTTTTCTGGTGTTTCTGGTTCATAGATTTTCAATGAGTAAAACATTAATAACATTTAGTAAGCAATCTGAGTTAATTCTAGAATCAACAGGATGATTTTTGTGAGCTTCCTGCTATATAAGGAAATAGTCTGGACTGTCCAAATCGTAAAAATAAGTGTATTTATCTTTTCAAGTTTTGTAACAGGCATATTAGTTTTTTAGTGGAAATATATAGAGAAGAAACAGTTTCCAATTACTGTCTCAGGTGGGGAAAACATAGCTTTATAGTGGGCTTAACATGGCTTCTTGGAATGCTTTATGGTAAAGTGTGGGCTATGCATGATAATAACAGAAGAGCTGAAGTTCTTTCTAATGGAGAATTTTACCTAATAGCGTCATGTGTCCTGCCTGGGAAGTGCATTATTCGGTGATTTTGTTGTGCGGACATCATAGAGTGTACTTACACAAACCTAGATGGTATAGCCTACTACACACCTAAGCTGTATGTTGTAGCCTGTTGCTCCTAAGCTACAAACCTGTATAGCGTGTTACTGTACCAAATATTATATGCAGTTATAACACAATGGTAAGTATCTGTGTGTCTAAAACATATCTAAACATAGAAAAGGTACAGTAAAAATGCAGTATTACAATCTTGCGGTCTGTTGATTGAAATGTAATTATGCATGACTATTTCTTTCGGAAGGATGTTAAGCGTTGAGATAACCTCTTAAAATTCTTGACATTTTGATCTTTACTGGTAGTGTCTGAAGATTCATTTGAAAGGTAATTATCTGATGTCTAAGCTGCTTTGATATTAGAATGTACAGGATGTTTAGTTTTCTAGAAGAAGGGGTTTCTTGCTTAATAGTTGTCAGAATTGCAGTGCAGAAATGGTTGGCTTGTAGTCCTTTCTAAAAGTTGGATACCATTTTTATGTTTTGGAATCTTGCCTTTTAAATTTCAAGATTTTTAAATTCACTGTTTCTAGAAAGTAATTATATATTGAGTAATTACTGCATGCTCAGCATTATGCTGAGCTGTAATAATAGAGATAGGATACCGAACATACTTAACTGGTGGGCCTATTTGAATTACATTTATTTACGTATTTTTTTCTTAGCTGAAAATACTCCTTGATCAAGTTGAAGAAGCAGTGGCAGATTTTGATGAGTGTATTAGGTTAAGACCTGAGTCTGCTCTGGCACAAGCACAGAAATGTTTTGCATTGGTAGGTACTACTATCTCTTCTATTTTCCTAAACATCACTTTTATTTTCCAGTGTCAACGAAAATGAGTATCTCATTGTCTACAAAGTCTTCTCTTTCTTTCTTTCCCAAAGGATAACTACTGAGGAAAAAAGGTGCTGGTTAATACCTAGCTCTTGTTTTTCTCTAGACATTTGTTTGGGTTCATCTTGATAGATGTTTGTCCCTGATTTTATACTTCCCTAAACAGAACTGGTCTCCCTGCTTCTCCACCATAAATCAATACAAAAAGAAAAACATTTTGAGGAAATACTCTGTAAACATGACATCATGTAACTTGCTCTCTCACCCCTGTTTCATAGAACTATTTCTTAATATTCAGAAACATAAAGCTCAAAAGGTTGCATTTTTTTTTTTAAGTGCATTTCTAGTAAAATAAGGTACTTCCAGTTAGCTGTATGGCTAGAGTCCTAAAAGAATTTTCCGTTTAAAGGAAGAAATTGTGTCACAAATATATATTATAAATGAAAAAAATGACAAAAATTTTACTAGATTTAAAATTCATTTATTGCAAAGTTCACTTCTTACAAATTAGTATGCCCTGTTCTACAGTATTGAACATCTTGAAATTGTATAGTGGCCATGGAGTCGTAGTTGTACGTAACCTTTGGCTCTCTGCTGCTGAGATACCTACTTGGAACCCTTTTGGATGCTGCAGATTATGTTAGCAAATCACCTGTTTTTTGGAAATATTTATGTAATTTTGTATGTTTATGATAACATTCCATGAGTTTTTGAGTTCTTGATTTGACAGGCCTGTTTTGATTTTTTTATAGTACCGCCAGGCATATACAGGAAACAACTCTTCACAAATCCAAGCAGCTATGAAAGGTTTTGAAGAGGTCATAAAGAAATTTCCAAGGTGTGCCGAAGGCTATGCACTATATGCCCAGGTAAATGTCTTTTTCAGATTTTTAAAAAATCACTGCATACATATGCTACATCTCAGCGTGGAAATCAGGAAACAGTGCTGTCATGGTTGCAGCTTCTTTGGAAGCAGGTGGCTTTGTTCCTGATTGATTCTTATGGCTCCTGGTTGGTCCTGAATCACCTCAGAAGAGGCTCCTTTGTTACACAATTTGGAAATCATGGCCCTAAACTCAATATGGGGAAGCTTAAGGCAAAAATTTCTGTCCTTTCTTCTTTTGGATTGGTTTTGCAAAAAGTAATTGCCTTAGGAAAATTTACTGTATGCAGTTGGTGGAGAAAATATCCACAGAAAGGCATTTCTTTCTGTTTGGTCACTGCCTTTTTATATGGCTAGGTTGTTGTAATAGTTTATTTTATCTTTACTTTATCTAAAATTCTTGAAACTCTCTTGGTTTAGGATTGAAGGTACGAAAAGCAGGATTTAAATCTGAATTGTTTTAACTTTCTTATTGTAGTCTGAAATTCTTGAAAACTTCTTAGTTTTAAATCATCCATTTAAATGAAAATGATTGGCTTCTTGTAGGTCATGGTCATACATTTTCCCCTCAAATAAATGACCTCTGAATGACTCAGTTTTCTTTCTTAAAGCTGAAAATTGGTTTTGGTATCAGCATAAACTAGCCATCTCAACACTCTGTATCAGCGGTACAGCTGCTTTGAGGCCTCTTAGGAATGGGGCCGCCCAGCGGGTGGGCACTGGGCAAGCATTACTACCTGAGCTCCGCCTCCTGTCACTGTCAGATCAGCTGCAGCATTAGATTCTGGTGCCTGATGATCTGAGGTGGAACAGTTTCATCCCAAAACCATCCCTCCTCCTCCCACCCCCATCCATGCCACAAAACCGGTCTGTGGTGCCAGAAGTGCTGGGAAAGTGTTGGGGACTGATGCTCTATATACTTTATTTTTCTTTTTAATTACAAAAGACATGTTGGGTTTTTCTCCACAGCATAGAAATAGGAAACAATAACAAATTACCCTCCCCTGGCTGGGTGTGGTGGCTCCTGCCTGCAATCCCAGCACTTTGAGAGGCTGAGGCAGGCGGATCACTTGAACCAGACTAGCCTGGCCAGCATAGAGAAACCCCATCTCTACTAAAAATATACAAATTAGCTGGGTGTGGTTTGGTGCACACCTGTTATCCCAGCAACTGGGGAGGCTGAGGTAGGAGAATCACTTGAACCCGGGAGGCAGAGGTTGCAGTGAGCTGAGATTGCACCACTGCACTCCAGCATGGGCAACAGAGTGAGACTGTATTTCCAAAATATATATATATATGTATTACCATCCCTGGTTGACCCCTCTCCTTAAACCCTTCTTAAGGTTGCTTGCTTTGTTTCTAATTTCCTTCATGGTATCTCTAGGCAGGTTATAATAACAATTTCACAAGGATTTTAAGGGTTTATTGCGGGTGGAACTATGAGAAAATTGGTTTGTGTTGGATCAGTTCTTTAGAGGTAGGTCTTATATATAACTGCATTGAAGTGTACATTTTAATCCTATGAATGGGTACACTTGAGTTTATGCCTTATAATTGGTAACAAACCGGGAAGTGACAACAACATCCTCATCATTGTCATGGAATTCAGAAGGGCTTTTTTGGTGCAGATTTCTCTAAGCATCTAGAAGAGCAAAGGCCACCGAATAGCAACCGCTACTGGGGAACAACTCTTCTGCAGAACTTTCCCAATAGCATATTTCCCTATTACCGTTCTGCCTTCAAGATAGGTTTGGTTTGTATGAGCTGTCTTCTCATCAGCATTAGCATTATTACAGTCATTTTGCACTCAGATTTCTTTTCTTTGATCTGTTTTCTAATTTTACCTTCACTATATGGTATATGTAACTTTATGCATACAGTACGTGTATGTATGTGTGTGTGTATATATACTTAGTGTAACTTTTTTGGCCCTCAAAGCTTTGGTTTAGATGCTGGCCAACTCGCAAAGTTACAGCTTGAGCATAGTCTGATATCCACAGAACTATGCCTTACATTTCAGCCGTGGGATTTGCCTTAAGATAGCTGATTATAGCTGCTTCTTTTGTTTTCAAAATAAGTGTTTATTACATTATTGTTAACTATGACAGACAATTGGGGAAAATCGTAAATGTTCAACAGAAGATTGAATTATGTTTGCAGAATTGTGGTACACTCACTTAATGGTATATTACGCAGCCATTAAAAGTTAAAAATACATTAAAGTTAACAGCACCGCCTGTTATTAAAGGGAAAATCGTATACTAAATGAACTAAACCATGTGAAAGAAAATGAATAGGGAGGTAAATAGAGATAGATAAATATATCAGGAAGGCATATGCTCACAATGGTGGAAGCTATAAAAATATTTCTACTTTCTACATCTTTCTGATTTTTATTATAAAGAAGATGTGCTGACTATATTTCTTTGATATTTTTAAGAGATTTTTAAAACATTTAAGTTAGCTTATTTTAGATATGAAAAGACTAAGAGCCATACAGTCAAAAATAATGACTCACATAGTTCTTAAAAGTCATCTTATAAATAACTGGGGTTAACCGAATATGGGCTAGGTATTAGATAATATTAGGAAATTATTTTTGGAGATGTATTAGTTGAAGCAGTTATAGCTGCTTTTTAAAAAATCAATAATTTCAAAGAAATAGCTCTGAAGACATTTAACACATACATCTTAATTTATACCTACAGATGAATATTGCCCTTAAGATAATTCCCTGGCTGGGTACGATGGCTCACTCCTGTAATCCCAGAACTTTGGGAGGGCAAGGTGGGTGGATCACCTAAGGTCAGGAGTTCGAGTCCAACCTGGCCAACTTAGTGAAACCCCATCTCTATTAAAAATACAAAAATTAGCCAAGCAAGGTGTTGCGTGCCCGTAGTCCCAGTTACTCAGGAGGCTGAGGCAGGAGGATCACTTGAACCCAAGAGGCGGAAGTTGCAGTGAGCAGAGATTGTGCCATTGCACCCCAGCCTGGGTAACAAGAATGAAACTCTGGCTCCAAAAAAAAAAAAATTCCCTTGAGCTGTATTATGATAAATCATGAATAAGTGATGTGACTGTACCTATGAGAATGTGATATTAGAGCTGTCACTAAGAATGGGATTATCTGTATTGAACAGTTTACCAGAGATTATCTGCTATGGCAGGTAACCACTTGCTGAAGAAAGAGGACAGTTAAGATTTTATATTTATACCAGTGCCACCTAAAAACTCCAACAATTAAGTTGTAAAATGTAAATCAGTCTGTATCCCCAAAACATGATAATTTTGTAATAATGAATAAATGAAGTAAATTTTTATAATGAATAATAAATACACTTTTAACTGCTTAGGTTGACAGTTACCTTAATATAACTGAAGTATCTCCTCACATAGGCATTAACAGATCAACAACAGTTTGGTAAAGCTGATGAAATGTATGATAAATGTATTGATTTGGAACCAGATAATGCGACAACATATGTTCATAAAGGGTATGTATTTTTGTGGTTGTTCCAATGAGATAATGAATTTCTTGCATAGTAATAAAATGTATTTATTTTGGCCACTGAGGAAGGGGACTGCGGTAGAGAAGTTAATTGACAAACTTCTTAATGCTCCTGGATGTCTTTTCATTCTTACAGAAGTTAGTTAAGGAGGCCAGGCACAGTGGCTCACACCTGTAATCCTAGTACTTTGGGAGGCCAAGGCAGGCGGATCACCTGAGATTGGGAGTTCGAAACCTGCCTGGCCAACATGGTGAAACCCAGTGTCTACTAAAACTACAAAAAATTAGCCGGGTGTGGTGGCACATGCCCGATTCCCAGCTACTCAGGAGGCTAAGGGGTGAGAATCACTTGAACCCGGGAGGTGGAGGTTGCAGTGAGCCAAGATTGCACCACTGCATTCCAGCCTGGGCGGCAGAGTGAGGCTGTGTCTCAACAAAAAAAAAAAAAAAAAAAAAAAGAAAGAAAAATTAACGTACTATTTTTGCTCTATGTTAAGGGTTTTAATTTTAAACTGAATATCCTGTCAGCTGTTGCTTATATCAAAATAGCAAGCATACACAAGTGTTCGTGGCCTTTGTGTACTTGAATTATCCTAAGAAATTTCACTTAAATTTATATAAAGTGAAAAATAAGGGATGCAAGATAAGTTAGTAATAGAGCTTAGACCTTGAACCCTTTTTGTAATAAGGAACTTAGACTAGAAAACCAATATAAGTTGAGAAAAAAAACACAATTTGATGCTGATTATATATTGCTTTAGGTTTTGTTTTTCCTTGTAAGTTAACTTATAAGTTCATGGAAGGTAGAAATTGAGTCATATTAATACATGTGTGTTTCTACTGATACTGGGCCATGGTCATATCTGACTTTTTTTTTGCATTTGCAGTTTACTTCAACTTCAGTGGAAGCAAGATCTGGATAGAGGTTTGGAACTTATCAGCAAGGCTATTGAAATTGACAATAAATGTGATTTTGCCTATGAAACCATGGGAACTATTGAAGTACAAAGGTAACTTCTGGAGTCTGTTATTAGGAAACGTGTGGCAGCTCCATAGATATTTAGCTTTTTGTTCTTGTTACATACATGTTAAAGTCTGTTATGTTCTTTCCTTTTTATTCCTGTTGGGGGAAAAAAAATGCCTGTAATGTGCTTAGGCAGTGACATAAGGATTGGTAGCCAGGTTGCCAGGAAATCTGGACCCTCTTACAAAGAAGCGTCCAGCCAAATAACTGGGCAAGTTGCAACATCAACTCAGAGCCCCTGAATTTTCTTTAAAATCAGAGTTGGATAAGAATCTTTTTTGCGGCTCTGTCCTTAACCTCTTATTTTGTGTAAATGTTTATCCAGAATTGCTCTTAAGATCCACCATTAAAAGGTGACAACTATTTTATACATGGGATTTACTGTGTACCATCTTAATATTGGCATTGCCATTAGAGTTTCCTACTCTAGGCCAAGTACTGAACTTTAGATGTTTTCTAAGTACTCTTTCAATTAATCTTCACCCCCATCTTTAATAAAGGTGGAGATTATGTGATCCCTAGTTTAACTGATGCCCAGACTGCTTAGGTTTACAAGGTTGCACAGTAAGCCAACAGAGAAGACAGGGTTTGAGCTCTGATATCACTGATGCCAAAGTCACTGATCTGGACACTATCACTTGTCAGGAAGCAGCATGAGTTTTCTTAATTCCCTATCATTCAGCCCCTCCTGTAGTCCTCTCCCTGCTCTACAGTAGGCAGAATATATATAGGCTGGTAAAAAAAAAAAAAAAAAAAAAATTGTGTTTCTTTTGAACCATTCTGTACCCACAGTGGCATGTAAATACTAAGTGGTTTTTTTTGTTTTTTTTTTTTTTCCTTTTTGTGAGATAAAGAATCTCCAGCCCGGACTGGAGTACAGTGGTGCAATCTTGACTCTGCAACCTCTGCCTCCCGGGTTCAAGCAGTTCTTGTGCCTCAGCCACCCAAGTAGCTGGGACTACAGGAACGCACCACTATGCCCAGCTAACTTTTTGTATTTTTAACAGAGATGGGGTTTTGCCATGTTGGCCAGGCTGGTCTCAAACTCTTGGCCTCAAGTGGTTTGCCCATCTCAGCCTCCTGAAGTGCTGGGATTACAGGTGTGAGCCACCACACCCAGCCTAAATTATTTCTTAATTGCTAATTTGTTAATGTGAATAAAATGTTCTTGTACTAGAATAGGATAGGGTGGTAGTTCTTAATCTTTTTTGAGTAGCGCTGTGGATTCTTCTTAGAATAATGCACACAAAAACACTTTGCTTTTAATTTAAGGCTTTCATAGATCCTGGGTTAATTAAAGACCTCTGATTTGGGGTTTGATGGAATTTTGTTCACATGTTAATCGAACTTTTAAAAAATCCATTCTGGGCCGGGCGCGGTGGCTCAAGCCTGTAATCCCAGCACTTTGGGAGGCCGAGACGGGCGGATCACGAGGTCAGGAGATCAAGACCATCCTGGCTAACACGGTGAAACCCCGTCTCTACTAAAACTACAAAAAAATTAGCCGGGCGAGGTGGCGGGCGCCTGTAGTCCCAGCTACTCGGGAGGCTGAGGCAGGAGAATGGCGTGAACCTGGGAGGCGGAGCTTGCAGTGAGCTGAGATCCAGCCACTGCACTCCAGCCTGGGCGACAGAGCGTACTAAGTCCAAAAAAAAAAAAAAAAAAAAATCCATTCTGAACCTTACCTTTACAATTAAATAAGTGAATTTGAATAAATGAAATCGCAGATTATCCTAGGATTTTGCAGATCTGCTTGCTGTTGGCCTAATGCCAGAACATGAAATCTTGAAAAAAGTTTTTTTAAAAATAAGTCTATCACATTGCCATATATTGTAATAGGGGATTAAATATAGTCACCCTAGTGGTACTTCTTACTGGCATATATAGAGTCTAGCTGGCACATACGCCAGTAAAATGTACCTTACTAACATGTATGCCAGTTAAACTATATATGCAGGTAGGTGTATGTGTGTGTGTGTGTGTGTGTGTGTATATAGTAGGGACTTAATATTCTTTGTAGGATTGCATATAGATGTAGCTAATACTAGTTACTTAAAACGGTCCTTAGATAGCTGTGGATTTGACCAGAATCAGGCAGAGGCCGTAAATCTGAGTATTGTATGTAGGTATGAGTGTGCAGTACATCAAGGAACTCACATAGACTGCCTGAAGAGTAGAGGTCCATGGGGTTGGGGACGTGCTGGTAAGAGATGAAGCGGAAAGAGGGGGGTCTACATCAGTCTGTGAAGGTGAGGCCTTTGCACGTCATTAGTGTCCTGAGATTATATTACTGCTTTCCAAAGGAGTCTCATGTTAATGGTAGAAACATGCAGAATTTAGGAACCAGACGGAATTGTGATTTTTAGATAAGCCAATTAATTTCCGTAGTCTCACTGTTCTTATCAGTAAACACAGAATACAAGAGATATAATGTAAACACATAATATTTGTAATAGTAGTTAACATTCATTGAGTGCTCTCAATGTGGTAGGTACTCTTGTTTATTATAAAAGAAGCATTTTACCAGAATCATAGTAGAAACTCAGTGGTGAGACTTCATGTATCATCACTTACAACCTTCATTGAATATTGTGAAGTGCTTGTTGAATCTGAGACTTAAAAATTTTGTTCTTTTAGAGGAAACATGGAGAAAGCCATTGACATGTTCAACAAAGCTATTAACCTGGCCAAATCGGAAATGGAGATGGCCCATCTGTATTCACTTTGTGATGCCGCCCATGCCCAGACAGAAGTTGCAAAGAAATACGGATTAAAACCACCAACATTATAAAATAGGGGGAAAGCAGACTGACCCTCTTTTTAAAAGTTTACCCCCTCTTCAACTGAACCCTAAAGACACTGTCATGAACTGTGTTGAATGGTGGAAATTAGTATTTCTGTTTGTGGTGTTGTTATTTGTTACATCTGTTTCATGTCTAGGTGTTGTGGGTGTGGCTGTTGAAGGAAGTTTGCAGTCTTGCAGCTTTTATTCCCTGTGCAACAAAAGATTAGAACATGTTAAAGGGATATTTAAATAAAGTTGCAAAGAGTACAAATGATAATTGGCCATGCAAATAAAAACTGATTTGTTGATTTTTTTTTTTTAATGGGGGTTGGGAGTTGATTATGTTCTGGATGATTTCGTCTTTATATATATGTGTGAATAATGTATGTAAGTATTTTACAGCATGTTGATTTTTAAATTAACATAGTAAATGCTGTAAAATAGATTTATATTCAATTAACCGCTTTCAGTTGATTTTTTGAAAGAAACAAAGGTTCAATGGGGGATTAAAGTAAAATTGAGAGACCCTTTAAACCATTGTCAGCATGCACAATGCCTCTGATTCTGCAGTTTTAGAAACTTGGTGGCACTTACTAATCCTCTTGGCCCCTTTCTACTCTAATGGATAATGTACATTCTTCTTAAAGTCCACAACAGCAGATTTTCTTACAGTAAATTATGCAGATGCAAAATATTCTAATTGATATATATGCTGGAAGACTGAGTATTGATGGGGGAGTGGACCAGACAAAGAGGTAAGATGAAACAGAAGTGTGTTTATAATTGTCTGTAACTATTTTCTATAATAATTAGTACTATTTAATGGTGTGCTTTTAAAAGCGTAGGATAGAGGGTACAGTGGCATTGTATATACTATTTATAGTCTCAGCTACTTGGGAGGCTGAGGCAAGAGGCTTGAGACCAGAAGCTCAAGGCTGTAATGTGCCATGGTGATTGCACCTGCGAATAGCCACTGCACTCCACCCTGGGCAATATAGAGAGACCCCATCTCTTTAAAAAATTTTAGAACTTTTAAAAAATCAAAGTGCAGATTGCTTGTATGTATAACCCAAATAAAGGTAGAGTAAGTGTGATATATGGGAGTATTGAAATAGCTTAAAATTTCTAGTGAAGAAAATGTAGCTAAAGGGTCAAAAAGGATGTAAGACTTGGAGCCAGAGCATAGTATTTCCTGAAATAACAAGTTTAGTGCTTTAACTATGGCTACATGTGCTTAAGGAATTTTGAGCCACTGATTTTTGAAGATGCTGAGGACATGTAGAATGCTTTTTTTGTAGTGAGCTAACCTTCATCTCTAAGGACTAACTACCCACCCAGGTCCAGGTCTTCACTAGGGATACTGGTAGCAGTGTTTTATCTTTACTCTGCCTCCTTACTTAGAAATCACTTTAAGATTTATTTCCAATTTCCACTTTTATAGACCATCCTTTTGCTTATATGCTAGATTTTTCTGGTGAGGGAAGGGTTGTGTTCTTCAGTGGTCTTTTGTTTTGAAATACTCAGGATGGGGAGAGGTTTATTTAGGAAGGAATTATAATTATGGTTTACACTGTTGGGAGTAAAGGAGCATTTTTACACCCCTTAAGGGTGCTTAATTCTGTTGAAACCAAAAAGATTTGTCTACAAATGCTATCTTTTTAAGAAACTATTAGAAATGACTCCCTTTCAAAGTCAATCTTTGGAAAATATTGGGGAGACCACTAATTAGTTGGTGCGGTTATTATAATTCAAGATGATTTGGATGATGGAAAGTTTGAGACCTCTGCATTTTGTTTTTAAATTATGCACCTTCTGATAGGCCCCGAATACAGAAATGTTCTACATCTCTGGATGATCTCTGACTTTAAAAAAGTTTTTATTTGCATGGCTGTATTTACATTAACACTGACATTTTCTTCTACTCTTCTCCCTTCTTTCACCTTGGGGTTGGGTAGAGAAACACAAAGGAAACTGAAGCATGTGCCATTCTATACTGTCATTCCAAATTCTCATGGACTATTGCCTGTTGTGAAAATATTTGAAACGCACTGAAAGCTGCATCTGTCTGTATCTTTCTTTTGTAAATGACCTCACATGTAAATTCACCAAATAAATATGACATTCAAGCTCTTCTATCTATTATTTAAATAGATAGGTAGTTTAGGCTGGGCACAGTGGCTCACGCCTGTAATCCCAGCACTTTGGCAGGCTGAGGTGGGCGGATCACGAGGTCAGGAGATCAAGACCATCCTGAGTAACACAGTGAAATCCCGTCTCTACTAAAAATACAAAAAATTAGCCGGGTGTGGTGGCGGGCGCCTGTGGTCCCAGCTACTCAGGAGGCTGAGGCAGAAGAATCGCTTGAACCTGGGAGGCGGAGGTTGCAGTGAGCCAAGACCGCGCCACTGCACTCCAGCCTAGGTGACAGAGTGAGACTTTGTCTCAAAAAAAAAAAAAAAAAAAAAAAAAGGTAGTTTATTCATTTATTATGCTATTGGGTAAATTCACAGTGAATCCCTTGTCAACTCAAAATAACTTTGAAAATAGGAATATACTGGAAATGTTAGTATATGAAGCAAAATAAGTTTGTTGGTATGAATGGTGGAGTTTCTCGAGAGCATCCACCCCTCCTACTGTGAAACAAGGCTCCACAGAGAGCTGGTAGAGCCAACTTACTTCATTCTTTGCCTCTACCTTACCCATACATGCACAGCAGCCTGGAAGGTTGCCAATCAGACATGGACCCTGCGGATAAGTTTATTTCGAATCTGGTTTCACCAGTGGGATTGATCATAGTTGTCAACCACATGGAGTCTCAGAAAGCATACCTGAAATAATCATCCTTGAAAATTGTGGTGTAAGTAGAGAATACATCCCAAAACAATAAAAAGGAACTTTGGCTGTAAAACAATTCAAACAGAACTTTCTGCCCTCTGGGAACTCAAATTGCAGTTTAAATAGCAGTTTGGACCTGTAGAAGTCAACTAATTGTTATCGTAAGACTGTAAACAGGAGGACAATATAATCTAACCAAACCAGGAAACTTATGAGTATAGAATAATAATTACCCAAGACTGTCCTGTATGGGATTTGTATTTATAAGGAAATAACTTAGGAGTTGTTGTGGGGATACGGGTTATAATTAGTCCTATTCCCATCTTCTGCTAAATTGATTTGTGAACAAAGTGACAAAATTTTAATTTACTTGCAAGCTTTACCACGCTGATCGGATGAGTAATGATTCCCCAAAAGATAGCCACATCCTTATCCCTGCAACGTGTGAATGTTACTTTAGTTGGCAAAAAATGGGCTTTGCAGATGTGATGAAGGGTCTTGAGAAGGGGAGATTATCTTGCATGATCTGGTGACCTTAAAATGCAGTCACGAGTGTCTACGTAAGAGGAAGGTTTCAGACAGAAGAGGAAGTGGCAGTGTTGCCACAGAGGCAGAGCCTAGAGTGGTGTGGCCACAAGCCAAATAATGTTGGCAGCTACCAGAAACTGGAAAAGGCAAGAAACGGATCCTGGCCTAGAGCAGAGCACAGCTCTACCAACACCTTCATTTGGCCCCATGAATTTGGACTCCAAAAGTGTAAGAGAATAACTTTTTTTCAGCCACTAAATTTGTGATAGTTTATTACATCAGCCATAGAAAGGACTATTCCTTTGGCTATTGTGTACAAGCAGATAAATGGTTTAAAGGAATTCCTTTGAGTGTGCTAAAGTAGAATGACTTCATATACACATAAATTTTGGCCAAAGGTGGTTTAGGCAGTGAATGTACACTCATGCCACAGACTGAAGTTTTCATCAAGAGGTGGGGGTATTTGTGATTTAAAATATGAATGATTACACTATAATTATCAGACCAAAAAGCTGCCCTTCAGGTATAAAGTAAAAATTGAGATCCCTCTGCCAATACCCTACAAGAGGCATCAAAAAGAAGGCACTGTTTTCAAACTCTTAGCGTGAAAATAACTAGTCTGATTTACTTCAAGGTGATAGTGTACAAATCATATTAGGAGCTGAGAGCTATAGTAGTCTTAGGTCCTTCTCAAAGGTCTTCATGCTGGAGGGCCTGCTGATCACTGGGGTAGAAGTAGCTGTGGTACCTGGCCAAGGCGAGGAAGCTGAACATGGCGTATGCTAGGGGCTAAGATGATTGCTGCCTTTCAGAGCCCAGGACACACGGCTCAAATTTCTCCATTTCTTTTGTTGGTGCTTAAAGATAAATGTGACTCTGCAAAAGTTGTCCTGGAAGGCTTTGAAACAGCTTACCTAGAGCAAATACAGGAAGACATGACTAACATTGGCTCTTGGGCATCGTTTTAGAGGGTGAAAGGTTTAAAGCAAGAATGCAGCATGGTAGGATTCTCTGCAGAGATGATCCGTGGCCTAAATTATGAACTGCTGTATTAAATAACTTTTACCTGATTTTATTTCTCAATATTGCTTTGTGTCAAGAGCTATAAAAGGCCTAAGATTTTGCCCTTCTTGAAAACTCCGTTTCCTGAACGCTGGCAGAAGACATGAGACTCCTGGGTCAGACAATAGACTTAATTATTTAGAACACAGCATGCAACATGAGCTTGAGCCCCAGATCCCATGGGAGCGACACGCGGTGATCTAGGTAGACACTGCACATGCAGTGGGTTTGCGCCACAGCCCACATCTAATGAGGCCACAAGCAAACTGGCCTGAGTTTTGCATCAGAGGGAAACACTTTTTTAAATGTATTGGATAGTAAACAAACCTGTCCTATGCTCCAGAGGAAGACAGTCTCCATCTTCCAAAGCGGCCATTGTACGAACATTCTCGATTGGACAGTTTGGAACAAAACACCAACGCCTCTACTCACAAAATGTACGGAGAACTGACCTCCCATCTCTATGTGTTCTTTTATGCATCTCAAGCTTAGTTTTTCACCAGTGTAGAGCATTACAGTGTCTGCTGTGGACAAGAGCATGGTGCAGGGAGAAATATTACTGGCCCGAGCATCAGGTGACCTTAGCTCTAAATCAACACTGCCTTTTTTTTTGTTTTTTTTTTTTTTTGAGACACAGTTTAACTCTGTTGGCCAGGCTGGAGTACAGTGGTGTGATCTTGGCTCATTGTAACCTCCGCCTGCCTTGCCCTCCCGAGTAGCTGGGATTACAGGCACGCGCCACCACACCTGGCTAATTTTTGTATTTTTAGTAGAGATGGGGTTTTGCCATGTTGGCCAGGCTGGTCTCGAACTCCTGACCTTAAGTGATCTGCCCGTCTCGGCCTCCCAAAGTGCTGGGATTACAGGTGTGAGCCACCGTGCCCGGCCTCTGAATCAACACTGCTTTCTAACGGAGCTAAGATCTTAAGTAAATGAATATTCAGCTCTACAGCATATGAAGTTACATCACGTCCCAGGTTCTTCCCAGATCAGACTCCCTTAAGGTAAGGAAATCATTCCAGAATTATTTGGCCAGAAAACTTGGCGAGAGAACAAGTGCAACCTGTAGGAATAAATTCATTCCAACTCAACATTTACTAAGCACTCATGACGGTGAGGGTTAGCCATAAAAAGATGAACACAGAGGAGCTCAAAAACTGAGTTGTGGTGGGCTGGATAGTAAATGAACCTGCCATATGCTTCAGAGGAAGGTAGTCTCTAAAACAGAAGTACAATGTGCCATGCAAACAAGAGTAATACATTGTGCTAAGCATTAAGGAATAAATAGGATTTAGGTAAGGAGCTTTCCAGATTGTGGGGAAACAACCACAACAAATCTAAGTAAAGGCACAACATGAGCGTGAGCGAAAAATGAGACACTCAAGGTGGAGTCCAGCAAAGTGAAGTTGTTCTTAAACGAGTGGGGAAAAGCCAGCAGGAGAGCTATGTGAATGAGAATTATCAGCATATATTTAAGACCATGCATGTAGCTGAGATGACTCAGGACAAAATGTAAAATGTAAAGGAGCTAAAAATAAAACTACTAATATAAGGACCTTTGACATCTAAGGGACGATGTTAAGTGGTCAGAGAGGCAGTATGAACAACGTCACATCCATGGTGTTGAGTTTGAGAGAGGCCACGTGGACAGGTCTACAAATTGGTCTTTAGTATAATCTGCCACAAGAGTGTCATTGGAAAGATGAGGGCAGAATCTGGCTGCGGGGGTCTGAAAAGCAAGTGAAAGAAACCAAGAAATTTGGTGGAAAAAATCAGAGTAGTTTAGAGGATGGCATGCTCTTTGTTCTGAGGGAGAAACTTTGAGAATGAATCTACAGACAAAAGACTTAAAGCCTAGTTAGCACAACGGGCTATACTTGGAGGATTCAATATGCTTCAGGAAGAGCTAGGATGACATTTGGAATTCCTGGAGCCTGCCCTCCATGTTCTATTCTTGCAGATTCTTGTTCATTTGATTATGAATCAACTGTGAAGTAAATCATTGAACAAGAAGCACTATCTTTGTATGTATGTGTTTTGGTTATTTGTACATCAGGGGCTGAACTTATTAATGGGTGATTTTAACAAGACCATTTTATCCTAAAGTGCCTTCTCTTCCAACAGCTGGCTTTTTCTTAGTCTCCAAACTTCATTCGCAAGTAGAAATGAATGAAGGTCATTTGATAGGAAATGTGAAACTGTCACACAGGTGGTTAGGAGGCATAAGGAAGAGCCCCTACTTAGCCTGTAGCACACGCGTCATTTCCCTTTTTATCCCTCCTGGCTTCACTGTACCCACGCGCCACCAAAACTTACACAGCAATGCCTAAAAAGTAGCACAAAAGACTTAAAACCAGTGCCAACAGTAGATAGTAGATAGTGCTTCTTGTTCAATGATTTACTTCACAGTTGATTCATAATCAAATGAACAACATTTATGTTGAAACCTAAACTCTTGTCTGAACTTTTTTTTCACTTGGTGTACTTTGCACAGACCTAACTTTTGGTATCAGGAAGGAGTCCTTCCCTAAATACCCAGTCGATGTCACAATCTACTCCTTGGTCATTTAAAACCCCATAATGTTATTTGTTTATTCATTTGCAACCAATGCAGCACTCATTATCCATGAGCTCTCAGCTTCAGACAGCTAGGTCAAAGTCAAGTAGAACCGTCACCACAAACTGCACATCCTGGCCTGTTTCAGCAGAGGTCATCATCCCTGTGAGGAATTCACTTAAATGTGAAGTCATTAAATGTTCTGCCTTTTACCTAAACTGCAAGAGATATTGGTTCACAACTTGTGATAGCAGACTTCAAAATGTTATGCAAAAACAAAAATAAAACATCGTCTAATTCATTGTCCGAGAGTACAGGGGTGTGGCAGTTAAAACTTATCCATGGCCTCAGTTGCAATGTTCTTCCACTCCAAGTGGGAATCTAGTGTTCATTTTATTCAGATACCACTTTGCAAAAAGGTAAAATCCAGGGCCAGGGTACCACACATTTTCTAAGAATAAAATGCTGCATACTAATTACAGGAGATGCCTACTTCATTTGTTTCTTTTCGTATTTTTCAAGAGTACCAGAAGGCAAGATCACCTGATATGCCACTAAAAGGACAATTCATTTAATGAAATACATAAAAACAAAAGGCTGGGTGCCGTGGCTCACGCCTGTAATCCCAACACTTTGGGAGGCCGAGGCTGGTGGATAACTTGAGGCCAGGAGTTCAAGATCAGACTGGCCAACATGGTGAAACCCCATTTCTACTAAAAATACAAAAATTAGGCTGGGCGCGGTGGCTCACGCCTGTAATCCTAGCATTTTGGGAGGCTAAGGCAGGTGGATCACTTGAAGTCAGGAGTTCAAGACTAGCCTGGCCAACATCGTGAAACCCCATCTCTACTAAAAACACAAAAATTAGCCAGGCATGGTGGCACATGCCTGTAGTCTCAGCTACTCAGGAGGCTGAGGCCTGAGAATTGCTTGAACCCAGGAGGTAGAGGTTGCAGTGAACCGAGATCATGCCACTGGCACTCCAGCCTGGGCAACAGCGTGACTCTGTCTCAAAAAAAAAAAGAGTTTTAGCATCCACCTGCCTTACCTGTTACATGAATGCTACATCTCTGTACAGCGTCTTTGCTTCTGTAGCATCAAGACAGTTAGGATGGCTTGTCCACTGGTTTTCAAACTTCTGAGCAGCTCTTTGGAGGAAAGGAAGTTTTTTGGGGAGTAAGAGAAAATCCAAGAGAGGGTTCCTGGGTTCCACACACCCACATCAACCAGATCTTTCATTTTTTTATACAGATGTGGGCACAGTCAGACTTTCTATTGAAAAAAGAAAATGTAATCTGTCATGAGACTAGAGTAAAATATGTAAAAATAAGGAAATACATTGTTTAAAAAGAAAATGATTTCACACTATTGCAAGGTTTAACTATTTCAGTGTGCCTGCTAGGATAGAGAGCAGTGGTACTATAGTCTAGGGTTACCTGAAAGCACCTTTAAAAGGATCTGTGAGGTTGCTTTTTTGCAACAGCCAAAATCTGGAAATAGCCCAAATCTCCAACAGCAGGTAAATGGATAAACAAATTGTGTACTACTCAGCAATAAAAAAGAATGAATTATGAATTACTAATGCACACACCAGATGAATCTCCAAGTAATTTTGAGGTCTGATTGCTTCTGTCTAAAAATGAAAGAAGTAATTTTGAGTGAAAGTAATTTTGAGTGAAAGAAGACATACAGAGTATGTAATTTTGAAAGTAAGTAATTTTGAGTGAAAGAAGACATACAGAGTATGTAATTTTGAGTGAAAGAATTTTGAGAGAAGACAGAGAAAAAGTACAAATGGCATGATTTCATTTTTATATAATTTTAGAAAATGCAAGCTAATCTATAGTAATAAAATTTATCAGTGATTGACAGAGGACTAGCCAGAGGGATTATAATAGAGCACATGGAAACTTTTGGGTGTGGTAAATATGTTATCTTGATTGGAGTGGTTTACAGCTGTATATGTCAAAGTTTACCAAATTGCACACTTATTTTTTTAAAGTAAAATTATGCATCAATTGTAAATTTAAAACTTAATTTTAAAAAGTCATTTGTCTGCCGGGCGCGGCGGCTCAAGCCTGTAATCCCAGCACTTTGGGAGGCCGAGACGGGTGGATCATGAGGTCAGGAGATCGAGACCATCCTGGCTAACCCGGTGAAACCCCGTCTCTACTAAAAAAATACAAAAAAACTAGCCGGGCGAGG
>NW_012106564.1:1284766-1293485 GCF_000951045.1 Mandrillus leucophaeus
TATATATATATATATATATATATATATATTTCCATATATTTATAGAGAGAGACACAGACAGACAGAGAGAGAGTCAGTCTCTGGCTGACCTCAAACTTGTGGACTCAAGGGATCCTCCTGCCTCAGCCTCCAGTGTAGCTAGGACTACAGGCACATGCTACTGCGCCTGGCTCAGTCCCTAATTTTTAACCACAAAAGGATTCTCAAACCAGACTGTCTAAGAACTACTAGGTTCAGTGATTGTTTATCTGTGGAGCTAGAAAGTGTTCCTGGGGAAAAAGAAAAAAGAAAAATAATGGAACTTTCGGACACTCAACGCTATCAAAAAAATCTTTTGCAGAGATTCATACTAAATTGCCTTCACTAATGGCACCACTGCCATAGCACCAGACCACTGAATAGCACCAGACCACGTTTTCTACATGATGAAGATTCCAACTCCAGCAATGGGATAAGAGGTTCATGACATAAATATATTTATATTAGGTGACTCAATCACCAGGATACCAAGATCTGATACTTTCACAAACTGCTTGGAGGCAACTTAAGTACGGAAGAAGCTTCAGAACCAGCCCAGGTTTCTGCTCTCGGGCTCTAGGCTACATCCTTCTTAACGATTTAATGTGGTGTGGAAAATGTCAGTATAATGAGGCTTTGTCATCTCAATAGAGAACTTAGGAAGGACCAGGCTGAGTTTAAAAACAAAAACAAAAACCTTCATGAAAGAATTTAATAGGGAGTTGATTATGCTGTAGAATCGTATCTTCCTGTTCTGTGACACATTAGAAACATAAACTTTAGGGCTTTTTCATCTCCACAGCATAGAGGTCTGATCGCTTCTGTCTAAAAACGGGCATTTGCTGGCGTATTTCAGCCAGCTTCTTCAGGTCTGCAAAAAACAGGAAAGTACACTATTAATAATTTGCAACTCCTCACTAACCAAGGGGATTTCTTCCCCACACTGTATAAACCACCAGAGTCTTAGTAAGTAACTTAGTAACATAGGTCTTATCTAGGTGCACAGATGGCCTGGCATCCTTTCAAACCAAACCAAGAAAACTCAAGCTGATATACTCCCCAGGGCTTGGCCAGAGAACCAGACCCTAGAATATCCTCAGAGATCAATGAGGAGGGGCATAAAGGAACCCCTACAAATGACAGGGACTTCCCAGCTATGGAGTCTGGCCTCAGAACAATGGGGACATCAGAGACCTAAACCATATCTGGGAAAATCTTACCTATGTCTGAATACACGATGGCTTCTTCTGTGCCAGCTTTGGCTAGGACCTCCCCCCTGAAAAAGATGCAGAAGACAATGAGTGGATTCACTGATGTTTGGTGATATTCAAGGTCTGTTTTTTCCTCCCAAGCTCACAGGCCAAAGGGAAAAGCATGAGATTGAAAACAAGAAGGTAGTGGTACAGATTTCTGTCCTATCATTTAGGTAACTCTGTGACTTTATGGCAAGGTATTTTAAATCTCCATTTCCTAATCTATAAAGTGGAAATAAGCTCTGTGAGGGCTTAGTGATAAAATTGTGGATCATGTTTCATAAACTGCAAACCACTAGGAGATGGTGGTTATCTGATGGTTATAAAGATCTGGGAATAGAGCTACCTACAACCAACAGGAAGCTCCATCTCATGCCCTCATGAGTGCAATTCAGTGGACCCCTTTACAAGGGCAGTCCAGACCTGTCTTCATACCTGCCTGGGCTGCTACCCTACGTGAGCGTGATGAAGCTGGGCCTAGGCAGGGCCCCAGATCTGCTGGGGTCTGTGCCCTGGTGGCTGTGATGCCTGAACCCCTGTGTTAATGGGCTTCAGTTCAGATTTGAGGGAAAAGAGTTCAACCTCTGAAGACTGGGTAGAAGTGGTGTGGGGGATGGAGGGTAACCTCGCACTGGCAGGAGCCCTGCACTAGGGAACAGCCACCCTCCTTCATAAATCCAGGGTAAGGCTGGCCTGTAAAACTATCTCCAGGAAGGGTGCGGTGGCTCATGCCTATAACCCCAGCACTTTGGGAGGCCAAGGTGGGTGGATCGCTTGAGGTCAGGAGTTCGAGACCAGCCTGGCCAACGAAGTGAGACCCCATCAGTACTAAAAATACAAAAATTAGCTGGGCATGGTGGTGTGCACCTGTAATCCCAGCTACTCGGAGGCTGAGGCAGGAGAATGGCTCGAACCCGGGAGGCAGAGGTTGCAGCAGTGAGCTGAGATCACACCACTGCACTCCAGCCTGGGCGACAGAGTGAAACTCCATCTCAAAACAAAAGAAAGAAAGAAACTGGCTGCAGTGCTTAGTCTCTTGGCCCAGAGCAAGGGTTCAAACCCTTATCTAGAGAAATGAAGCTTCTCCAAAATAATCTGACATAACAACTGATTCTGTTTACCAGACAGCCACAAACAGACTTTGGCACAAATGAGCCACAGGCACCACCATTTATGACATGTAACTGAATTATTTTCTGATTCTTCCCCATTTGCCCTGGCCTTCAAAGATCTCTGGACAGTGGAACTTGATGCAAGTTCAAGAAAATTTTCAAGGCAACTTAAGTCCTTCAATGTCCCTCCTCAAGCCTAATGTGCAGGAGGCCAACTGGAATCTCACACAAGTCATACTTCCAAGGCCTGCCCACCACACACATTGAGCTGAGCCCTACCTATAAAGGCAGAAGAGAGAAGCCCTCAGAAACCCCACAGCAACATTTCACTCTTCTCAGTCTTGTTACTGGTAGACTCATCCGGAAATGTAGACACACATACCAGTGTGTGTGCGTGCTTTCGAACAGAGAACTAGTGTGGAACACATCCAAGTTCTGAAGGCAGATGTCCTGGATTCAAACACTATTTCTAGCCACTTCAGCTCTGTAATTCTACCAGCTATAAACTGGGCTTAATAAGAACAAGTTCCCGGGAGTTCAAGTTGAGACCATGTGTGTGAAAGTACGATGTAAACTGTACAAATGTAGACCGTAAGGAATGCGTATGAGCGTATGTCTGTACCCGTGTCTGGGCAGGCTTACGTGCTGGCTCCACTGAGGAATCAAATGCTTCACCCTTTTGTAGGGGAGAGGGTCATAGTTTCACTTACTGAACCCATCCTTACTGCTCCTCTGGCCATTATACTGGGAGCAAAGTCCTCCCCCTGTAACTCATTCCTACCCTGGGACTAGCCAGCCAACTTAAATTTTAACCAAAAATGTCAGTCTCTCACTACAAGCTGCCTGTCACTGCTGCCTTGCTTCCCCATGGGATCCAAGTGTGACCGACAATGGAGGTCACCAGAAGCTCAGGAGAGGGCTGAGGCCAAGTGCTTGATCATGGGAGCAGGGTGATTCCTTTCCACACGGTTTTCAAGTGGAAGCTCCTCACAGAGACAGACAGAACGCTGGCAGGATATGTGGGGAAATGGGAGTGAGAGGTGGGCGCCTGGCTGCTCAGGAACCGGAACACCCATCTGCCAACGAGCCACCTCTGAAGCTCCGATTGAGCCTGTTCTCACTTAGCCTCACTCACCAAGGGTTCACCACGGTGCTGTGTCCCCAGGCAACATAGGAGGCTTCGTCATCCCGGGCAGGAGAGGCTGTGGCCACATACACCTGATTATCAACAGCCCTGTAGTCAACAGACAGGGAAGAGGTAAATCATACATTATAAATCTGACATTTTTCTAACCCAAGTAGATAGATCCTTCCTTTAAAACATAGGACAGTTCAGGCTAACTCAGATGTAGAAGGAAGCCAGAGCCATGGAACCTTCTCTTTAAAGTTACCTTACTGCATAAGCCAGTGGTTCTCAACAAGGAGCAATGTTGTCCACCAAATTTGACAATGTCTGGAGATCTTCCTGACTGTCATGACTAAGGAGATGCTACTGACATCGAGTAGGCAGAGACCAGGGATGCTGCAAACATCCTACAGGATAGCCCCCAAAGAATTACACACCTAAATGTCAACAGTGCCGCTGCTGAGATACCCGCCGTAAGCTAACATGAGAGAGGAGCTTCTCTGGTTAAAGCAAGTCAAGGTGGCCGGAGAGAACGGGAGTGGCCTCATGAGAGCCATACACCTTGCAGGCCGCGTGGTGCTTCCGTGCCCATGGTGGCAGTCCCACCACCTCAAATAGAACAAAAATGGCAGCTCGCAGTCCAGGTACATCAAACCACCTCACCTGGGAGCCCTCTAGACTTCATGGACCCATGTTGGGTCATGTCAGTATCCCAGAAACTTTTCCTTCTTTTGACAAAACTGTATCTTCATTAATACTCATGGCATCTTATACCCCTCCCCCCATCTTCCACCATGCAAGCAGCTAAAAGCTCTTTCCTTTCCATTACAAATTACCACCATCTCTAGAAGTGAGAAGAGCGGCTACCTCTAGCCGGAGGGAGGAGTATTGACTAGAAAGGGGCAGAAAAGGGAGCATCCTCGGGGGCCGGAAATGTTCTGTATGTTCATCTTGGTGGCAGGTGAACACACAAAACTTTACCAACCTATATGCTTAAAATTAGTACACTTTCTTGTATTACTTCAACTTTTAAAAATTCTAAAGAAAACCATCATCTCTGACCAGCATTTCATGGGCTGTAGAGCACTTTACAGACAGACACACTCACACACACAGTCACACTCATTTTCCCTTCCATCTGACGTCCACCTACGCTATTTGCCCTTTACCACCCCTCAGCCTTGCAAGACTAAGGAAAGGCACCTGTGACCTGCCAAAGATGCTTGTGCAAAGCCCTGGAGTTACAGGTTAGAAGAACAAGAGCTTCTAGTGAGTTTCTTGGCACAGTACCATCAGGACTAGTAGGACGGTGTGAAGGAGGGGTAGGATAAGCATCCTGATCTGAATGGCATAGAATCAGCTGGGTACAGACCACAGATCTCTCCCTAGGTCAAGCTAAACGAATCCCTGCCTTTTCATTGGCTGCTGGGGCTCTGAAGACATAAGCTCCGTGGGTCTCAATTTCTCTGTAAAAGTTGCTGGAACTGACTTAAGAGGGAACACTCCACATCTAATCACAGAAAAATGAAATCACTACGCATCTAACACACTGAATATTGAAATGCCAAAACCACAGTTCCGGCAGGGCTTGGGGCTCACGCCTGTAATCCCAGCACTTTGAGAGGCTGAGCCGGGAAGATCACTTGAGGCCAGGTGACTGAGACCAGCTTGGTCAACAGAGTGAGGCTCTATCTCTACAAAAAATAAAAAATTAGCAAGGCATGGTGGCGCATGCTTGTAGTCCCAGCTAGTCAGGACGCTGAGGCAGGAGGATCTCTTGAGCCCAGGATTTCAAGGCTATCATGAGCTATGATTATATTATACTACTGCACTCCAGCCTGGGCAACAGTAAGACCCCGACTCTTAAAAAAAAAAAGGACAGTTTCCAAAATCCATGAGGTTGGTACTGTGGCTTCTGAGGAGAAAGTGCCCAGCAGTAGAAGTCCTCCCTACAGCTTCATCCTTTCCAACCGCATTTGGATACAAGGGCATCCTGAGTCAGGGACAGAATCCACATCAGGAAGGCTGGTACGTCCACCCAACTGGAAATCTTTCCACAAAGAGGACATACCGAGAGGCTTGAATATATGGTTCCTTTCTTACCGGCTTCGCTGAAGCAACTCCCAGTGGGCTGGTCCAGTGGTCAGATTAAAAGCTCCTGGATATACCAACAGCTGGCAGCCTTGCGGAGAGAAAAGCCAAAGGACAGTGGATGCAGTGAGCACCCAGCACCACCAGTCCTCCCCACTGTTCCTTAGCCAGCAGGGACTGAACTCAAACTTTCCCAAACACAAGATGTCAGCCAAGTCAGTGCCAGCAGCAATTAAGATATGGCTCTGAATTCCTTTAATACAAACATGTAAGTCACACACATATGGACACACAAGAAAAGTGGTATTGATGACCAAAATCACATGTGACCTTGAGAGAGAAATAATACAGGATGGTTGCAAGAGAACAGAAAATTCTAGGCAGCAGTTTCATATGACTAGCAAAAAGCAACTGTTGAAATAGCTGTATAAGCTAGGGGCTAAGACCCCGAGAAACCAGGGCTAAGACCCAGTGGACTCAATATGGTGCTGGATTTGACCTAGGTTTCACCTAGGACCTCATTATCCTCCTTATAAGCTCATTAACATACTAAATCACACACCCACCAGTGCCATGATAGTTGCCATAAATCTCCATACTTTCACTATTTTCTGACTCATCCTTGAATTCCTTCTTGCAATAGTGTCAACAGCATGGACATGGCTGGGGTCAAGGTCCTACTGGTGTTTGGGGGCCTCCCCTAGCCCACCGGCATCAACTTCACTTAAAAAAGTACAGAAAGCCTGGGCAACATAGACCCCATCTCTACAAAAAAGTTAAAAATTAGCCAGGTGTGGTGGCATGTGCCTGGAGTCCCAGCTACTTGGGAGGCTGAGGTGGGAGGATCACTTCAGCCAAGGAGACCAAGGCTTCAGTGAGCCAGGATCACGCCTGCACTCTAGCCTGGGTGACAGTGAGACCCTGCCTCAAAACAAACAAACAAAAATAAGGTAGAGAACTGTCATTCACATTTCTCTCAGCTCTAGCTGGGCACAGTGGCTCATGCTTGTAATCCTAGCACTCTGGGAGGCCGAGGCGGGTATACACCTGAAGTCAGGAGTTTGAGACCAGTCTGGCCTCGAAATTATGGCCAGGCGGGTGCATCACCTGGGAGACGGAGGTTGCAGTGAGTCGAGATCACACCATTGTACTCCAGCCGGGGCGACAAGAGCTAAACTCTGTCTCCCAAAAAAAACCCAAAAACAAAACAGAAACAAAAAAACAAATTTCTCTCAGCTCCATATGTGAGCTCCACATGGCCAATGACCACTTTTTGTAATTCTTTTCAACTGAAATTAGGGGCAGAGTAGTTGCCCTAATGCTTATTGATATATGGCTCAACAGAGACTACTGACCCCAGAGCCCATGCACCTCCCGCTTCTGAGCAGGCAGTCAAACCATTTCCACCCGCTTCACTTGGTTAAGTGACAGTGTATTTGGAAGTAGCTTCAAGCAGTCTAGTAAGGATGCTGGGATTTGTGGAGTACCACACGAGGGGCTTATAGGTTCTCTCTTCTTACTTCTCATCTCATTCCTGTGACTAAACTGAGAACCACACTGCTCTAGAGGTTAAATCATTTCAGCAAAGCACTGTGCCAATTAAAGGGAAGAGTTGGAACTAGAACCCACATCTTTTGAACTGGCTCTTCCCAGACACTGGCACATTTCTCCTCGTCTGGACCGAAATATCACAGACTACATTTCCACTCTACCCAGTGTCTAGGGGTACTGAGTGGTGAAATCCACTTCATTTCTACTGGGCTTCAAGTGACTCTCCGAACACAGGAACAAGAAGGACTCAAGGGTAGACCAGACCTTTATGAGCATAGCTCCGACCTTACATGATGTGTTGAATTACAATCCCTGAAAAACCCTGTTATCCACACGCAGCAGAAGTCTGGGAAGCCTCAAGGGGGTGAAAGGGCTGGCGATGGAGAGATGAAGGAGCCCCCTCCCAGCTTTTATTGACTAAGGATCCCACATAGACCAGCCTAGAACCAAGCCTCCAAGCACCCACGTAACACAGCTGCTGCAGTGCCTCACCTCTCTGTGCGTAGATCTGTGCGAGCTCTGCAAACCGCATGTCGTAGCAGATGCCCAGACCCACTCTGCAGTAAGCTGTTTCCAAACAGAAAACGCACACGTGGAAAGTTAACTCCCTACAGCATGGTGTGGCAGAGGAGCCCCTCCATGACTTAATGATCACAAAACACTGACAGGGATAAATGAACACAGGACCTGAGGACACAGGACCATGGACGAGCTCATTCCTACTTGGACTTCATCGCATAAAGACATCATTTACATCAGCAGAGTGAAGATGAGAAATGCATTCTAACTGAATGCTTGTTACCTAGATGGGAGGTACTCAACCATGGCCTAATCGGTATATACTCTGGAAGCCATAACAGGAGGCTACAATCAAATCAAAGGGCAAAATCATGTCAAATCCTTAGTTCTCAAATAAGGTCGAACTTTCTAGATCTGTGATGATTCTCTGCCTTTCTTACTTACGGTCTTTCGGTGAGGTTATGTGAAGAAATTGGAGAGAGACAAAAAAGAAATAAATACCTGATTGTCTTCTACTGAGATGGCTAAAGAGGCAAACTTATCTGGTACATACGAGTATCAAATGTGGAGAAACTATCACCCGGACTCAACGTTTCAGATTCTTGAAATGTAATCTTTCCAGGAACATCAATGTCAAACAGATGGATCTGCATCACAAACAATGGATTTGATTACCTCTTTCCCAGCACGTCAAATGGAATGGCAGTAACGACAATATCTTTCCCTGGGCGGATACAGACGGCGCTCTAAGATCAACTATGCAAACAGTACCCCCAGACTGCTCATAATCCACCCCACAAGCTGACTGACACCTTATCAAAATGAATTCTACCACAGGGAACTGGAAAAATGATGCTGTACCTTTTAAAACCCCTATTTTATATGTGGTATGCAAATCAACCTCTAGGTTTCTCATAGCAGGTAACCAATGTGCTGCTTTTTAAAAATATAAATGCTAGGCCGGGTGCGGTGGCTCAAGCCTGTAATCCCAGCACTTTGGGAGGCCGAGACGGGCGGATCACGAGGTCAGGAGATCGAGACCATCCTGG
>NW_012106564.1:1294550-1312025 GCF_000951045.1 Mandrillus leucophaeus
AAAAAAAAAAAAAAAAAGAAAGAAAAACTTCTAGGAAGGGAACTTTATTAATCTGATCAAGACTATCTACAAAACACCTAAACAAACATCATACTTGATGATGAAATACTGAAAACTCTCCCACTGAGATTGGGAACAAGACAAGGACATCTGCTTGGTACAGGTACCAGAGAGCCTAAACAGAGCAAGAAATAAAAGAAAAGAAGTAAAAACTGTAACAACTGAAAAGAAAAAATGAAATCTGTCATTATTCTCAGATGATATAATTATGTATCTAGAAATTTAAAAAAATCTACAGATAAATTATTAGAATTAATGAGTGAGTTTAGCAAGGTTGCTGTTTTTTTCATTAAAAAAATTTTTTTTTGAGACAGAGTCATGCTCTGGCACCCAGGCTGGAGTGCAGTGGTGTGATGTTGGCTCACTGCAGGCTTGACCTCCCAGGCTCAAGCAATCCTCCCACCTCAGCCTCCTGAGTAGCTGGGACTACAGGCATACCCCACCCCCACCCCAGCTAATTTCTTTTGTAGTTTTTGTAGAGAAGGGGTTTTGCCATGTTACCCAGGCTGGTCTCCAACTCCTGAACTCAAGCAATCTGCCTGCCTCTACCTCGCAAAGTTCTGGGATTACAGCCAGGAGCCACCGTGCCTCACCACAGAGTCAATATTTTAAAAACTTGCTCTACTTCTATATATTAGCAAGAAACAGAAAATGGGCCGGGCATGGTGGCTCACACCTGTAATCCCAGCACTTTGGGAGGCCAAGGCAGGCAGATCACCTGAGGTCAGGAGTTCAAGACCAGCCTGGACAACATGGTGAAACCCTGTCTCTACTAAAAGTACAAAAGTTTTCCAGACATGGTGGTGTGTGCCTATAATCCCAGCCACTTGGGAAGCTGAAAGAAGAGAACGGCTTGAACCAGGGAGGTGGAGGTTGCAGTGAGCTGAGATCACACCACTGTACTCCAGCCTAAGCGACAGAGCAAGACTCCATCTCAAAAAAAAGACAAAACAACAACAACAACAAAAAAACAGAAAATGAAAAAGCATCTAAAAACACCAATGAGGAATAAATCTCACAAATGTTACACAAAATTATACCCAAAACACTATAAAAAGAAATTGAGAGAAAGTAAAGAAAGCGTAATAAATGTCAGGATATATACCACATTCATGGGATGGAAAACTTAATACTAAAAAGATATATTTCAAAGAGTTGGGTTAATAGCCCAGTGCTGGCTGTCCTTCCAGCAGGTGCACAGTAGCTCCTATCAGACCAGCTCTCTTGTAGTTAACTATGAACTCTGGGCAAAATAAAAGGCACAACTACTTAAAGCACTGAAGAATGACCAAAACAAAGCAGGCAAAACCTGAAGAGAAGAACACAAACATGTGGAAGCAGGGAACAGCCCTGGATGAACTTCCCGGTTCTATTTACCACTGTTACCCTGAAGCAAGGTCTTAGCTGCTGTGATAAGTGGGGTGAAAATTACCCATAATCATACTGGCTTGAAAACCAGAGCTGGAACCAAGGGAGGAAATCCTCAAATGGAGAAAGCAAAGAGTCAAGAGCCCTAAATTCTACATATAAAATGTTTCTAAATCTCTGGCTGATCACTGAGTTAAACAGAAGTGGGGCAGAACAACCACATAGAACAGAGCAGCTAAAGTTGCTGCCCACGTTACAAAGAAGATACGAGTTTGGTGTTTGAGTGCGACCAAGTTAACCGTCAGTTAAAACAAAATATTCAACACTTTTTGGAAGACTATAATAGAATCTTGAATCTCTACAACATATAATCCACTATACAATCTTAAATTAGTGGATACTCAAAGAAACAGAAGTGTGACTCTAACTGCAAAGAAAAGGCAATCAAATGAACACAGATCCTGCCATGACCCAGATATTACAATTTTGTTGTTGTTGTTTGTTTAGACATGAGTTTATTTACATCAAAGGCCTTTTAAAGGCCTAAGAGTCTCATTCTGTGGCACACAGATGTGATAATTATCAGACTTTAAAGCAGCTATAGAAACTGACTAAGCTCAAGAGTGTAAAGAAAAATATGCTTTTAGTGAACCAACAGAAAATATAGAGTACTAAAAACTATAAAAAAGAAACAAAAGGGTATTTCAGAACTGAAAATCTTAATATCTGAATTTTTTTAAATGTCACTGGGTTGGCTTACAGGAAATTGAACAAGACAGAAGAAATAGTGAATAAGTCTGAAAGATCAACAGAAATTAATCTGTAGAAGAGAAGGAAAAAGTATTGGAAAAACAAAAACAGAAAAACAGAGCCTGGTGACCTGAAAAAATATTTGAAAATATAATGTACATATACTGGAGCTCCATAAGAAAAAGGAACAGAAAAATATTTAACAAAATAGTGTCAAAAAAACTTCCCAAACACAGTGAAAGATTTAAGTTCACAGTTTCAGGAAGTACCAAGGAAGACAAAGACAAAGGAAACCACATCTAGGCATATCAAAGTCAAAATACTAAGAACTAAAGATTATGAAAACATCTTGAAAGGAGGAAGAGAAAAACAACAAATTATGTCCCAGGGAACAATACAAATTACTACCCACTTCTCATCAGGGAAGGAAAAAAAAAAAAAAAGACTAGATAACAACTACTAGTGGGGAAAAAAAAAAAGAAAACTATCAATCCAAAATTCTATTCCAGCAAAAATATCTTTCAAGAATGAAAACAATGTAAAGACATATTCGTAAAGAAAAACGAACAGAATTCCTAGCTAACAGATCCTCAGTACAAAAATTCTAAACGAGGGCCTTTGGTCTGAAGGATATACCAGATAGAAGAAGGATCTTCAGGAAGGAAAGAAAAACACCAGAAATGATAAATATTTGGATAAGCATAAAGATTGTTTTCTTCTTAATTTCTTTAAAATACATATGACTATTTAAATCAAGTATTACTGTTTTGTTGGATTTACAACATATATACATGGACTACAAATGACAACTATAGCATAAAGAATAAGGGCAGGGGCAGTGGGGTAGAAAAATGGACTTATACCATTATAAGGTTCTTAAATTTCACATAAAGTGGTATCATATGAACTCTTAAGTAGTGTATGAAAAGTTAAGGATGCATATTATAATTCCCAGGGCAACAACTGGAAGAAAAAAAAAAAGCAAAGAGGTATAACTAAAAAAATAAATTAAAATAGAACTCTAAAAAATATTCAATGAATCCAAAATAATACAGAAAAGATGAACAGAGGAAAAAAAGTAAAATGTCTGTCTCCCTAAATTCAATCATATCAATAAGTGCATTAAATATAAATGGACTAACCACTTCAATTAAAACACACAGATTGTCAGAATAAAGAAAAAATTAGGATACAATTATATGCTGTTGACAAGAGATCCACTTAAAATATGAAAACACATATAGCTTGAGAACAAAGAACTGGAAAAACCATGTACTAGCAAACAGTAGGCATAAGAAGCCTGGAGTGCTTACAGTGATAACAGAGATAAAGTAGAATTTAAGACAAAAGGTATTACAAGAAAAAAAAGAGAGACATTTCATAATGATAAAAGGGTCAACTCATCAAGAAGACTTAATGATACTAAATGTATATGCATTTTTTTTTTTTTTTGAGACGGAGTCTCGCTCTGTCTCGCCCAGGCTGGAGTACAGTGGCACGATCTTGGCTCACTATAGCCTCCACCTCCCAGGTTCAAGCGATTCTCCTGTCTCAGCTTCCCAAGTAGGTGGGACTATAGCTGTGAGCCACCACACCCAGCCAATTTTGTATTTTTTTTTTTAATCTTTTTTTTTTTTTTGAGACGGAGTCTCGCGCTGTCGCCCAGGCTGGAGTGCAGTGGCTGGAGCTCAGCTCACTGCAAGCTCCGCCTCCCGGGTTTACGCCATTCTCCTGCCTCAGCCTCCCAAGTAGCTGGGACTACAGGCGTCTGCTACCACACCCAGCTAATTTTTTGTATTTTTAGCAGTCTGCTACCACACCCAGCTAATTTTTTGTATTTTTAGCAGAGACGGGGTTTCACCATGCTGCCCAGGCTGGTCTTGAACTCCTGACCCCAGGTGATCCACCCACTTCGACCTCCCAAAGTGCTGGGATTACAGGCATGGGCCACTGCACCTGGCCATGTATATGCATTTAATACTAAAAAGATGGCAACTCTTCCCAAAGTGTTCTCTATATACTCAATGAAATACCAATAAAAATTACTATAGGTTGGCCGGGCGTGGTGGCTTATGCCTGTAATCCCAGCACTTTGGGAGGCCGAGGCAGGCAGATCACTTTGGGAGGCCGAGGCAGGAGATCAAGACCATTCTGGCTAACATGGTGAAACCACGTCTCTACTAAAAATACAAAAAATTAGCTGGGTATGGTAGCAGACGCCTGTAGTCCCAGCTACTCGGGAGGCTGAGGCAGGAGAATGATGTGAACTGAGGAGGTGGAGCTTGCAGTGAGCGAAGATTGTGCCACTGCACTCCAGCCTGGGCCACAGAGCCAGACTCCGTCTAAAAATAAAACCAAAAAAACAACAAAAAAAATTACTATAGGTTGTTCCTTTGCAGAAATTGACAGGCTGTGTCTAAAATTTATATAAAAATGCAGATGGCCGAGAATAACCACCTATGCCAATCAGTTAAAACCCTAATACATGTATGATATAATGAGAGGAACTAGGGGACTTCATAGCAAATTCTTTTTTTTTTCCACACATTGTTGCTGGCTTAAAGATAACAAATTATTCTGCCACACTTCCTACTTACCTTTCTGTACTTTGCTAGTAAAGTTCCATCAGGCCCAAACACAGCACAGGTGTTATATAATTTCCCAGCATCCTCTTCAGGGATAGAGCCTTTCATTGAGAGAAGAAATATACCATAAGAAAAAGAATAGAACAATTCTTTTGTGAGAAAGGGATAAAAGCCTGATAACTTGGTTCCAAAAATAAAGAACCCATCTTTTACGGTTTATTTATTCATTTTGTTTTTAGAATAAGGCAACACCTCATTCTACAATACAGAATAAGTATTCCCTTCTATGGGTTATTTAATCGTGGTTGTTTTTTTTTTCTTGGTCCTTCTTGAATATGATCTTTCAGAGATAAACTGCAGAGTGTAGACGGGATATGATTAGGTTAGATGCCAAAGACTGGCTTAAAAAATAACCAAACTGTTCCTGAAATTCAGCCATGATCCTGAGCAACACTTAATCTCTAACATTAGGGCAAAATGAAAAATTTCCCATTGCTTAACTTGAATTCACCAGGTCCTGCAACAAAACTGTATCCCCAAAGATGAGAATGTGAAGTCAGAAGCCTCGCCATCACTGAATGCAGTTTCATCTCCAGGCTTCTTGCTTTGCCTTCATTTCTCATTCTTAATATATCATCGTACAGAAAACATTTTATTTGCTATATTTATAGAACTTTTTCTATGCTTATTTTTTATTTAAGCAAATAAAACCTTTAAACATTTATTCCAAAACCACAAAAATAAAGTTACCTTTATGTATGTGGCCTCTATGGAAAAAAATTTTTTTTTCTCAATCCTCTATTAGTATAACAAAAAACATGCCTGGCATGATGGCTCACGCCTGTAATCCTAGCACTTTGGAAGGCCAAGGTGGGCAGACTGCTGGAGCCTAGGAGTTCAAAACCAGCCTGGGCAATATGGTGAAACCCCGTCTTTACAAAAAAATACAAAAATCAGCCAGGCATGGTGGCACACACCTGCAGTCCCAGCTACTCAGGAGGCTAAGAGGTGGGAGAATCACTTGAGCCTGGTAGGGTGAGGCTGCACTGAGCCATGATCATACCACTGCACTCCAGCGTTGGTGACAAAGCAGGACCTCACCTCAAAAAAAAAAATAAAATAAAATAAGAAACTCTCTGCTTCAGCTTCCCAAACTGAAGCTTCCCAAGTAGGGAATCCAGGTGCACGCCACCACACCTGGCTCATTCAGATGTTTTTAATGTTTAGGCCATTATACCTTGTGGGTATGAAGTTACCTCCAATGAGATATATGCTGCATTCCTTTGCTACTTCAGAAAGCCTCTGTGTGGATTCACCAGGAATTTTCTCTGCATATTCAGGAAAATATTTCGTTCCATACGGAGAATTAAAGCATTCCTAGAAAAATATTGGCAGAGAAAAAAAAAAAAAAAAAGATCAAAACACCCATCCATTTTAAAGTTCTGCTGTAAGAGGCCATAGCTGCTGCTTCTAGCTCTGCTTTCAGTCAAAGGGTTAAAACACAGCTAATAAGAAAAACACTGACATCTCAAGGGTAAACAGCCTGTAGTCACAGGCAAGACTACAAAGCTAGCCTAGTGGTTTAGAAGAGACAAGTCACATGGGCTCTCCCAGAGTTCATAAAAAAAAAAAATGTTGGAGGCTCAGTGCTAAAACCAACATGGTCTGGTCCTATAAAGACTTAATTACATAAGGAACAAAGTGTCCAAGCACTGAGTATTTCAGTTTTCCGTATGTCCCTCGAAATACTAGGATTTTGGCTGCTTCATCTGAACAAAGAGGAAGATCCAAAAGCTAAAGACCTATGACCGTGTTGGCACATCGTACCTTACAAAAACCCTTGCTAAGGTCATCCTCCAGTTAAACACAAAACAATCTATGGGCTCCAAAGGACACTGCTCGACCCCAGGATACAAGAGGACCACCAGAGCTAGCAAACACTGTTCTGCTGGGTCTACAGAGCCCAGAACAGGATGGCTGCCCCCATACTGACCGGCAAAGAAACTATTTTGGCTCCTTGCGTTGCTGCCTCCCGGATAAAGCTACAAGCTCGAGTGACGTTATCTGATTTGACGGAAGAAATTTGAAGCTGGATGAGGGCCAGGCGGAAAGCTGAGGACAAAGACAAAAGAAAACAGCTGTCAGAAGCTTGAAATGCTGGCTTCAGACAGAGCCATGGTTCTCAAATGGAAGGCAATTATGTCCCCTGGGGAACATCTGACAAAGTCTGAAGACACCTTTGATGCCACAACTGATGAGGTATGAGTGGCATCTAATGAATAGAGACCAAGGATACTGCCAAACTTCCTACAATGCCTAGGACAACCCCCTCCAGAACAAAGAATTATCCTGTCCAAAATGTCAATAGTGCTAAAGTCTATCTGGAGATAGAGCAATATGCATGGGTAAAGTCCCATGCCAAGCACAAGAATCTAGAGCGAACCAGCTTCTTACTATGCAGTGTAGGGAATGAAATGAGAATATGGCTAAACTAAAAAGACTGGGTTTGAATATGGTCCTGTCCCTTACTATTTGTTCTTGGACCTCTCGCCTATCTCCAATCCATATACTGAGCATGTCCCAGCACAGAAAGTGCAATTCCTTGGAAGTTGCTCATGTGCTTCCCATGGGCAGCCCAGCTCATGGGAAGGGAAGATGTCTGTCTCAGTTTCCCCACTACTGGCTGGGTCACAGCACATTGATCCGGCTGCTGGCAGAGGGAAACCCTGGCAGCCCGTGAGCTGCACACATGCCTACTCACAGGACAGGGGTCCCAGGCACCTGTAAAAGTCTGCACTTACCCCATAAACATTCCTGTGTCCAAGAGAACATGACATTAAACAGCAAATAACACCATGAAAGGTTGAGAGAGATACTGCAGGAGGAAAAGCTAACAGCACTTTTCCTTGCTCTCTGAACAAGGGGATTGGGCCCCACAAATGATGTAGCCAGCCCTGACAAGGTCTGTGCTCAGCCCTGGAGCAAGGAGGCTGGCGGCTCTTCCAAGCTTATTCCTTCCTGGAGGTGGTAGCTAGACATCTATTTGCTTTTCTTCTGTTTTTTAGAGTTCCCTTTTAGCTTTTATGAAAATCACTTTCCATGAGCTAATATTTTTAACTTTGAGGCAGGGTCTTGTTCTGTCGCCTAGGCTGGAGTGCAGTGGCACAAACATGGTTTACTGCAGCCTCCACCTCCTGGGTTCAGGCAATCCTCATGTCTCAGCCTCTTATGTAGTTGGGACCACAGGTATGCACCACCATGCCTGGCTAATTTTTAAATTTTTTTGTAGAGACAGGATCTCACTTTGTTGCCCAGGCTGGTCTCGAACTCCTGGGCTCAAGCAATCCTCCTGCCTCAGCCTCTCAAACTGCTGGGATTATAAGCATGAGCCACCACGCCTGGCCAGATAATAATTTTTAATATAAAATTTTCTGCCGGGTGTGGTGGCTCACACCTGTAATCCCAGCACTTTGAGAGGCCAAGGCAGGTGGATCACCTGAGGTCAGGAGTTTCAGACCAGCCTGGCCAACACGGCGAAACCCCGTCTCTATTAAAAATACAATAATTAGCTGGGTGTGGTGGCAGACACCTGTAATCCCAGCTACTCAGGAGGCTGAGGCAGGAGAATCACTTGAACCTGGGAGGTGGAGGTTGCGGTGAGCCAAGATCACGCCACTGCACTCCAGCCTGGACGACAGAGTTAGACTCAGTCTCTAAAGTAAATAAATAAATAAATTTCCTTGTTCCAGTTACCAGTGTTGTCTCCACGTTCTGTCTGGACCCTGATGGATACATAGTTCCTGCTCACGGTCTGGTGGGACGCTGCAGTAAAGGATCCAGAGCACATCATAACCTCTGAAGCTCTGCGAAACTTCAGGAATTATTAGTAACGGCCTGCCCAAACTCCCCATCCCACCTCTGCTCCAGTCTGAAAATCCTACCATTAGAGAACTATCTCTTTGGGTGTTTCCTGTAACAATGCAAATGTCTCCAGAAGCGGCAACGATGATAAACCTGGCCTCTGATGAAGGCCTGTTTGGCTCAGGGTGAACTAAAAGGAAAACTCAGATGTCCCATTCCTCCATCTATCCTAACTATAGTGAGAAGCACTAAATTTAACCCTGAAGGCAGCCTGCTAAATAGTTACAGAATCTGAAGGGATACAAAGGAAACTAAAACAGGAAATAACAGCTGGGATTATTCTGGGGCAAACAGATATTTTGAGCTGTTACCAGAACAGCAGACAAATCCACTAAATGTCTCCCCTCCATTTCCCAGGGTTAAGCCATCCTCCCTCCTCAGCTTCCCAAGTAAGCTGGGACTACGGGCGCGTGCCACCACGCCGGGCTAATTTTGTATTTATTTTTAGTACAGACAGGTGTCGCCATGTTGCCCAGGCTGGTCTCCAACTCTGACTCCTGAGCTCAAGCGATCCTCGTGCCTCAGCCTCCCAAAGTGTTACTATTACAGGCGTGAGCCACGTGCCTGGCCATGTCTCTTCTTCTGAGGGTGGGAAAGATAAAGCTCACCATGGCTACGCTGATGGCTTCCTCTCCCACACATCTCACCCACAAGGGCGGGGTCCTCAACTAAGCTTAGGACTGCCTGTCATTCTGCAAATGACCCACTCTACAGGCGTGCTGCAGCAGGGAGACCCCGCCACTGGGCAGTTTCTCATGCTAAGGATGAGACGCCAGTCACTCCGTCTCATCTGTAAAGTGGAGACACAATGACTTTTAAGGCTGCCCTAATATTCATCATAATCTAACAACGAAGGCCCAACGAAGGGGAGGAAAAAAAAGAATAAAACACTGTGAGCGAAGGAACCAACAAGGGAATAAAATTTAAAGCAATGTGCCAGGTCCTTCATACATAAACTTCTGTGAGGTATCATTAACATCATTTTACAGATAAAGAAACGGGGCTTGCAGGGAGAAAGCTGCACAAAGTCACTGAACAAAGTAAGTGACACAGCAAGAATCCAAGTCAAAATCTGGAGCTGGAAAGTGAGGGGGGAAAGGAAGAACCGCCTGGGCACCTTTGTGCAGTGGGGGCTGGAGGAGGTCACGCAACTTGAAAACACCCAAGGGAGTAGGATCCTACCACCGCGGCCCACACCGTGCAGAAATACACGTCCGTCAGCCTCTCTCAAGCAGGACGCGGCGGGTGCCGGCGCAGCCCGGGCGGCCTGGTGCTTTCTGGGCCTCGCCCGCCACCCCGGAAGCCTGGAATCCCGGGAGTGCGCTCGGCCGCCCCGCCGCGCGATCCCGGACCCACGCGAATGCCCGCATCAGGGAAGGCCGCGCACGGCGGGGACGCGGGGCGGGGGGCTGAGCCGGCCAAGCCACCGCCGGCGCTGCTCCAAAGCCTCCCCTCCGGCCCGAGCTCGAGCTACAGCGCGCGGCCGCGTCACTTACTGGCCATGGCTCTCCCGACAAGCACCACCTGCGGCGCCGGCTGAGAGCTGGAGTCCGGGCGGACTTCGGCGACGCTACGGTGGGCGGGGCCCGCGTCAGAGGCCACGCCCCACCCCTCCTCCCGGGCCCGGCCCGGAGTAGAGGGGTCTGCGTTCGTTCCAGTGCGCCTGGAACACCAGGACGGACCAACGAGAAATGGCTAATTACCATAGTCCGGAAAAAGCATGCCTCGAAAGGCAAAGGGCAAAAGGGAACAGCCTAAGTCGAGGTGGTGTGCTGGTGAATGTTTAACAACCGAACTTTTCAGGGACGAAAGCCCTGATTTGTAGCGTTTGCTTATTCTCCGCAAAAGTACTAACTTTTAGCTGGTTGAATCAACTCTGTGGCCAGGGTAACATCGCATGCTGATAGGCTGGAGCTATTTGAACAGGTCGCTGTGACGGGGATGGAATGACCCTGGTTGGTTTAGGCACGCGAGACGTCTGTAGGATCTGACTACAAGCCTGCTAGACCAACGGGAAAGATGCTGAGGGTTCAACGCGAGGCTACACTGTCATCTCTTTGCTAATATTCTTTTTTGTTTTGTTTGTTTTAGACAGGGTCTCGCTCTGTCACCCAGTCAGGAGTGCAGTGCAGCAGTCTCGGCTCATTGCAGCCTCCACCTCCTGGGCTCAAGCGATCCTCCGTCCTCAGCCTCCCAAGCAACTGGGACTACAGGCACATGCCACCGTGCCTGGCTATTTCTATTTCTTTCTTTCTTTTTCTTTTTTAAGTTTTTTACTTTTAGTAGTGATGGGGTCTTGCTATGTTGCCCAGGCTGGTCTCAGACTCCTGAGCTCAAGACCCTACTACCTTAGCCTCCCAAAGTGCTGGGATTTATAGGCGTGAGCCTCTGGGATTATGGGCGTGAGCCGCTGAGCCCGGCCTATAGACTCTGATTTTTGCATTTTTATTTATTAGATTGCTTTTTAATTTTCGTGTTTTGTGGTTTTGTGCCTTGTCAAACTTGTGGAACAAAATTCCAAAACTTACCACCTTTTGGAATGCCCCAGAATAGTTTATACTGAAACAGATCCTGGTTTGTAAAAGAACACTATAAAAACATTTTGGGGGCAACTAGGGAGATTTAACTATGAACGAGATATTCGATGCTTTATGAATTATTTTGTGTGCTATATGTTGTGATTGTGCCAATGTCTTTATTCTTAGAAAATGAGGAAGTATTTAGGGATGAACTGTCAGAATGTTTGACTTGAAAATCGTCAGCAAAAAGAAAATACATAAGATAAAGCAGATATGGCAAAATGTTAATTATTAAATCTAGGAGGAGGATACAGCTGTTCATGGTACTAGATTAAAACTTTGTAGAAGTTTAAAATTTTAAGCTTTCATAACAAAAAATTGGGGGGAAATATGTAGCAGTTATGGTCTTTCTGCAGCTTAAGAGACTATCTGGACTTGGCTTTGTAGCAGGAAGACCTTTAAAAACCTTTTAATTTCTGCTATGCTCATTAACCTATGAGGTTTCAGGGTCAACCTTTGGTCACGGACAACCTGTGAAAAAAAAAATTCATCTAGACTTCCAATTTTATTGGCATAACATTGTATCTAATAGTGGTCCTAAACCTGGCTGGACATGTTATTTGAAGTGCTTGTTCAAAATGCAAATTATTTCAATTTTTTAGAAATGGATTCTTACAATGTTGCCCAGGCTGGTCTCAAACTCCTGGACTCCAGTGATCCTCCCACTTTGGCTTCCCAAAGTGCTGGCCTTTTAGGCATGAGCCGTGGCATCCAGGTGGAGATGCCCAGTAGGCAACTGGACCAAAGCCTCAAGCTCAGAAGATGTCTGTGTCGGAAATTGACTTAGGAGTCCTCAGCAGTTTTAACTGAGAGGAAGCTCTGAATTTGGATGAGAACACACAAGCGGAGTGTGAAAGGCACATGCGGAAGAAGAAGGGACTGTGGAGCCTGGGAAGGAGCCATTAGAGGAGGACCAGGCTGAGTGCAGTGGCTCACGCCTATAATCCCAGCACTTCGGGAGGCCGAGGCAGGTGGATCACAAGGTCAGGAGTTCAAGAACAGCCTGACCAGCATGGTGAAACCCCGTCTCTACTAAAAATACAAAGATTAGCTGGGCGTGGTGGCACATGCCTGTAATCCCAGCTACTCAGGAGGCTGAGGCAGCAGAATCACTTGAACATGGGAGGTGGAGGTTGCAGTGAGCCGAGATCATGCCACTGCACTCCAGCCTGGGCGACAGAGTGAGACTCCATTTCAAAAAAAAAAAAAGAGAGAGAAGCAGGACCAGGAGAAGGCCATCAAGACCAAAAGCCTATGGGTACTGTCCCTCTGTCACATGCAGGGAAACTGCTGACTTGGGCACTATGGGTGTTCTGGGCACTAGGGGTGTTCCTAGAGAAGGAAAAGCTAAATGGAAGTGTGTTTTTTACACCTTTCTTTAGAACTTTCTGGGCATAATGGAAAAACTAGTCACTGGGTTCTGGTTTTGGTTCTGGCTCTGACACTGGGATGTTAATACCTAGGGCAAATCACCTCACCCTCAGGACCTTTTCCTCACCTATATGTAAAAGGATTTAGAGGTAATGGATGAAGAATCTGGCTGAAGGGTGAAGTTTGTGCAGTCCTGCCCGCCACCACTCCCCTCACTGTCCCTTCTCTGCAGCAGCTCTGCCTTATCTCCATGTTCCTGTTCATCTGACATACGAAAATAGGCCAAAAAACAAAACTGCCGGGCCAAATGGATCTTGAAAGCCCAGCTAAAAATCTGGTGTGCCTTTTCAGTCTCTATTCTCATTTCTACCCATGTCTCACAGGCTTAATGACCATTTCCAGGCTGTTACTAGTCAGATTTTTATTTTTACTCCAGAGGACCTATTTCAACATCTCCAGCTGCCACCGTCTCTATTTACATGTGTTAACATCAGTTCAAACTCAACTATGTGAAGCTAAGTGTATCACCTCCAAGAGCTTCTCTACCCAGCACTTAACAGGCACCACAACTTACGCCCAGTTTTCTAATTCTCCCTGCTTTCCAACCCTCCAAGAAAATCTAAGTCACTTCAGTGACTTTCGAGTCTTTCATTCCCCACCTCTGGTAAGGGACAGGGCTCTTCTTACTCTCCTGAAATGTCCCTGATTCCTCCTTTCAGTTCCCACCACCACCATCCACAGGTAGGCCTTGCTCACCTTGGGGAGACTGCTATAGGCACTTCCTAACTGGTCTCTCCTTTCCGTCAGCATTCCTCCAGCTGCCGCTTCATAGTATGAGTTGAGTCTGCAGGAACGTGAGCTCAGTTTTTGGGGGAGAGGTGGATATGTGTTCCAGGAAAACTCCCCGTGTTTTTCCTCTGCTCTTACATCACCATCACAGCAATCATCAACACGGAAGAATTCTGTGACCAAATGTGAGGGGGTTCCTCCCTACCACCAAGCAGTGGACACCAGCTGGGTATCCTCCTCCTCAGTTCCAACACTGTCTACCTGAGGAAGACACACCAGGCACCAGCCATATGTCTTGGACTCCAGAACTTCTGACAACCACTTTCAAGTTGGGGTTGCTATGACCCCATCTCTGGGTTTGAATGATTTGCTGGAGCAGCTCACGGAACTCACGGAAACATGTTTCCTGGTTTATTATAAAGGATGTTGCAAAGGCTACAGATGAAGAGGTGTAGGGCAAGGTATGGGAGGAGGGGCACAAAGCCTCCAGGCCCTCCTGGGCACACCACCCTCCAGAACCTCCACGTGGTCAGCTATCCAGAAGCTCTCCAACCCCAGTTCTCTTGGGCTTCTATGGGAACTTCACGTCATCAGCATTCCTTCCTCCAAGGCATAGCGCAGGAGCTCTCAGGAGAGTTTTAAGACCCAGCCTCTGCAAGGTTAGAGTCCTGCCTTGGGGCAGGTGAAAAGGAGAGCAGGAGAGGCGGGGAGATTCTGTTTCCTGGGGCCTGCCCCTGAGGCCTAACACACCTGGCATTCTAACAAAAGACTTAACAAGGCTATAGGAGTCAGGGACTGTGCTTGAAAACGTGTGTATGTATGTGTGTGAATACCTCGTAACACCACAATATGCAAATGCTAACAGCAGTCAGAAATTAGGGGCTGAAAATCAGAACTGCAGTCATTTGCAGAGAATAAGAGAAGAAATCTATGAGTAGATGCAATCCGAGAAGGAAAGAGTATGATACTACAGAAAGCAAAGGATCAAACTTGGGAATTATCATATTGAGTTAGAACTGTGTACAGCGAGGAGTCAAAGAGTGTGTATGCATCTAAATATACACATACATGCATAGATACATAGAATTTTTAAATTTCTGATGCAGTTCTCTGCAAATCAGGAGACCTGAGTTCAAAACAGTGCTGACACACCATGTAACTCTGGACAACTTGCTTAATGTTGGGAAACCAACTTAATATTCCCATGTGGGTTAGACAGGTACCTGTGCAGTAAAGCTGGCAACCTGAAGAGTAAAGCAAGTACTGAGAAGGCCACTAGCTCTGGCCTACTGTTTCCAGGACAGCAAACAGCAAAGAGGTGGCACAGTAGAGCAGTTATGACCATGAACTCTTCCGCGTGGATGTAAGTCTTCATTTCCCTAGGGTAAATACCTAGGAGAGGGATTGCTGGGTTGTATAGTAAACGTATGTTTCTTTATAAGAAATTGCCAAACTGTTGTCTAGAGTGTCTGTACCACTTTGTACACCCACCAGCAATGTATGAATGTTCTAGTTGCTCCATATCCTCACCAGCACTCGGTATTGTCATTTTTTGTTTTTAATTTTAGCCAATCTAACTGGTGTGTAGTAGCATCTCATTGTGGTTTTTACTTTTCCCCAACAGCTAATGATGATCTTTTCACATGCCTATTTGCCACCCATGATTCTCTGAAGAAATGCTTCTCTTCCCCATTGTTTTGTTTTCTTATTGTTGTAGTGAAAATTTTTGTATATTCTGAACACAAATCCTTTGTTGGTATGTTTTGCAAGTACAGTATTTTCCCCCAGTATGTAGCTTGTCTTTCCCTTCTATTAAGTGTCTTTTGCAGAGCAAAAATTTTAAATTTATTTTTAATTAATTTTTTTTTTTTTGGAGATGGAGTCTCGTTCTGTCACCCAGGCTGGAGTGCAGTGGCGCGATCTCGGCTCACTGCCACCTCTGCCTCCCGGAGTCAAGCGATTCTCTTACCTCAGCCTCCCGAGTAGCTGGGATTACAGGCGCACACCCCCAAACTCGACTAATTTTTGTATTTTTAGTAGAGAGGGGGTTTCACCATGCAGGCCAGGCTAGTCTCTTAACTCCTGACCTCATGATCTGCCCGCCTCAGCCTCCCAAAGTGCTGGGATTATAGACGTGATTCATTCTTATGGATTGTGCTTTTCATATGTCTAACAACTATGGCCTCACCCAAAATCAGGAAAATTTTCTCCTGTTTTCTATTAGTTTTATAGGTTTACACTGCACATTTAGCTGTATGATCCATTGAGTTAAGTTTTGTATAAGGTTTGAGATATAAAGGGTGAGGTTAATTTCTTTGTATGTGGGTATCTAGTTGTTCCAACACCATATGTTGAAAAGACTCCCCTTTCTCAATTGAATTGCCTTTGAAACTTTGCTCAAAACCACTGCCCATTATTTGTGGGAGTCTATTTTTTTTTCATTTTATTTTAATTATTTCCATAGGTTATTGGGGAACAGGTGGTCTTTGGTGACATGAGTAAATTCTTTGGTGGTGATTTGTGAAATTTTGGTACACCCATCACCTGAGCAGTACATTCTGCACCCAATTTGTAGTATTTTATCCCTCACCCCCTTCCCACTCTTTCCCCGAGTCCCCACATTCCATTGTCTCATTCTTATGCCTTTGCATCCTCATAGCTTAGCTCCCACTTATGAGCGAGAACGTATGATGTTTGGTTTTCCATTCCTGAGTTACTTCACTTAGAATAATAGTCTCCAATATTATCCAGGTCTCTGCGAATGCCATTCATTCATTCCTTTTTATGACTGAATAGTATTCCATCATATATATACATATATATATATCCACTTGTTGATTGATGGGCATTTGAGCTGGTTCCATATTCTTGCAATTGCAAATTGTGCTGCTATAAACATGCATGTGCAAGTTATCTTTTTCTTATAATGACTTTTTTTTTTTTTTTGAGATGGTATCTTGCTCTGTCACCCAGACTGGAGCGCAATGGCGTGATCTCAGCTCACTGCAACCTCCACCTCCTGCGGTCAAGCAATTCTCCTGCCTCAGCCTCCCAAATAGCTGGGATTACAGGCACCCACCACCATGCCCAACTAATTTTTGCATTTTTAGTAGAGACAGGGTTTCACCTTTTTGGCCAGGCTGGTCTCAAACTCCTGACCTCAGATGATCCACCTGCCTCAGCCTCCCAAAGTGCTGAGATTACAGGTGTGAATCACCACGACCAGCCAATGACTTCTTTTCCTCTGGGGAGATACCCGACAGTGGGATTGCTGAATCAAATGGTAGTTCTACTTTTAATTCTTTAAGGAATCTCCAGTTTTCCACCGTGGTTGTACTAGTTTACATTCCCACCAGCAGCATAGACGCATTCCCTGTTTACAGCATCCATGCCAATATCTATTATTTTTTAATTTTTTGATTATGGCCATTCTTGGAGGAGTAAGATGGTATCACATTGTGGTTTTGATTTGCGTTCCCCTAATCATTAGTGATGTTGAGCATTTTTTCATGTTTTTGGCCATCTGTATATCTTCTTTTGAGAATTGTTTATTCATGTCCTTAGCACACTTTCTTTTGTGGTAGAACACAATTTTACTTTTTATATGTCCTGAATTTTTTATTATTATACTTAAGAGCCCAAATATTAATATTATATTACATTCTAGGGTACATGTGCACAATGTGCAGATTTGTTACACATGTATACATGTGCCATGTTGGTGTGCTGCATCAATTAACTCATCATTTACATTAGGTATTTCTCCTGCTATCCCTCCCCCTCACCCCACCCCACGACAGGCCCCAGTGTGTGTTCCCCACCCTGTGTCCAAGTGTTCTAACTGTTCAATTCCCACCTGTGAGAACATGCGGTGTTTGGTTTTCTGTCCTTGTGACAGTTTGCTCAGAATGATGGTTTCCAGCTTCATCCATGTCCCTACAAAGGACATGAACTCATCCTTTTTTATGGTTGCATAGTATTCCATGGTGTATATGTGCCACATTTTCTTAATCCAGTCTATCATTGATGGATATTTGGGTTTGTTCAAAGTC
>NW_012106564.1:1312075-1349944 GCF_000951045.1 Mandrillus leucophaeus
TGACAGTTTGCTCAGAATGATGGTTTCCAGCTTCATCCATGTCCCTACAAAGGACATGAACTCATCCTTTTTTATGGCTGCATAGTATTCCATGGGCACACTTTTTGATGGGATTTTTTTCTTGCTAATTTGAGTTTGCTGTAGATTCTGGATATTAGTCCTTTGTCAGATGTGTAGATTGTGAAGATTTTCTCCCACTCTGTGGGTTGTTTACTCTGCTGATTGTTCCTTTTGCCATGAAAAAAGCTCTTTAGTTGAATTAAGTCCCAAATATTTATCTTTGTTTTTATTGCATTTGCTTTTGGGTTCTTGGTCATGAAATCCTTGCCTAAGCCAGTGTCTAGAAGGGTTTTTCTGATGTTATCTTCCAGAATTTTTATAGTTTCAGATCTTAGATTTAAGTCCTTGATCCTTAAAAGTCCTCGGTAAAAAAAATATTTCTGTTAAGCACTACATAACACACTGCATGCCACATAAAACTCTGCATAACATTCTCGCAGGAGTAAGTGACCATAGCTGAATTCTTTTCTCATCAATCAGGAAAATGAAAATGCTTCCTTAATCAATGTTCTCCAGTCTCTGACACATAATAACAACTCCAAAAATGTGCCTCTCCTTCCATCAAACTCCACTGATATGAAAAATGGGCAACCTGTTTTTCCTTGCCCAGTTAGTGAACTTGCGGGTGTACCCAGTGGCCACTCCAGGGATCGCTATAATCAACAAGACACAGTAACAAGTATTGGCAAGCAAGTGGAGAAATCACTCATATTGCCAGTGGGGAAGTAAAGTGGAATAGTTTGGAAGTTCCTCGAAAAGTTAAACATGGAATTAACATACAACTCAGTAATTCCACTCCTAGGTAAATATCCAAAAGAACTGAAAACGTATAACACAAAAATTTGTACACAAATGTTCACAGGGCATTATTCATAAAAGCCAAAAAGTGGAAGAAACCCAAATGTCCACCATCTGATGAATAAATGAGTTATATCTATACAATAAAATACTATTCAGCCACAAAAAATGAAATTCTGATACATGCTACAATGCAAATGAAGCTTTAAAATATTATGTTTTGAGGTTGGGCATGGTGGCTCATGACTGTAATCCTAGCACTTTGGGAGGCTGAGGCGGGCAGATCACTTGAGGTCGCAAGTTCGAGACCAGCCTGGCCAACATAGCAAAACCCTGTTTCTGCTAAAAAGACAAAAATTAGCCGGGTGTGGTGGCACACACCTGTAGTCCCAGTTACTCGTGAGGCTGAGGCAGGAGAATTGCTTGAACAGGGAAGGTGGAGGTTGCAGTGAGCCGAGATCTTACCACTCCACTCCAGCCTGGGCGCCACAGTGGGACTCCATTCACCGCCCCCCACCCAAAAAATATATATATATATGTTTTGAAGAATTAGATGTGATTTAAAAATTAGAAAAACAAAATATGTATATTAAGTGAAAAAAGCTGGCAATGTATGATTCCTTTTATAATGAAATGTCCGGAATCCACAGAGACAGAAAGTAAAATGGTGCTTGGTAAGGGCTGGAGGGAAGAGGAAAGGAGAGTGACTATTAACAGGTATAGATTTGTTCTGTTTTTCTGAGGTGACGAAATGTTCTAGAACTAGAGTTGCACAACTCTGTGGATATTCCAATAACTACTGAAAAGGGGGAACTTTAAGGCATGTGAATACTTCAATAAGTATGTTAAGTTCAAAATGTTAATGTTCAAACTGAGATACTACATTCATTACTCATTCAACCTACAGGGTTGGGGTCCCCCACATCAAACTATCAATTTTAACTAGGACTGCCAAGTTACGGCTGGTTAGTCTAATGTCAGAGTATCATGCTAAGGAGTTAAAGGTACTGTGTGAAACACAGTGACAAAAACGGCTGAGTATGTCAATACAAATTTATCATAATGACCAAGTTTTATTAATGGTGAGCAAATGGCATCAATCCTATACAGGAGAAATAATTGTATACCTTCATAGACAAAAATAATTTCCAGGGAGTGTGGAGATAAGAGGAATACTTTCTCTTTTCACTCAATTTCTTTGAGCCTTGGTTTCCTTCTCTTGAAAATACAAAAAATAACAACCTCCTAAAGTTGCAACCTGTGCAATCATGAAAGCCCATGAGAGGTGGCCACCCCAGAGTGATTCCCAGCTCTGTGGTCAGTGGGCCAGTGAAGGGAGGATGAGCTACACAAGTGCCTAGAACATTCAATGAAATGTATTTTTGTTTAATAGTCATAAATAATCCTATAACTGTGTAGTTCACGGTAGTAGGTAACTTACTAAATGCCTTCAATTCTCTAATTTTGCGGTCTTAAGAGATTTGCAAATAGGGAAAAGAAAGAGAGACAGTGTCTTTAAGAAGAAAGTTCTGAGCAAACTGTATTAATTTATTTACAATTGTAATTTATAAACAGTAACACAAACATCTTTACAATAATATTATGAAAAATGTCCCATGGCTGAAATGGGTGAAAAATGAGACTTCAGCGCATTTCTAAAGGGGTGCCAAGAAAAGGGAAAAAATGCAATACAACAGTTTTAGGGGAGAGTTATACCAAGTAATGCACACCTAGGTGCAATTTCATGCAGATGTCTTCAACCACTCAAACTGTTTTTATTAGATATTAGAATAAGATTTCCTGAATTATGTTGCCTTCTATTCACTTGATTTCCATAAGTAAATCAAAATGACTGGCTGTTAACCAGGTACATCTAAATATTTCTCCCATCAACCCCTTAGAGATAATCCATTACATTTTAGGACATGTCAGATTGTGGGTATTGCAACTTCCCAAATGGATTTTACAAAATATCATTCCATGGCCCTAAATGTGTTCCTGGATTTCTCTTACCAAATGTGTCTAATATGGACCACTATACATGAAATGAAGAACTCTGCAAAACACAGAGCAATTTTCAGTACATTAAGACAATGTGTCCAAAAATAAATTCAAACCACTGGAACTTCAATGAGAGGATAAAACCAAAAGAAGAGAAAGAAATTCAGAAAATGATGACAAAAACAATTGTACTTTATAAGCTCTCTGATTATTTGGCATTTATATAAGTGGATATTACTGTGGTTACAGACCATAATCCTCAATGAGGACAAATCAATGTGGCTTAAACAGTTGTTTTAAAATATAAATCAAATAATCCACTTGTAATAAAAACCAATGACATTTTTACAGACACAATTCTGTCCCCAAAATGTTAATCTTAACAGCCTACCTACTTATTTTAATGCTTTCACCTGCTCTTTATAAATCGTTAGGATGAAGTTTCTTATCTTTGAAGCATTTAGTGTCCAAATAATTAGCTAATGGAGCAAAGGTGATTTAGAAAATGATGTTTCAACATTTTACTAGCTGTACTGTATTTTGAGTTGGCAGGAATCTTCAACCATTCCATTAAAAAGATTTCACTCTTCTTAAGAAGAACAGAAACAGTGAATGAATTATTTATGTTCTTAGTTTCTGATATTGCTCAGTGGGTAAAACAATCTAGCAATTAAGGAAGTCTCCTCAACTAATTCTATCTCTAATTTTCAGTGAAGACACTGCAGATATGTACATGTACAGCTGTTTTTGAACCCGAAAGTGATGCATGTTCCCTTAAAACAGCTCTTCAAAACAGAACTGCATTCTGTATCCTTACTTAGTCCATAAGGGCACAGGGTCAGTTACTTCAAAGTAATTTAATAACTGACCTTTATAATACATCATTTTATAAAACCAAAATGCAAAAGAAACACTTTTAAAAAGTTTACTGTCCACAGATTGATTATAATAATTTATGCTTTCTTAGACCTACTATTTAAGCAGCCCCATGAGCAAATGAAAGGTCTCCAGTTAGTATTCACCAGGAAGTATATGTCCATGTTTCTCTTGGTTGTCTTAATTTCTTTTTAAATAATTTTCTTTTATATTAACTTTCCAAAGCATCCAAAACTTTCATGATCTGCTGTTTTATGGCTTTAGTAGCATCCCCTGCATTTGGAATCAAATACCTAAGGGGAGGGAAAAAATACATATATATATATACACACATATATATATTAATACAGTGCTTTCCCTTCAAGACTCAGCTGATAGGTCGCCTCCAATGGGAAGCTTTCCCTAACACACAAACCCAGCAGAAATGCCTCCTATGTACTCCCATAGCTTATTTGAACATAATCCAAAGCTTATTTTGAAAGAGAGAAAACCCTAAATGCAAAGGCAATGTCATTTTTCATACAGTGTAAAGCTAAAATTCTTTGAGCCATTATTAAATATAGGTAATAGCTAGATAAAACACAAGATAAAAAATGTAATATTCCACTCCCCAATACAGATGTACCTTCAATTAGCTACAAAAATCACATACAAATTGTTGGTATCCAATTCCAAAGACAATGACAATTCCAACACTTAATAGTTTGACTTTAAGCAAGTAATTTAAGTTCACCAAAACAGATTCCTACATAAAAAATAGGTGTAGTTATCCAAACTTTACAGAGGGTTATGTACATAATAAAATGGTGTTGTAAGGTCTGAAATATTTAAAAAAGACAAAGACATATGATAACTATTACAAAATATCAACACTATAGATTAAATGTCCATTTTCTTTTCTTGGAGAATAAAAATAGTGTTTTTTTTGTTTTTTTGTTTTTTTTTTCACAGCATTTTCTGTAAAACCTAACAATTCCACTGTATAAATCATCTGTAAGTGTTACATATGCAAGGCAGAATAGAAACCATAAATATCAATGAAGAAAGGCAGAGGGAGAATCTAGTTACTTTATCTTCCACTATTAAGACTATCTGCCACAACTCTGAATTTAAAAAAAGATGTTGATCTATATATAATAAACTTCAATTTATTTAGCAAAATTTATGGAAAAGCCTTTAAAACATAATTCTCAACTTTTACTATGCATGACAAAGTCATAATTCAAATATCCTTTGGTTAAAATTAATTTATCAGTAGATATTAAAATGTGTATACCTCAGAGACCCACTGAATCTACTTGCAGGAATTTATCCTGAGAAGATGAATTGGACAACTATGTAAATATACATTTTTTTAAAGGCCCACTAGAAGATTAATAGTGAAACATATGAAATAATGTAAATGCCAATCAACATGAGGCTTGTTAAATCAATCTCCTGAGAAATCCTTATAACAGAATATCTACCATTAAAAAGTTAAGAATTTATATTTATTGGGCTGGGTGCGGTGGCTCACGCCTGTAATCCCAGCACTTTTGGAGGCCGAGGTGGGTGTATCACAAGGTCAGTCGATCAAGACCATCCTGGCTAACACAGTGAAACCCTGCCTCTACTAAAAATACAAAAAATTAGCCAGGTGTGGTGGTGGGCGCCTATAGTCCCCGCTACTTGGGAGGCTGAGCCAGAAAGAATGGCGTGAACCCGGGAGGCAGAGCTTGCAGTGAGCCAAGATTGCACCACTGCACTCCAGCCTGAGCGACAGAGAGAGACTGTCTCAAAAAAAACCATAATAATAATTTATATTTATTAAAATGTAAATATATCACACTATACTGTTTTCTTAAAAAATCAGAACACAAAAACAAGCCTGTATCACATTTATCTAGTTTTTAATAAAGAAATAACATATGCATTAAAAAAATCTGCGATGATACTCATCAATGTGTTAACAGAGAATTAGAATGAAATATTCTTTATATTTCTATTAATTGAAAATATCACTATGTAAATATTTATTCTTACATAAAGCAACAAAGTGATTGTTTTTACAAATCGGGTATTATTTTCTTTTAACAAAGTACATAAAACTGTACAGATTCATGATGTTTGCTACCTAACTGCCAGTACAAGATCAAAGAAACTGAATAATTTCCCCTTCCAATTGAAGTCGATTATTTAAAAGTGCTCCGATATGACCTTAAGCTTACTCTTTATCCAAGCACTCCTGTAAACAAGAAGTGTAATCCTCAATCTCAGGAGGGGAACAACTTGAACTGATGCAAGGTGGAATAAACCACAAATCAGGAGTCAGAAAGGCTATATTTGGATCTGTCACAAACTAAGTGTCAGGATCTGAGAAGTCATTCAACTCCTCTGGGCTTCATATTTTTATCTATAGATTTAAAAATGGTTTAGTATCAATATCAGTGTGGTCCACAGCCCTTGGGCCAGTCTGTGAACTGTTAGTGACCACAATGAGATAAAGTGGGGGGCTTGTACCAGGGTGTAAATTACCTATATCACCCAGCACACTGCTTAGTTCACTGACAGTTTGTCAAAACAAGAATTTTTCTGTGAAGGAAAATAAAAATACTGACATACTCTAAAACAAGTTTCTTATTTCACTGCAAGCCAGCAATTAGTGCAGCACTGGTGTAGATTAACAACAAGGATCCTTGGGTCAGAAACTTTATGAAATTTGCTATGGCACTTACTCAAATCATGTGCTAATGGCTAAACCACATATGGCTAAGGACTGGGGAGGAAGAGATAATAAGAAACACTAAAAGTGGTTCACCTATCCTATTCCACCATCCATTCCCCAAAATAGAGAAACAAACTCTTTATAGTGAACTGCAGTAATTCAGATAATACCATCCTAAGGAAAATCTTACCTTTCAATTGCCAAGATTTCTATTCCTGAAGCACTGCTATTTCCATACTTGAAGGTAATGAGTTCAGGATGTTTTTTTTTGGATGTAATTTTAACTACAGAATTCAGCGCTTGTCGAGACTGTATATAAGCCAATCCTTTCCGTGAAACAATCTCCCTTAAACAATACATATGTGTTGCGGTAACCAACAGATGACTTGAGACAAAAAGAGCATTAAAAGAAAAAAAAATTTAAGTAAATGTAATTCAAAACAGGTGTTGTTTTGAAACAACCACCCCAATTATTAAAAATGTTCAACTCTAAATAAAATTATTTGAGTTAAAAGATACAAACAGAGGTTAATCTATAAACAAGTAAACTACACATTAAAGGCTTTTAATTGTATGCAAAATTAATATTTTATTAACAGATAATCCTGCAATGATTTAAAAGTAATATAATAAATGTAATAAAAAGTTCCATACAACATAGAAATCATTACAATAATATATCTTTTATTGAAAAGGAGTATATTACTTTTCAGATTTTTAACACTATTACCTATATTCATAAACTATTCTCATTCAATGCACCATATCCTACATCTAATATCCAAGATCACTAGGCAATTGTTGGGTTTCCCTACATATTTTGTAATACTCTGCAACTGGATCCTGAAGGCAAAATGAGCATAGTATTATTAACACTCACCCACAACCCCTGTACCTCAGCTTCTTTTTAATACTTTCACATTTTTATGTACAGTAATACCATATGACAATTATCAGACAAGCCCAGAATGTGGAACATTCCGCAGGATGATTGACCTGGACTCAAAGGATTCATTCATCATGAAGAGAAAAGGGAAGTGAGGGAGTGGGGGGATGAGTTCTGCTGCACACAGGGTGAGACTAAAGACACGTAACAGACAATGCAATGTGTAAACCATGAACTGGATCATGGATGAGAAAAAAAAAACACACTTCAAAAGATACTTTGGGAACACTGAAAAATTGGGGTATGATCTGTATGACAAATGATGGATTTACAAACATTTTTAGGTGGGGTAATGGCATTGAAGTTGTGCAGGAGAATGCTCATATACTTGGGAGGTTTATGCTGAAGCATTTAGGGGTGTAGGCTTCTTTTGAAAGGTTTGACAAAAGTGTACATATACATGTATATGTACATATATACATACGAAATGGGGTGGTATTAAAAGGTGTTAACAGTTGATCAAAGAATCATAAGGGTGTTCAATGTACTATTCCTTCAACATTTTTGTATAAAATTTTTCAAAATAAAAATTATATAAGAAATACTGTTATAATTCAAGACCTATTATACAAGTAGACAGAAGGAAATTATAACTTATTGTACTAGGATAAATAAAGGTTCTTCTGTAGTTCAGTTTTGTATTATTAACTTCCCCAAATTCAATTTTACTTCTGATGAAGACATTTTTAAAAGTACCTGGGAAACATGTGTCCACTTTCTTTTACTTCTTTACAAGGAAAATGATGTTTGACATCTGGCTTGTTTATCCAAGTCTGAATGTTTACAACCTCTTTTCTATCATCATCTGACATTGAAGAACTGTCAATTTCATCTATAAAAAATATAAAGTGTTAAATATGGATAGTACCAACTTTTAAAATGATACATTCTCTAACAGTCTAAAAAAATTTCAGTAGTATTTTGAAGATATGGATTAAAAAACAAACAGGCTGGGCGCAGTTGCTCACGCCTGTAATCACAGCACTTTGGAAGGCTGAGGCAGGCAGATCATCTGAGGGCAGGAGTTCGAGACCAGCCTGGACAACATGGTGAAACCCCGTCTCTACTAAAAAATACAAAAAATTAGCTGGGCGTGGTGGTGCACACCTGTAATCTCAGCTACTTGGGAGGCTGAGGCATGAGAATCGTTTGAACCCAGGAGGTTGCAGTGAGCTGAGATTGTGCCACTGCACTCCAGCTTGGGTGACAGAGTGAGACTCTGTCTCAAAAAAAAAGAAAAAAAGAAAAAAAAAAAGAATAACACAACCAATTCTAATCCTGCTACTCTATTTCCTTATGCCACTGATATTAATATAGAAATATTATTATCAACATCATTTTCATACGGTAACAAAGTCAAGTGTAAATATTAAGAATACATTTTTAAAGATTAAACTATTTGGGGAATTTCAATTGTTTTGATATGCATAACCTAACTATGATCTGACTAGTCTGTAAAGAGATGGCTGAATTGTTAAATACGCAGTATCTTGAGGGTAAAGATGGTAGATTTCTTTTTATCTTGCTGCTTTTTGATTTTAAAGAAAATAATCAATCCTGGGATAAATAAGTAAAAATCTAGGGTTATTTTCCCTAAGAGAAATATAAAATAATTATATTTTCTAATTTAAGAAAGGGAAAATACAGTCTCTAAGGTAAATAATTATAGGTTCTGTCCTTTGCTTTTTAGCAAATACTGCAAAATATACAGACATAATGAAAAAGGAAATCGCACGTATCTACACTCCAGCTTACACAAAAGTGAACCTCTCATATATCTCTTCCTACTCACATTCTCCTCCCTTCCCCACCAAGAAATACTATCTGAATTTGGTGTTATCAGTTCCATACATGTCTTTGCTTTAACATGTATGCATGTATGCATATCCCTAAATAATATACAGTAGTATTATACATACAGTAGTAGTATACATGCTTTAACATGTATGCACATATGCAAATCCCATAACATGTATGCATATCCCTAAATAATATACAGTAGTATTCGACAAACCAAATGTATATAAAAAGTAGACTACTCAACTGCATTCTTCCGCAACTGCTACCCTACTCCCAACATCTGAAATTCATACATACTGATACACATAGTTCATTTTCTCACTTTCATTATGGTCCAATTTTCCATATTATAAATATGTGTATGTAGATACATGATAAATGTAAATATGCCACAATTTATTCATCCGTTTTCCTGTCCCCTTTGTTAATGGAAGAAGTTGAGATATTCAGGGAGAGACAGATAACAGAAAGAAGATGGCAATAGAGAGGGGAAAAAAGAAGAAAAGGAAACAATTAGAAATATCACATTTACCTCTGTGCAAGTTTTCTGGAAAGTGATTTCATGTATCTATTAAAATGTCACATGTGATTCCCCATAACCTAGCAATCTGACTGCTAAGAATTTACCCTCTGAATATACTTTCATCAAAAGCTAATCTGCATATATATCTTTATATAAAGATCCATTGCCATTTGAAACAAACAAAAACCCTGGGAAACCACCAGTGTCAACTGGAAGACGGACTAAATAAAGTACGGTATGTTTATATGATAGAAGGAGAATGAGGAGATACACGAGCTGAAATGGGAAATATGCAACAAGTTTTACTAACTGGAAAAAGCAAGGTGAGATTTGGGAGTCTTTTTTCCTCATTCTGCACATTTATATATTTTTTCCCTAACTCAATACACATATTAACCAAAATTAGTTATGACTGCTCACCTAACACATATTAACCAATATTAGTTATGATTGCTCAATTAGGATGAACTGGGCAGTAGAATTATAAACCAAAGACTAAATTTTTTTCTTTTTTTTTTTTTGAGATAGTCTCGCTGTGTCGCTCAGGCTGGAATGCAGTAGCACGATCTTGGCTCACTGCAACCTCCGCCTCCTGGGTTCAAGCGATTCTCTTGCCTCAGCCACCCAATCAGCTGGGATTACGGGCATGCACCACCACGCCCAGCTAATTTTTGTACTTTTAGTAGAGAAAGGGTTTCACCATGTTGGTCAGGTTGGTCTTGAACTCCTGACCTCAAGTGATCTGCCTGCCTCAGCCTCCCAAAGTACTGGGATTACAGGTGTGAGCCACCGAGCCTGGTCTAAATTATTTTTTAAAAACATAACCACAGAGAAGACAACCTTCCCTGACACAATATCACCATCTTGTGGCCCTTTAGGATATTGCCTCCAGTTTCAAAAAACTTCAGATGTCCCAATTTTGTAATTTTCAGTGCTTTAGTCCCACAACTCTCAATCTCCTAGGTGATTGATCAAAGGAATTTCAATCCCATCACTTGGATTTAAATACTATTTCTACACTGATAGCCCTCAAATTATCATCAGTTTAGACCTCTCTCCTCAGCTGAAGGCACCTATAATCAATTGCCTCTACTTAACATTTCTGCTTGGATTTCTAATAGGTACAATTCAAGGTGTCTAAAACCAAACTCTTAATAGAAAGCCACAGATTCTCCAATTATTTCTACAGAATCTCAGTTTTTAAAAAAAGCAGTTGATTGGCTATTCCCAGAATGACTGCTGTAATCACTCCTGATGACTGAGCAAAGCCATCTGTAGCTAAGTGTATTACTACACCTGTGTCGTATTCTTCTTCATCCCCAATGCTGAAAACAGGCTTTACACCACGGTAAGGCTTGCCCACTCTGTCACTGCTGCTCACATGCCTATATTCAAAGAATTTTAGGGAAGAAATAATCATTTAAGAAGTTTTCAAAGATTTTTACCAAGCATCATTTGAATATTCACACAAAATGTAAATATTCCTTATCCCCCGCAAAACCCTGTGCACTAGCCATAGTTTTAGGAGAGCTACGTTAAGGAAATTAAAAGAAGATAAAGAAATTATGTTAGCAAAAGTGGCATAAGGCCTTGGTAGACTGAATGCTCTTAAATATGTAAAAATTAAATTTTAAACAATTTTAATATCCATATTAAAACTAATGTTTAGATCTGTTTGGCCTTGTGCAAGTTATTTAGACTTCTGTGCTTCTGATTCCTTCTCTGTAAAATAGTGCTAACAATATCTACCTGTCAGGGTTATCGTGAGAACTAAATCGGTTAATTTTATTGTAAAACTATTAGGACAACGCCTGGTACTACCTTCATGTCTGTTAGGTAAAATAAGTTACTGACACCAAATATTCAAATTCCAACATGAGTGGTTAAGGTTTCTCATATAAGTGCAAGTGTCTTAAGGGTTATCTTCCCATTTTTTTATTACTGTTACTTTTGTTTCAATAGAAATGAAGATTCTACTTTTGTTGTGCAAATATAAGCCATAAAAATGAATCTGCCTCCGCCGGGCGCGGTGGCTCACTCCTGTAATCCTAGGACTTTGGAAGGCCGAGGAGGGTGGATCACCTGAGGTCGGAAGTTCAAGACTAGTCTGACCAACATGGAGAAACTCCGTCTCTACTAAAAATACAAAATTAGCTGGGCATGGTGGTACATGCCTGTAATTCCAGCTGCTTGGGAGGCTGAGGCAGGAGAACCGATTGAACCCGGGAGGCGGAGGTTGTGGTGAGCCGAGATCGCGCCATTGCACTCAAACCTGGGCAACAAGAGTGGAACTCCACCTCAAGGCAAAAAAAAGAATCTGCCTCTTTTTCAAAAGGCAGAAGCATGTAAACTCAAGCTTGATTAGGTCTACAGGAAGTGTGACCTCTCTTTTTAACATAAAAATTAATACCTTATTAATTTTCAGGTAATCCCAAATAAACTAAGAGGTAAAATTAAAATGTGTCAACAAAATACTACATGTGTTTCTGAGGGGAAAAGCACTGTTTTACTTGTAGGATAAGGATCAGCTAAAATTACCTACTACAAAGGAAGACTCTAGCTTTTTGGGGTGTGTGCATGTAACGTATGAAAACACTCCGAATCTTCTATTTTCAAGAGATATTCCAATGTGAGAAAAAAAATCAAGTTACATGCCTTTAGTTATTATTATTATTATTATTATTTTAGAACCAGGGTCTCGCTCTGTCACCCAGGCCGGAGTACAGTGGCACAATCTTAGCTCACTGCAGCCTCGAATTCTTGGGCTCAAGCAATCTTTCTGCCTCAGTCTCCCATGCAGCTGGGACCACAGGGGTGCAGGACCACACGCCTAATTTTTTAATTTTTTCAGAGACAGGATCTTGCTATGCTGCCGACTGGTCTGAACTCTTGCACCCGTGATCCTCTCACCTCAGCCTCCCAGTGCTGAGATTACAGGCGTGAATCACCACACTTGGCCTTTACTTAGGTTTAGAATTCAATTTTCCCAGAAGATAAGAGATCAAATCCATACTTTAAATAATTTTAAATATACATCATCAATAAACATTTTTTTGTAGCCTAATTCTGTTGATTTACTTCTTCCAAAATAACATTCCTCAACATAATGAGAGTTTAGTGTATAACAAATATTCATTGGAAATTACAAGTTAGGTTAATCAATACATAGGCTTAAAGTCTGGTTAAACAAAAAGTGACATAATCATTTGGTTTTATGTTAAAATATATCTAATGTAAAACTGTCCTATAAATTACCAAACTATGCTCATGAGAGATAGAAAATGATATAATTTGGATGCCTCTGAAACTCAGATTCAGCTTTCTTACAAAAGAAAGAGGTAAGAGCTTTATCTAAAAATGTTTTGATGCCATCTAGATTGTAAAATTTTAGATAGATTAGATTATGAGTTCTCTAATATGAAAGCACAATTAAACTGCCATAACATAGAAAGTAACAAAGATAAATGTTTACAGCAAATAAGCATTTGCTATAACTAGATAACCAAGTAACCAGAAAGTACGAGTAAAGAGACAATCCTAAAAACCAAATTATTAATTATTGATCAAGATTTATAATACAATGCAAAGTCTTTATAACCATGAATGTTAAGAATTACTGAGACATTTCTGGAAACACTGGCTAAAAATGAATAAAATTCAACAGCTGGACTATTTTTTTAAAGCATAATATCTATACTTTTTTGCCATGATAATAATAGAAACATCTCTAGTATGGTTTGAGTAGGCTTTAATTTACTGAGCTTAGAAAGAAACCTATTTCATTCTAACTTCTCATGAGATTCTCTTTTCTAAACAAATACATCTAACTGTGGATCAGAGATGATTTAAGTTACAAAAATTAATAATTTGAGAACTTGGGAGTTAAAAAAATTAGACTAATTCAATGGTCCTATAACAGAATAAAATGGAAAGGATGATTCACAAATAGATTATAATTTTAAAAGGAGCAATTTCCTTTAAAGTAGTGCTAGGTAAAATTATTAGCAGAAGTCCTGTAATTGGCATTGTGTACGAATAGTCACAATAAATCAAAACTCTTAGAACATAAGTTATTAGAGTGAAGTATTATTATTATTATTGTTACTATTATTGAGACGGAGTCTCCTCTGTCGCCCAGGCTGGAGTGCAGTGGCACGACTTGGCTCACTGAAAGCTCCGCCTCCCGGGTTCACCCCATTCTCCTGCTTCAGCCTCCTGAGGAGCTCAGATTACAGGTGCCCGCCACCATGCCCAGCTAATTTTTTTGTATTTATTTATTTTTTTTTAGTAGAGACGGGGGTTTCACCGTGTAAGCCAGGGTTTCACCGTGTAAGCCAGGATGGTCTTGATCTCCTCACCTCGTGATCTGCCCGCCTCAGCCTCCCAAGTGCTGGGATTACAGGCGTGAGCCACCACGCCCGGCCAAAAGTATAGTCTTAGAGAATGAAGTATTATTTTTTAAAATGCTACTTCAAGTCACTGAGAATACTGAAGTGACCTGAGACAAATTCCATTCCATTATTCCAAAGCTTAACTTACATTCAAAATATGACTAGAATTTCTTTTTTTTTTTTTTTCTGGCCCACTTAGGATTTACAGAATTTCTTTTTAAATGTTTGTAGGTGTTGCTGTAATTGATATTCTAAATTAAATTGCTGAAAAATTCTGTGAGTATAAGAACTGTAAAGTCACACAGAATTAAGTTAGTAAAGTTCTTTTGTTATCCTAATTGAAGATCCAGTAGATTTTTAAACCTTAAACTTATTTTGTCTTTTAATGAGAAACACCTCATTTTATTTGGGTTAGAGAAGTGACAAATTATACATTAAAGTAATCCACCACCTAGAAAAAAAAGTAATTGTTTTTTCAACAAAAACCAAAGGCAGAACCCTAGAACTGTAGTTCCTTAGATTTATATATGCTAACTCAACCTAAATACATACATCTTAAGAAAAATCTAAAAATATAAAATTACATAATGTACATTAATTAACAAAAATTTTGAACCATGAATGGTGCCTATTTTTAGGTGCTATAATTTTCTCTGCTGCTAGGCAGGAGATAGAAGCAAATGAGCACCAAAGCAAATAACCTGCCAACTCGTGACCACACACATGCTTTCTTTGTTTCACCTTTCCCTGTCTCAGAATAAAAACTGCAGGTTTTGAACAAACTTAATTTTCATCCGTGGATGTTTGCGTGACACAAACAAGCATGCAGGAAAAGAAATTAAAATGATCAAGCAAAAAACAAAAGAAAAGTATACCAAACAATATGACACACTCCTAAAAGCAGAATGAGAAAAGTTTAGCATTTGAAATAGCTGCATGAAATTTGAGCCAAGACAGCATAAAGCTTATAGATGGCATGAGGCATATTAAAGGAAAAGGATGGTTCAAGAAAAATGCTCTACTCATTGGCTTACCGCTCTGTACATGATCTGTCTGGCCAAGGAAGATTGAAAGACATTCTATAGCAAATCAAGGCAGAGGACAGAACAAAATGATTATAAAAAAATGCAACAGCTTTAAAACAAAAAATATGGTACAGTTTAGTCAGTTTTTCTCATCCAAAGTGTACATTATAAAGATGTTTCCATCATCCCAAGTACAAAGAAAAAAAAGAAAAGCCAATTACAAGTAAATCAAGGCAGCAGTCTTTTTGACTTAGTTATCACCAGTCCATTTTAAAATAAAACAAATAAAGTTTAAAATACAATTGCAAATGTTCATGCTACAAAATGTAGCAATAACAGTCCTCCAACCTAGAAGCACCAACAAAAAGTAAAAGGGTTAGCTTTTACTAACATAACTTTACTGCATAAACAAGTCTTTCAGGCTTGATAAAACACCTTGGTAATTATCAGTTGACCACTTTGGATAAGGTACAATTTTTTGGATCAATGAAAATAATCTATTACCTTCTCAGCTATTAACTAAATGCAAAAAAATGTACTTTTGTATGCATATACACTATACTTAATAAAGGGACAGACAACAAAGCCCTGACATTCAGTTCTTAAAGTAAAATACGTCAGTTTTCCCAGGATACTGCAAGACATGAAAGTGAAACCAAATATTATAATACATTTCCAATATAAGGCTTCCTTAAAAACAAATTCTGTGTTGCAATTATAAGACTAGCTTTGAACTCTAGGAACAGGAAGGATCAAACAGACTCATACATGGAGAAAAATATGTATCCTCAGTTACAATAAGAAACAAGATACATAAAACAGATTTTTAAACTTGTTTATCAGTTGTTAACCACGTCCCTCATTTGTAATTTACAAGGAAATGGGGTTTTGTAAACGAAATTCTATGAAGGTCTGATCTTAAACATCAGAAGGTGGGTTTCTGCTATATTTAGCATGACCAGATTTTCTAGGTTTTAAATTCTTGGAGCAGAGGAAGAAGTTCTTACTATGAGATCACTGAATTCAGCAGATGATTCTCCATCCATTTGACATTTGGGAAGCAGCTACTATATGAAAAGTAATACATACTGGGACATAAATTATTTTTAGTGAATGGCATGATGTGACAGATACATTATTTGCATCTCTGGGTAGTAAGAGAGAATAATTATGGATATAAAGCACATTCCTGCAATTCTAATGAAAACGATGAAATCATCTAATAGCAAATGTACTTTATAATCCTTTTCTGGAACACACTCAATTCAACTAACATTTACTTACTGTAAGACATTATTTCTTTAGTTTTAATTATTCATCATAAACTCATACTATATAAACAACTCACCGATCCACAGGAGTTGATGTATTCTCTATAAAACTGATAACTTTTTCCTTGACATTAACGGATTTTGTCTTCAAAGCCACGGTCATTTTATTCACTAGTGATTTCATTCCTCTATCATTTGAGCCATTAGGAGATTCACCCTAAAAAAAGAAGACAGATGGATTAACTGCTCTCTAAATGACTAGAAGACATACTACTGCTAACCATTATCTACATGCTACAGACTGAATTGCAATCCCACCAAATTCATATGTTGAAGTCCTAACTCCCAGTATATCTCAGAACGTGACTGTATTTGGAGACAGGGCCTCTACAGGCATAATTAAGGTTAAATGAGGTCTTTATAGGTGGTCTCTAATCCAGTCTGACTGGTGTCCTTAGAAGAGACAAAGACATGAGCATATGCAAACTGAGAAGAAGCCATGTGAGGACACAGAGGGCAAGGCAGCCATCTACACGCCAAGGAGAGAGGCCTCAGGATAAACTAAACCTGCCAATACTTTGATCTTCGACTTTTAGTCTCCAGAACAGTAAGACAATAAATTTACATTGGTCAAACCACCAGTCTGTGGTACGATATTTTGTTGCGGCAGCTGCAAACTAATTCATTAGGTGAAATCATTTTAAGAATAGAAGGTAGAGGCTGGGCGCGGTGGCTCATGCCTGTAATCCCAGCACTTTGGGAGGCCGAGGCGGGTGATCACGAGGTCAGGAGCTCAAGACCAGCCTGGCCAAAATGGTGAAACCCCATCTCTACTAAAAATACAAAAATTAGCCGGGCATGGTGATGGGCACTTGTAATCCCAGCTACTTGGGAGGCTGTGGCAGACAACTGCTTGAACCTGCGAGGTGCAGGTTGCAGTGAGCCGAGATTGTGCCACTGCACTCCAGTCTGAGCGATAAAGTGAGACTCCGTGTCAAAAAAAAAAAAAAAAGAAAAAGAAAAAGAATAGAAGGTGGAATAAAAAATTAGGATATACTTGCACATATATGTGTGTGGAGTCTGACATTACCTTCTTTATTATAAAAAAAATAGTTAAAACTACTGACCTTTCTTATCTCAGACTAGTTTACAAAAATAAGCAAAAGTATGATCAAACTACTATTTGCACATATGTGTGTGGAGTCTGAAATTACCTTATTTATTTCAATAGGAAATAGTTAAAACTATTAACCTTTCTTAGACTAGTCTACAAAAATAAAGCAAAAGTATAATCAAACTACTATCCATGTAGCTAAACTTTTAAATATTTATCCCTTGTAAATGCTTGCTTTTTAAAGACACTGCCACTGAGGCCTTTATTTTCTGAAGAAAAGTTATCCTGATGTACCAAATGTAAGAGATGCAAGTATAATTCTTTTTTGTTTGTTTTTTGTTGTTGTTGTTTTGAGACAGAGTCTTGCTCTGTCACCCAAGCTGGAGAGTGGCACGATCTTGGCTCACTGTAACCTCAAGCCTCCCAAGTAGCTGGGATTACAGGCACCTGCCACCACACCTGGCTAATTTTTGAACTCCTGACCTAAGGTGATTCACCTGTCTCGGGCTCCCATAGTGCTGGGATTACAAGCATGAGCCACTGTGCATAGCTGTGAGTATAATTCTTAAATTGTTTCATGGAATTGCTCACATATACCTTCCTAGAAGGAAATTCAGTGATGGGTGTCAAACATTTAAAAGTGATCCTCTTTTTTGCCAATTAATTCCTCTTTAGAATTAATGGGAAGGAAGTGCCCAGAAATTTGGGTACTATTTGATGGAAAATTACACAGCCATTACAAACTCATACTATTTTTAAATAGCATTTTAAAATGCTAGAAAATGCTCATATGTTTAGTGAAAAAGCAGAAAATAAAATTCTAGTTTGCTATGATCACTACTTTTAAAATAAAGAAACACATTCACTAAAAAGGGTTTGATGAAAATACTTTAAAATATGAATGGCAAAATTATCTCTGGAACAGCTACAGGTGATTTTGTTTTCTTTATACTTTTCTTATTTATATATGATGCTACAATGAACATCTGTTACTTTTATTTTTAGAAGAAATGTCATTAACAACACAAAAAAACTATGTTTCTATTTCTGTATCTAAATTCAAAGCCAAATTAAACTGCAAAACTTCTTTGGTACTTTGAAAAGAATGCGCTTTAAGATAATTTCTAAAATAGCCTCAATCAGCGTTTTTCAAATCTGAATATAAAAGCTTCAACAGAAAAACTATCCAGTGATGTGAACAGGAATATAAATTAGAATGTTTTTTGGAGAGCCATTTGATAATAATGCAGAAGTCTAAGGACTTTGGTAACATTTTAATCAAGTTATTCCACTTCCAGGACTAAATAATCATGGCATATGCAAATTTATCACTACAAAAATTAAACTGTAACAGAAAAAAACTGGAAACAATGTAAATATTGAATAATAGAGAACTGAATAAATTATAATATACCCAGACAATGAAATACTATTTAGTTATTTGTAAGTGAAAATAGCAAACATTTACTAAGTAAATGGTGATTTCACACAAAGAGCATCAAGTTAAAAATAAGAGTATCAAGTTAAAAATAAGATTCTCAGGCAAGCCTTATCTGCTGATGTGAAAATAATCTGATTTCGATTTGCATGGCCGAAGATAAACCTCAACTAACACAGGTAGTGAGTTACAATTTCATAATAACTACTATTAAATATTTGGTGACAGGTACTATACTTTCCATTTGCTTCCACAGTTAATCCTCAAGTTATCCTTAGGAAGAAAGTTATGTTGTTAACATTTCTATTGCACAGGTGGAGAAATCACAGCTCAAAGACCTTGCTGGAGATCATGAAGAAAGTGAGTTGTAGATGAAATCTGAACCCAGGTATGTCAGACCTGTAGGCCCAAGCTACTAACCATGCCCTTGTACTGCAGTTTCCCTTCTATTTCTGTTTTAAAAAATAATCACTAGGTAGATGAGGACCATTATTTATGAAAATAATTTAATGACATCTAATTCAACTAACATGAAATACTGAAGTACTGGAAAAGCACAAAAGACCTATTACCCAAATATTTCCAAAGTAGAACAGAAAAACAGATTTATCCACTGTAGCAAAACCAGGTAGTAACACACATCTCAATAACTAAAAATCAAATAGGATTGGCAACTGGTTCTTGTCTTCCTCTGCCTGACCAATTCTCCAATGTGGATAGACTCAAGTTCACATCACTTAAGTCTGTGATGGGGATGGGTACAGATACAATGTGCACGAGATGATTATGAGCCCTAGTATTCTGGCAAAAACTAACTGGGAGATGCCTGGAATCAGCTTGCTTAAGAGTCCCAGCTATTTATAGGACCCAGATTTGTCCCCATCGATATTTAAGCTACAGCATAAAACTGTCACTACGTGATACCAAACTACAGATGGACAGGGAGAAATTTGAATTCAGCAGCTGAACTTCAAGAGCTCCCACCTAGTTTAGCTGTGAAGGCTTGCTGTATCATGTCATTAATCTCACAATAAAGGCTTGCTGTATCATTTCATTAATCTCACAAAACTATGACTCTTCATGGCATGTGTTTAAAATGTTTTGACTCCATTTCTGTTATGGTGGGGGTTTAGTAGTTAATCACCTTTTCTGGGAACTTATCCAAATCCAGTAACGTACTCTCTACATACACTTACATCAACAGAATTGATACTGCTCCTTGAGCCTGAGGTACTAGCAATCCAATGGCCATATCCATTTTCTGGTCCATCCACATTAATGTCTGCCAGGTGCTGCTGCAGTGCTTAAGATAAATTAAAAACAACGACAACAACAAAACAACAAATTTTTCCCTCTTTGGAAAAATTCATTACCAACGAAATATAATAAACATGTCACAGCTGAGAAAAAAGGACCGAAGGAAATAATCACAGGTATTTCTTTCTGCACGTCTGTGATGGAGAAAAGGCCTCCAAGCTAGAGCAAACCTTCCTCTTCTTCCTTCTAAAACCCTCTGTACACGGACAACATTTCTTAAGTGACGCCAAAGGTGATGATAACTGTATAGGCTTTATGTTTTCTTCTTTGGAAGGAAATCTTTCAAGTATTAACAGATAATTTCTGCAACATTTTTATGACGTAAAGGATTAATAGAAAACCGATTGTGACTTTTGTTATACCATAAGGAGACATCAATCAATCTCTCCCATAATAAAGAAGCATTGTTAGGCATTAACAGTTACAGAAAGAGATATTATTCTTGGTGAATAAATAATCCATGGTTTTAAAAACATTTCCAAAATCTGGGCTATCCTATAAAAAAAATGCTTTTCAGACACTTTTGAGAATTACAAGCTTAATAATCAAGTTTTATATCATTACCAGGATTCCTAATAAATAACACTGAGCCTAGGGCCAATACATGTTTAACACTACTTATTAAAATAACCCTTTTTGTACATCACTCTGGGTATGAACCTCAAAAGTCGTTAGTTATCAGGTCATGATATATAGAAGATAATCATAATCCTTGTTAATATCAACAAAGACCAAGAGGAAATACATCCTAATGTTCCAAAAATCCTAAGTTACAGCCTAACTCCCACGATTAAAGCCTAAGATTCCATTACTCTCAACATATACTGATTTGATTTTTGGAGCTTCAGTTGCACAATTGGTTAGCATGTGATTCTTATATATTGATTTGATTTGATCATTAATTTTCCCCAGCATTTACAGCTCAGTATTTTTGTAATCTCTTTTTCTAATGTAAGACAGGCTCTTTTAAAATCTTATTACTCTGCCTGCAAAGTAAAATTCTCAATACTTGCCTGCAGAGATCTTGCCAATTATTTTACTTTCCTAGATTATCAAATATTAGTTTGCAGTTCTGAAAACATCAGTTTATTTTGTTCCACTTAGCTAACATTTTTTAAACAGAGAATACCTTCAAGTAGTTCAAAAATAAAATAATAAAACACCTAAAGAGTCCAAAAGGTATACTATCAAAAGTATTCCTTGAATTCTTCCTTCCCCGTCCCATCATTTAATCCTCCTTCTCCACAGAGGCAATCATATGGACAGTTTTTCATTCATCTTTACAAAAATATTTTTTGGAAACAAATCTATTAAAATAGTCTTACATCAAATAGTCACTCATTTCAACTGCCTATTACGTTTGTCTGTTATCTGTAAGTCCTCCTGGCCTTGCCTTTTCTGAAAACATTGAATGAATGAAGAGAGTCTACCCATTAACTAATGTGATCACTCCAGATCAACTCTATTGATAATCAATACAATTTCTTCTGAAACACAGAGGAAAAAAACTAATAAATTAAAATCTTACCCATAAATCCTCCACTGGCAATACTCACATATTCTTTGTTTTTCTGTAATGGAAAAGAAAATTTAAATTCTTCCAAAAATGCGACTTAATTAAAACTTCAGCTAGTTCTAAAACACTGATAAATACAATATCAAGTTATATATTAAATTTCTGGGCTTTCTTATTTCCTTGAGATTTTGGACTTTGGCACAGAGAGATATATCCATTTACCTTACATATTGTAAGGGTCTGGTGCTTGGGTGGGAAGAAGGGGACAACTTCAAGGCTATTAACAAGTCTTGATTTTACTTGTATTATTGTTTCAATAGTGCAATGTTCAAACCAAAATTAAACAGTATTTTAGGATGTAATCAGAGTGATTTTTAAAAGCTTTCAAAATATTTGGGTCCTCTATTAAAAGATAATATAAAAAGAAACATTATGGCTAATTATGAAGAAATAAGGGAATGTTACCATTTTGCAAACTACTAAAAACATAACGGATCTAAGTAATAAAAACAACAATAAAAAAGAGGAACACTAAAAAGATATCTAAATAGTATTTACCATCTAAAAGAGGCAGGCATCACCCCCTCAGGACCTCCTTCTCCTAAACAAAGAAGTGTGAACATCTCTAGATTTAGACTACTGGCTTACAGGAAATACCAGGGACAGAACATGATAAACGACACCATGTGAATGTAATCAGCAAAATCCAGAATGTGGGGAACTCTATAACACAAATTAACTGCTTTTCCCAACAAAAATATGCAAGGAAAGCAATTTAAAAAAGGAACCTATAAACTAAAAGAAACTTAAAAGACATCAACCAAATGTCAACGTCTTGTTTTAGATCTTAGGAAAATCAGGGAAACTTGAACACTAAATTTTTTTTTAATAAAGTATGATAATGATGTGGTTATGTCTTTATAATGAGTTTATGGCATTCAGTTCTCCCTACTTTTCCATTTCCTTGAAATTTTCCATAATAAAAATTGGGGAAAAAATTTATAAAACCACACAAAGAACTTGAATAATTTAAAAAAGTTCACAATATTCCAAACTCTTGCCCTATGACAGCCCTCACAATATACAGTATAGTTTACACTAAAGCGTTTTTATTTTATTTTGTTTTTGAGGATAGGGTCTCGCTCTGTCACCCAGGCTGGATGGAGTACAGTGGCATGAATACGGCTCACTGCAGCCTCAATCTCCCAGCTCATGCAATTATCCTGCCTCAGCCTCCCAAGCAGCTGGGACTACAGATGAACACATCCACACGCAGTTAATATTTTTATTTTTTGTAGAGACAGGGTCTCATTATGTTGCCCAGGGTGGTCTTGAACTCCTGGGCTCAAGTGATCCTCCCATCTCAGTCTACCAAAGTATTGGGATTATAGGTGTGAGCCACCCTGCCTGGCCTGAAGCATTTTTAGAATAGACCAGTTAAATTTATGAGTGAAACGAGTTTGGTTCCTTATTTTTGTTATTTCCTATGCTTCTAAACTCTTTCCTTTAATATAATTTAAAATTATCCTACAATCCCTCTCCCAAATATCCTCTTCCTTCTCTGATTTTGCTTTTCAAGGATTTCGTCTTTAATTTTTTCAAACCAGATTCTCAGTAAAATACAACATAAATAGAAATGAACCCAAATTGAGTGGCTTGTGTATTACCAGGCCTACCATCTTGCTGATTCCATAGCTCAGGACCATACAAAGTAAGGACTTCAACACATAAACTGCTAAAGAATACCTAGTAACTATTTTAATACAAAACAAGCCATCACTGAGCGACATTTTTAAAAAAGCAGAGAAGCAGGTTGCATAAAATCACTAATTCAAATTAGTTCTGTTGAAGACGATATTTAAACACAAAAAGGAAAGATGGCTAGGTGTTGTGAATGAATGTGTATATGCATTTATTCAGTTTCAAATGAAGATATTAAGATGAATTATATAGCTACTGTAAAAAGTACTAGGACATAAATACACATAAAGATCAACGTAACATAATAGGCCAGGCACGGTGGCTCACGCCTGTAATTCCAGCACTCTAGGAGGCCGAGGAGGGCGGATCACTTGAGGTCAGGAGTTCGAGACCAGCCTGGCCAACATAGTGAAACCTCGTCTCTACTACAAATACAAAAACTAGTCAAGCGTGGTGGCGCATGCCTGTAGTCCAGCTACTCGAGAGGCGAAGGGAGGAGAATTGTTTGAATCCGGGATGCGGAGGTTGCAGTGAGTCAAGATCACGCACTGCACTGCAGCCTAGGTGACAGAGGAAGACTCCAGCTCAAAAAAACAATAATAAACAGAAAACAATAAAAGATCAATGTAACATAATAATCCAGAAATAGATCTTGATGCATAGAGGAACTCAGTATATTAATAAGGTGGTATTTCAAATTGTACAATTTGTAAGCTATTTGGAGAAATTTTTAATTCCTACCTTACTTCTTACACAAAATAAATTCCAGATGGTTTGAGTTAAACATTAAAAAAAAATCATATAAGCATATGAGAAAAATCTGGAGAAGACCTTAACAAGTCACAAAACCAAGAAAAATACAGATAAATCTGTCAAGCAAAAAGTTATCTACGCAAATTTTTTAAAAGTGATAACATTAACCAAACAAAACTGAAATAATTTATGTCAGCATACCTGTAAAAAGTGTGCCAGGACCATGTTCATATACATGTCTTCTTCCTCCCTGCCACTGCCCATAAAACAGAGGTGCTCCCCACCAGCTATGGAGCCAGACTCAATAGATTGCTTCTGCGCTTCCAGCAAGGATTTTACTGACTGTGCAAACTCAGATGGATTCTGGAGCATCTAGACAATTTTTTTAAAGTTAAAAACTTGACAAGCCTGTGTTTCACATATATTTGTAAATTTGAAATTTTTTTTAGGAAAAATCCCAATATTTAAAGAGCCACAACGAAAATGAAGGGAAAAAAAGACTCTTATAAATAAAACCCCTGGGATAAGAGAAATATTTATAAATGTATCTATAATACAATAGAACAAAAATTGAACATTCACACAAAGATTGACGCAAAGAAAATACTTCTCTACTACAGAAAACCTGTTTTGTTCCTGTTTTTTCTTACATAACAAGTAGCAACTGTGTCCTTAGGTATCAAGACAGAAAGAGTATAAAACTATAGATCAAAACAAGCTCTATTTTTCAGTTTCCCCTTAGATGGTAAGTCATGTATTTCTTAGAGGATAGTCAGAAATAACAGAAGGCATTTGTTTATCGGCACTATTCCAGGTAATGGAGACACAAAGATGAAATACTCATTTCTTACCCTCAAGGAAACAAGTACGACAATGACGACAAACATGTTTAAACACTGTTTTAATGGAGATACACAAAAAGTATGGTGAAAAACAGAAAAATGGACAGACCACATAGAAAAGCAATTTGTAAAAAACAAAAGCAAATATAAACAGCACACTCACAAAAAATAATGTTCAACCTCATTGGTAATTACAACTATTTTTCACTCATCACTCTGGTAAGATGAGAAAAGACTGATAATGTCCAATAATACCAATGGCATTCTCATTTACAGTTCTGAAACATAAGAAGGTTTCACCCTTTTTTTTTTTTTTTTTTTGAGACGGAGTCTCGCTCTGTCGCCCAGGCTGGAGTGCAGTGGCCGGATCTCAGCTCACTGCAAGCTCCGCCTCCCGGGTTCACGCCATTCTCCTGCCTCAGCCTCCCGAGTAGCTGGGACTATAGGTGCCCGCCACCTCGCCCGGCTAGTTTTTTTGTATTTTTTTAGTAGACACGGGGTTTTACCGTGTTAGCCAGGATGGTCTCGAATTGGCTGAGTGGGCGAAATATTATGCTTTGTTGTTTGGATTTGTGGAGTATGGGGATGATTGCTAGGATGAGAATTGATAGGAAGAGTGCTAATACGCCTCCTAGTTTGTTGGGAATGGATCGTAGGATTGCGTATGCGAATAGAAAGTACCATTCTGGTTTAATATGTAGAGGGGTGTTTAGTGGATTGGCTGGAGTGTAGTTGTCTGGGTCGCTTAGGAGGTCGGGTGAGAATAGTACTAATGCTATTAGAATAAAGAGAAGGAGGACTAGGCCTAGGATATCTTTAATTGTGTAGTAGGGATGAAAGGCGATTTTGTCTGAGTCAGAAGAGATTCCGCAGGGGTTGTTTGATCCTGTTTCGTGTAGAAATAGTAAATGTACGGTTGTGAGGGCGACAATGATGAAAGGTAGGATGAAGTGTAGGGTGAAGAATCGTGTGAGGGTGGGACTATCAATGGCGTACCCACCTCAGATTCACTGAACAAGGTTAGTTCCGATATATGGCACTGCTGATAGTAGGTTTGTGATTACTGTTGCTCCCCAGAATGATATTTGGCCTCATGGGAGTACGTAGCCCATGAAGGCCGTTGCTATAGTTGTAAGAAGAAGTGTGATGCCAATATTTCAGGTTTTTAGGAGGAGGTATGAGCCGTAGTAGAGGCCTCGACCTACGTGTAGAAAGAGGCAGATAAAAAGTATAGAGGCGCCGTTAGCATGAAGGTAGCGGGTGGTTCAGCCATAATTTACGTCTCGGGTGATATGTGCGATTGAGGAAAATGCAGAGGAGGTATCTGGTGAGTAGTGTATTGCTAAGAATAGACCTGTGATGATTTGTAGAATTAGGCAGGTTGCAAGGAGTGAGCCAAAGTTTCATCACATGGAAATGTTGGATGGGGTAGGTAGGTCAATGAGGGAGTGGTTGATTATTTTTATGATTGGGTTGGATTTACGTATTGGAGTCATTGGTGCTTTTATAGTTGAAGTACAACGATGGTTTTTCATATCATTGGTTTCATGATGGTTTCATATCATGGTTGGAGTCCATATGGAAGCGATGACATATATTTTATTTACATTAAGTGTATTATTAGTTATGGGGTTTGTAGGTTTTTCTTCTAAGCCTTCTCCTATTTATGGGGGTTTAGCGTTGTTAGTGGTGTGATTGGTTGTGTGATTGTTTTAAGTTATGGGGGGGCTTATATGGGTTTAATGATGTTTTTAGTTTATTTGGGGGGTATAATGGTTGTTTTTGGTTATACTACAGCAATGGCCATTGAAGAATATCCTGAGACATGGGGTTCAGGGCTTGAGGTTCTAGGGGGTTTTTTAGTAGGGTTAATGATGGAGGTGGGATTGGTTTTATGGGTTTTAAATTTGGATGAGGTAGTGGTGGTGGTTCATTTTAATAATATGGGTAATTGAGTGATTTTTGAGGGGGAGGGGGAGGGGTTAATTCGAGGTGATTCTATCGGTGCGGGTGCTTTGTATGATTATGGGCGTTGGTTAGTTGTGGTTGCTGGTTGAACGTTGTTTGTTGGTGTGTATATTGTGATTGAGATTACTCGAGGTAATAGGTTATATTATTAGAAATATGGTCAGGATAAGGGGGATGAGGAAAGAGAAGAAATAGAGTTTGACTATGCCTTTTTGGGTGGTTACAGTTATGGAAGCAGTAATATGTGTTTGTGAGATTATTTTAGGCATAGATTTTTCTAGTCATGTTGAATCTAATAGAAGGAGGGCTAGGTTTTGACTTATAAGTAGATTTTGGTAAGAGATTATATGGTGAACTGTGGTGGGATAATATCCTAGTATGTTGGAGAATTTAAATATTTGTGATGGGTTTTTTACTTTTAGTTTATTCGTTATAAAAGCGAGGTCTAGAGCTATTAGGAAGCCTAGGGCAGTTGCGTATAGAGCTGAGAGTTTTAGATGGAGAGGTATTGTTGGCTGGGGGAGTAAGGTAGGGGAGATGCTATTGGTGATAAGGAACCCCGTAATTATACTGCCCATTGTGAGGCGTTTAATTGGGTTTAGTAAGGCGGGATTGTTTTCGTTGATGTTTATTAAGGCTGGGAAGCGTGGTTGTCCTGTTAGGGTGAGGAGAATAGTTCGAGTACTGTAGGCGCTTGTTAAGGAGGTGGCAATGAGAGTAATAAATAGGGCTCAGGTGTTGGTATATGACGTATTTGTGGCTTCGATAATGAGATCTTTGGAGTAGAAGCCTGTGAGGAAAGGTATTCCTGTGAGTGCTAGGTTGCCAATAGTCAGGGAGGTTGAGGTAAGGGGTATTGTTTTAAATAGACCTCCTATTTTTCGAATGTCTTGTTCGTTGTTTAGGTTATGAATAATGGATCCGGAGCATATAAAAAGTATAGCTTTGAAGAAGGCGTGGGTACAGATGTGTAGGAATGCTAGGTGTGGTTGGTTAATGCCAATGGTGACTATTATTAGGTCTAGCTGACTTGAGGTGGAGAAGGCTACAATTTTTTTAATGTCGTTTTGTGTGAGGGCACAGATAGCTGTGAATAGGGTGGTAATGGCTCCCAGGCATAATGTGAGGTTTTGGATTAATGTGTTGTTTTCTATTAAAGGGTGGAAGCGAATGAGTAGGAATACCCCGGCGACGACTATAGTGCTAGAGTGAAGTAGAGCTGAGACTGGAGTTGGGCCTTCTATGGCAGATGGTAGTCAGGGGTGAAGGCCGAATTGAGCCGATTTTCCTATTGCTGCTAGGAGGAGGCCAGTCAGTGGAAGAAGGTTTGAGTTGGAATTTAGGGCTAATATTTGTTGAAAGTCCCATGAGTTGTAATGCAGAAGGAGTCATGTTATAGCTAGGAAAAGACCAATGTCGCCAATGTGATTGTATAGAAAATTGCTTGGATGGCTGCTGTGTTGGCGTCTGTTCGAGTGTGTCATCAGCTAATTAGGAGGAACGATATAATTCCTACGCCCTCTCAACCAATAAAGAGTTGGAAAAGATTGTTAGCAGTGACTAGGGTTACTATAGCAGTGATCTGCCCATCTGACCTCGTGATCTGCCTGCCCATCTTGGCCTCCCAAAGTGCTGGGATTACAGGCTTGAGCCACCACGCCCGGCCGGTTCCATCTTTTTTTTTTTTTTTTTTTTTTTAGACAGAATCTCCCTCAGTCACCCAGGCTGGAGTGCAGTGGCACGATCTCAGCTCACCGCAACCTCTGCCTCCCAGGTTCAAGCAATTCTCCTAACTCAGCCTCCAGAGTAGCTGGGTTCCACCTTTTTAAAGGGCAATATGGTGGTCTCTAGTAAAATGTATATATCCACACACCTCAACAAAACAATTTTAAGAATCTATTTTACAGAAATATTTGCATAAGTACAAAATGTATAACTGCAGCATTATTACAAGAAAACAAAAAATAACCCACATATACATCAATAAGGCAATAAATTATAGTATACCTACATGTACCATGGACTATGCATCATTAGAAAGAATGTATTTATATCAAAAGATCTCTTAGAAACTGTTATGTTAAAAATCAAGTGGCAAAACAAGAAATATGTAAATAGATATTAAAAGTCTGCAAGATTAAGTAAGTTGATAATATTCTTTAAAATTTTTTAAAAATTCAAGCCTGGCATGGTGGCTCATGCCTGTAATCCCTGCACTTTGGGAGGCCGAGGTGGGCAGATTACTTGAAGCTGGGAGTTCGGCCAGCCTGGCCAACATGAACCCCCTCCTCTACTAGAAACAAAAAAATTAGCCAGATGTGGTGGCACACACCTGCAGTCCCAGCTACTCGGGAGGCTGAGGCCGGAGAATCGCCAGAACCTGGGAGGCTGAGGTTGCAGTGAGCCAAGATCACACCACTGCACTCCAGCCTGAGTGGCAGAGTAGAAACTCTGTCTCAAAAAAAAAAAAAAAAAAAATTAATTTAAGTATTCATGAATCACCTGAGTAAACTGTTAAAATAGGAACGACAGAGGAATCAAGGGAAGAGAAGGGCACAGAGTTCAACTATAGAATATGGATGAGCTAAGATGGCCTTTCTCACAATATCCAAAACTCTGATTTCTTATGTTAGTTTTCTCTCAATATTACCTAGGCCCTTTCACACACCCTTTCAGTCTCAGCATTAAATTTTTAAGACAAGTTAGCAAGGGGAAAGGTAGACTTAATATTTAGCTAAGAGATTTCTCATCCCACTCCTGTGTTCCCCATCCCTGAGGCTTTAATGATTCCAGAATGGCTTAAATGACGTTAGCCTCAATTTTACCAACGGCTCTATACATCTCTGACAATTATTTACTTTACCATTCTTCAAATTAAATGACCTAGGATAGTAGTTTTAATAACTAAGTACTTATAAGCCAGATACTATCGTTATTAAATATTAGTTTATTATATGTATAAATACTCATGATTAAAAATGGTTCATACTATAAAGCCTACAGAATTCTTACTCAATTACAGTAAGAGCTGATATCCGAAGAGTCCTTAGTACGTGCAGTGCACTATGCTAAGTGCTCTACCATGTAGCTCAAACTAAATTCAGAATTTACTGACATAACAATGGTAAGCAATAGTAAGCCATAGTGAGCATTGTTTCAGCTACTCTTTATGATGCCAAAAGGGTATCTGGGATGGACGTAGTGGCTCACACCTATAATCCCAACACTTTGGGAGGCTCAGGTAGGGGGATCACCTGAGGTCAGGAGTTTGAGACCAGACTGGCCAACATGGCGAAAGCCCCTCTCTACTAAAAATACAAAAAATTAGCCGGGCGTGGTGGTGGGTGCCTGTTATCCCAGCTACTCAGGAGGGTGAGGCAGGAGAATAGCTTGAACCCAGGAAGCAGAGGTTGTAGTGAGCCGAGATCGCACCATTGTACTCCTGCCTGGGCAACAAGAGCGAAACAAACAAACAAACAAACAAACAACACAAAAGCATATGTGGGTGAAAAGGAAACCTGACAGCAACACTTTTCTTGTAAGGGCAGAGACTGCCTTCTTAAACAGAAAGAAAAAATTCCCCAGTCTGGGACCTATACATTTACTTATGAACTAAAGGAAAAAAAGTTACTTTAAGAATAATTAATCAGCATTTATACTAACCAGATCTGAATCTAAGTGGAAAGCAGTTGCTAAATGCCCAGCATTATATTGCTCTGCAGGACGGCAATCCACCACAAAGAACCGGACTCCTTCCTAAAAGGGAAACAACATTTGATATATAGCAATTTCCCATGAGGTTCACACTGCACAATATAATATTCACAGCTAACCAAAGGAAGGGAATAAGTTTATGAAAACATGGATCTCACATGGAATTAGGAGGACCTAGTTAGTATAGAAAATAACCTGAAGGTCCTAAATACTTTTATTTCTTTTTAACAGTTAAAACAGTTTTCTTTTTTAGATGTTGTTCTTTACTGGAAAGTCTTAAAATACACAGAAGGAGAATGTCTGTTTGAGCTATAAAACTAATTATACTGGAATTTGACAATGTACCATGTAAACACTACATAGTTATAAACATAACTTTAGATATGCTTTCCTTTTTTGCAAATAAATCTGCAAATTTATCAACAGCTCAATTCACATAACTAAACATCTATTTCGTGTGAGTGGGATGAAGGGAGAATGTTCTGAAATACCAGCTTTAACTAGAGAAGTTCATGTGGGTCTCTTTAAACTGGATAACATGTTTTCATTTGTTTTTTAATATTAGTCTGAAGAAGTAAAAAGCGAGATGCTTGTATTTTGAAAATTCTTAATAACCAGCACAGATACAGTAAGAAATCCAACTAAGAAAGATCTACCATAAAAGGCTATCTTTCCACGTCCATTCCTTTCCTGCCCTCAATCTTGGAAATACACTACACCTTCCAAATACAACCACAGTTAACTGTTGCACTACTAGTAATAAAGACCATATATTAAAAACCATCATCGGTCAAACTGACTTATTAGATTTTCATGCAGAAAATTACATTTTCACAATTCTCGTTTGCTATAAGTTGTATCGAACTAAACCATGTAATTCAATTAGCTATAAACTACCAGAAACTGTTAAATGCTAAATTCACCCTTTTAAGTATTTTATACAATGCCACATTCAGTCGCTCTACTGAAATATGAAAAAAGATATGTCGATTTACAAAAACTGGTGTCAAGAATGTCAACAATAATTAATTGTAGACAATTAAAACAACACACAAGCTGACAAGTTTTAAAATGACCCTCTGAACATAACATTTAACACAATCATTCAAAAAGCCAAAAGAGCCACCTTGTTGCAGTAAATTGATTTTGTGGGAATCACTGAACAGGGAGTAAGTTGGTTCCTTGTATTTAAAATGAACAGTCCCCTAACAAACTGGGTTTCCTTTACTTACCCCTTGTAGCTGATTCGCTTGAAGGATCTCTGACACTGAGATGGCCAGACAAAGAGCCTGACTCAGATCTGCATCATCATCCTTAATTCCCAACAAAGTACTACCAAAGAGATGGTGATTATCCTGTTTGAGGGGAAATTTTTAAACGTTATGAAAAAAAATCGAAATTTCTTCCTAAAAATATTCTAATTAAACCATAACAGGTAAAATTATAATATTCTTGAGTTGTGATTTTTAAAACCTAATACTAATCTCAAATTTTATATGCTAAGAACTGCAAAAAAGTCACATAAAGTCCCTGTTAGTGTTCACACAAAATGAAAGACTAAGAAAAAAATAACACAATCTAAATAGCTATTTTCTATACTACCACCTGTAGTTAATATTGAATTTTAAAAATAGTTACTTACAATTTTTCATATGTTAATAAAAGCAAATATGTGGCAGAAATCGATTGCATAAATGAGTTAAAATACTGATCCACAGCCTGCTCTAATTCACAACTGCTAGTGCAGATTCACTATGTCTGAAGAATAAAAGGTGCAGCTCTTGAAAGAGAAAAAAAATAAGACGTCTTTTTCATTCAGTATTTTAAACTACTGTCCTACCATCTGACTTATCCAGCATTGTTAGGAACTGAAGAGTTCTATATAAGAAAATTATTAAAATAGTTGAAATTGGTCCCTAGAAATAAGTCTTTTAAAATTAGTTATTTTTAAGGGAAAATGATCATAAAAGGTTTCCTTTACCTGCTTTCTAAAACACAGTATACTAAACATAATTTAACTTTATCTTGACACTTCAGTGACATGACGAGTACCAACTAGAAATTATTATGGCAGAATGCTTTAAAAAAAAAAAAGACAATAATGCTCTCATCGGCACCTGAAGTCACATACAAACCTGCTGGCTTTAAAAACTTGTGCCTCTTCCACTATTAGTTTTTGCTTCTTAGAGTTTCATTTTTCAGGAGTTCACATCACTCACACTTCTAATCTGGTGTCCTTTATTAAGCACCCGTCTGGTCTAAGGGTCTAAGTCTTTATGGGGCCTAAATGACCTTTCATTATAAGACAGCTCTGCATCACTAACACTGTACAAACCTGCACTCCAGAGAAAAGTGGCATAACTCTACCTCCTCCACTGGATTACTACTGTAATAGAATTTTTTGCTTTTTTTTTTGAGACAGCGTCTTCGCTCTGTCACCCAGGCTGGAGTGCAATGGCGTGATCTCAGCTCACTGTAAGTTCTGCCTTCCAGGTTCACGCCATTCTCCTGCCTTAGCCTCCCAAGTAGCTGGGACTACAGGTGCCCGCCACCACGCCTGGCTAATTTTTTGTATTTTTAGTAAAGACAGGGTTTCACCGTGTTAGCCAGGATGGTCTCGATCTCCTGACCTTGTGATCCGGCTGCCTTGGCCTCCCAAAGTGCTGGGATTACAGGCACGAGCCACCATGCCCAGCCCTGTAATATAATTTTTAAAGTCAAGAAAACACTAATTTAGCAAATATCTCATAGTCAATTTTCTTATGATCAGAAATAACAATAATCAGAAGAGAGGTAAGATGCTTTCTACTGTCTTTTTAACTAGTCTCTTCCTCCACTAGGGAGGGTCTTTATGGAGAGGAAAAAAAAACCCACACAAAACTACAACACATAAAGAAACAGAAAAAATTGACAACCTAGAGTATTTTAACTAAAGTGAATACAAAGTAATAAAACAATGTATAAAATGTGAAATGCAAAATAGTTGATCATTTCTTGTCTTATACCTTCCTAAAAGAAGCTGGTGTTTTGCTGCAATAATACTGAGCCAGAGAGAAAAGGTCTTCTATATCTTCTATATTCAGACTGGATGGAGTATTTTGCAAGAACTCTGAAACATGATTATAGACATAATATTTAGTAGTCTGTGAAAAATGCAAACATTAAAATTGTTTATGTATCAGAGCTGAAATATCTTCATCATAAATACTATGCAAATAGAGTCTCAACAGTGGTGCTTTTACAATGTCTTGTGGAAAAGTGGATTTCTCCAAGTGAGCTGAAACTGTTAATGTAAATCTCTTGTTAGTGAAGGATGGTGTCAGGCAATCAAATCAAATTCATTAACTTTAATTAGAATTCTATGATTTATTTAACAAACATACATGAAGAAGTGCCAGGGCCCCTGAACATACAAAATATCTAAGAAATAGTTACTGACTTAAAAGAACTTTGTCTTGTAGGAAAAAAATAAAAATAAATCATTATAATGTAATAAGATAAACATTACTATACAGATAGCACAAAGTGCCAGGCAATATAGAGAGGAAGTAACTATCTCCATGTGGCGAATATGGTGGGGAGAACCCAAAAGGAGAACCAAAGTTTCACAATTGAAATATCATATAAACTGAGTATTGAAAGGTAAATTATGGATGGGTAGAGAGGAACAGAGGAGGGCGATCTATTTGAACAGTGAAACCAAAGGAATAGTATATGGAAAGCAATGAAAGAGTGAACAAATATGAAGGAATGAATGAAGATGGCAAAATAAAGGAAAATCGTCTTCAAGGTCTGTACCTGGAGAGTGTTTACATAATTTGAGAGTTGAATGGAGCCTCAGAGCTCTTCTAATCTCCTAAATTTATGAATGAGGAAACTGAGTAACTTACACAGATAAGGAGACCCAAAATGTTTTCGCTACATTAAATGATACTTACGGATAACTTCTTCTTTGCTGTCTGACTCTTGTGTTAAAATAACTTCTCTGTAAAAGGGAATCAAATCAATTTGAGTTAAATATTAACACAGCACCCTGAGAAAAGGGGAAAAAAAAACAACTAATCAACCAGATACTTACTTTGCATTAACAAGGATAATTAACATCAAGAAATAAATAAAAAATGGATCTGCTTGTTGTAGATATCCATCCCATATTGCCTGAGTGACTTCAATGGAACAGTAACATGCAAAAAGACTTCCAAGCTGTAATCAGGAAATGAAATGAGAGACATAAACCACTGGAGGTGACTTGTTCTCTTAAAAGTATTAAAGCAAATGAATAAGAAACATTACATCAAATTATCTGCACCTGATATTTAATGCGTACCTTAATCTTAGTGTATGAAATCCAAAGGCAAAACATGTGAATTCAAGGGACAATGGAGCCACTTATTAACTGTGTGACTTAGGACATGTCAACCTCTTTAAAGCTTCCATTTTTACTTCTGTAAAAAAGAGGAATACTGCTACCCATCTTCTACTACTATTGTGAAAAAAATACCTAAAGTAACCAGCACATATCTTTGCCATAGCATAACTAACATAATTATGGTCTGAGCTCCATAAGAGTAACTAAAATAATTACAATATAATAACAGCACAGTATTTAAATTACAAGGTAATTGTGAGGATCAAACATGGTAATTTAAGAGCAGCTAATAAAACTCTAATCATAATATAAATATGAATTGCTCCCAAAGCTCACTTGTACATCACTTGAAAGAGATTAGGCTGGGCACAGTGGCTCATGCCTGTAATCCCAGCATTTCAGGAGGGTGAGGTGGGTGGATGACCTGAGGTCAGGAATTTGAGACCAACCTGGCCAACATAGTGAAACCCCGTCTCTACTAAAAATACGAAAATTAGCCAGGCATGGTGGTGCGTGTTTGTAGTCCCAACTACTCGGGAGGCTGAGGCAGGAGAATCACTTGAACCTGGGAGGCAGAGGTTGCAGTGACACGAGATCTCACCACTGCACTCCAGCCTGGGTGACAGAGTGAGACTCTGTCTCAAAAAAAAAAATAAATAAAATAAACAACATTCACATCCTTCGATATATCTCAGGAGCTAAGAGTTGTTAATTTATAAGCATCTCTACAACCCAATTGTGTTTTAAGTTGCATGAAGTAATATTTTTAGATCATTCAACTTTCATTAGATACAGAAATAATTCCTCTACAGGTTTAAATTTAAAACATTTTTAATGGCTAAAGAGAATTAATGGGAACACATATATTTAGTGCACTCTTTGTGCAATACTAAACTAATACTAAACTATTATCACATGTCATTAAAAATATCTCTTACTTAAATTCTCACAACAGGCCTGGAAAGTAAACACATTTCTTCCCATTTTGCAGGTGAGAAAGTAGATTTCAATTACTCCCCATTTTTTTCAGGTGAGGAACTTGGATTACTTTCTCAAGCTCACAGAGCTAGTGAGTGGTGCTGGGAATAGGAAAAAGCCTGAGACTCCACAGCCTATGTCATTGCCATCACACTTGACCACAAGCCTTTTAAAATACATAATGCTACTAATATTTTTTTTGTGGTTGCTTTAAAAATTACGATTACAAACACAGATTAGAAGAGGTACATACAAACAGAATAGCAATATACAGTCATCTTTAAGCTCACTTAGCTCAACTAAAGCTACCACTGCATTGCTCACAGTGGTTTAGGAATTACTCTTTAATTGTTTCATCTCCTGATATTTAACAAATTCTATTTCATCAACATGATACTAGTAGCAAGAATAAACTATCTGGCATATCAGCTGAAGAGAAACCACTCAGTTCAAACTTCCAGCTACCAGCACTAATTCAGAGCTCTGGCATCAGAAATGGCATTTCCTAGGCAGAGAGACCACTATTAATGATTAAAATGCTTAAGAGAAATAGTTCACTTCTTAAACATAAAAGTAGATTCAGTGGCAACATATGAATCTCAGAGAAGCTACAGTTTTATAGGTATTTATTCATTTTAACTCAAAGTGGTAAGACTAGGCTTGGCTCACACCTGTAATCCCAGCACTTTGGGGCCTGGGCAGGAGGATTGCTTGAGCCCAGGAGATCGAGATCAGCTCAGGCAATACAGTGAGACCCTGTCTCTACAAAAAAATTAAAACATTAGCCAAGCATGGTGGCACATGCCTGTAGTCCCAGCTACTCAGGAGGCTGAGGTGGGAGAATCACTTGAGCCCGGGAGGTGGAGCTTGCAGTGAGCCAAGACTGTGCCACTGCACTGCAGACTGAGAGACCAGAGCAAGACCTCATCTCAAAACAAAAACAAAAACAAAAAAAAAAGTGACGAGACTGTGGCCAAGAGGGAATTAAAGAACAGGCTACTGAGGTTTGAGATTTAATGAGCCCAGAAGTGAAACCAGTTAGAATTCTCCAATTACCCATTTCCTGATTGTTAACTCATCCTATCATCCTCTGAAGTAGGTATAGTACTATTATTATTTCCACTTTGCAGATGAGGAATTGAAGCTCAGAGGCTGTCTTAGATCACACAGTTAATAACCGGAAGAAATGGGATTCTTCCTGAAGAAAAGTTAAGCAATACATAATAAAACAATATGAATATATAGTCTCCTAGCACCCAATCATTGTTTTAGAAAGATCTTCAAGTTAACCAGAAGAGCAGTTTTCAAAGTGTGGTCTGGGGACCTCCTAGAAGTCCCCAGGATTCTTTACAAAGGATCTGTAAGGTCAAAACTATTGTTACAAAAATATGTAGAATTTACCTGCCTTTTTCATATTTATTCCCTCAAAAATGAACAATAGAATTTTCCAATGGCTACATGATATGTGATATTAACACAGATTGAATAAAGAAGCAGATATGGGCCAGGTGTGGTGGCCTCACGCCTGAAATCCCAGCACTTTGGGAGGCTGAAGCAAGCGGATCACCTGAGGTTAGGAGTTTGAGACCAGCCTGGCCATCATGGTGAAACCCTCTTTCTACTAAAATTACAAAAATTAGCCGGACATGATGGCGGGCACCTGTAATCCAAACTACTTGGGAGGCTGAGGCAGACGAATTGCTTGAACCCGGGAGGTGGAGGTTGCAGTGAGCCAAGATCGTGCCACTGCACTCCAGCCTGGGC
>NW_012106564.1:1350219-1423181 GCF_000951045.1 Mandrillus leucophaeus
TTTTTGAGACAGAGTCTTACTCTTTTGCTCAAGCTAGAGTGCAATGGTGCGATCTCGGCTCACTACAAGCTCCGCCTCCCGGATTCAAGTGATTTTCCTGCCTCAGCCTTCCGAGTAGCTGGGAATACAGGCACACGCCATCACATCCGACTAATTTTTGTATTTTTAGTAGAGATGGGGTTTCGCCATGTTGGCCAGGCTGGTCTCAAACTTCTGACGTCAAGTGACCGCCTTCCTTAGCCTCCCAAAGTGCTGGTATTACAGGCGTGAGCCACTGCGCCTAGTCTAGTTTTAACTTCTTCTCAACATAATCCATATGGATTATCAACAAATTTTAAGAGTGTAAAGGGTCCTGACACTAAAAGGTTTGAGGACCACTGACCTAAAGTAAGACTTCCCATTGAAAATACAAATACAGAATGATAGAGTGCTGGGTTATACTTTATATTCTTTTATATTAACCATTTGATAACCTTAAGTTATTTTCCTCGTGACTGTATACCAATTCTTATACACACCATCAACAATTTAAACAAAGTTCTCAATTGAACAGATATATGTATCATATATTACATGTATATATTCATATTTATTACATATATGTAAGTAGTTGTAATATTTACTTGTAATTAGTTGTAATATTAGTTATATTTACAAATACATGTAAAACAAAGTAAACTTCATATTAAATAATCTGAACACAACTGAAGAGCAAAAAAAGTTATTTTTAAATGCCAATAATTTTACCCGTTTGGTTTAAATAGTAATGATCTATAATTAGCACTTTTCTTTCTCTTCCTTGAAAAAAAAAACCCACCTAAGTATAGCTTTATATAAATCTATTTTTCATTAAATGTTCCTACTTTCACTTTATTACCCAGTTGAGTGCATAGGAGTCTGGAGTAATTTTCTTTGTATCAAGATAAGAACAAAGCTCAGGCTCATGGTATTGGATGAGCAACCTGAAGAGATGAAATGGTCTCCCTTTCTGGGAACAATCCCTAGAAGACAAGAAGCAAAATTTTTTTGCATTAATAGATCAGAAATAATCACATCAATAACCAGTCTTCCTGCTACACTCTCCACAGCATTTACTGGAAGCCCACCTGACAGTAGCAGGCAGAGGTCTCTTGCTAACACCTTTTTCAATGTCCCTGACTTGACAAAAGTTGTAGAAACAGTAGATCTAAAGCCACTCTAGGGAGATTCTCACAGGTGAACCCAGGCAGCACTCAAGTGAGAGAACTACAGGGATCACTGAAAACAAATTTAGGTTATTTTGATAAGGCTGGGATCCCAAAAGGAGATCTGGAGAGTCCTTCCTTCTCTGCCAAAAGAGAGGAAATTCTAAAAACTAGGCTTCAGGTTAGCGCCACAGTTTATATACTTAATTAGAAATATCCTTTAGCAAAGGTACAAGTCTGAAATGGGCAGGTGAACATTTTAGAAATAGTGGCCTTAAAAACTGTTGAAGTGGCCCAAGTACCAACTCCTCAGAGTAAATTCCAGAAGGTGCCAAAATACTCGTCTTATTCAATAACTGTCCTACTTCAAAGGGTTATTGTGAGAGCAAAAGGGAAAAAATGAATCTGAATGTTGTTTTAAAGTATAAGGCACCAAACATGTACATTAACATTTTTATCAAAAGCCTTTTTAAAAACAAATACCACATTTTCCTGCCAGAGACTTCAAAAGTAGAAAGAGTACTCTACTTATTGCCTGGGTGGTAAAATAATCTGTACACCAGACCCCTGTAACACACAATTTACCTATATAACAAACCTGCACACGTACCCCTAAACCTAAAATAAAAGTTAGAAATAATCACAAAGCACCTACAGATGAATTTTGGGTCATGGATTTCCTAGTTTCTAGTCATCAGCTCAGGAAGCATTTCAGCCTGCTCAGCTCTAAGAAGACTCCTCTGCCACAGGTCACAGTAGCCACTCACAGCCTTGATCTGAAAAGTACTGTCCGTCTACCCAGGCACCCAAGCATCTGAGCCCAGAGATGACAAACCCTTGGAGCAGGTCCAGATGTGGTCCATGAACCAGGCTCACTCTTCAGGAAGCACAGTTACTTCCTCCTTCCATGCTCAGTCCCTGATCTCGAATTCAGAAGCCTTATCTTCTAACTCCCACATAAGTAGCACTCTTAGAAAATCTTTCAAGCCCAGAGGATTTGTTAAGATACTATTACACTCACATTAGTTCATTTTCTTGTGTCCATGTTTGTGATAACTCAAACAGAATACTTCATGGAAAAAATCTCTTAAAAGATACTAGATTTTTGGTAGTGGATCTTACTGGATATAGGGGGATAATTACATGTTTTTTGGGGGAGTTTTTTGTTTGTTTTTTTAAGAGAGGGTCTGGCTCTGTTGCTCAGGTTAGAGTGCAATGGCGTGATCTCGGCTCACTGCAACCTCTTTGCCTCCTGGGCTCAAACCACCCTCCCACCTCAGCCTCCCAAGCAGCTAGGACTACAGGTACATGCCACCATGCCCAGCTGATTTTTATATTTTTGGTAGAGACAGGGTTTCTTCATGTTGCCCAGGCTGGTCTCGAACTCCTGGACTCAAGCGATCCTTCCTCCTTGGCCTCCCAAATTGCTGGGATTATAGGCATGAGCCACCACGCTGGGCCAGAGGTAGTTACTTTTTAACCCATACAGTTAAAAACAAAAAGCAATACTACAAACACAGTTACTTCCAGACAGTTTGGTTAAAGTATGGTGTTACTGTTAACAAGGTGCTGACTAACTCAATCTTCATTTAGACCAGTAGGCTTCACTAATTCCTCAGTTCTATAAATTTACTCCATTCAGCGTTTGTACTGAAATACATTCTACAATTTTTTTTTCTTTTTTTTTGAGACAGAGTCTCGCTCTGTCGCCCAGGCTGGAGTGCAGTGGCGCAATCTCGGCTCACTGCAAGCTCCGCCTCCCGGGTTTATGCCATTCTCTTGCCTCAGCCTCCTGAGTAGTTGGGACTACAGGCGACCGCCACCTCGCCCGGCTAGTTTTTTTTTGTATTTTTTAGTAGGGACAGGGTTTCACTGTGTTAGCCAGGATGGTCTCGATCTCCTGACCTCGTGATCCACCCGTCTCGGCCTCCCAAACATTCTACTATTACAAGGGAAGGAGGCGAGAATGTATCTAATGAATCAGCAAAAACTTACAAACAGGTCAAAGCACAGGTCATCATAATAAAAGTCAACTATTTATTGAGGAAATACCATGTGCCAGACAATGTAATAAGCATTTTACAAAGTTATTTCATTTTATCTTACATTTTATCAAACAAACCTATGAAATCTACACCCAATTTACAGATGAGAAAACTGAGGCTCAACTGAAGGTAAAATAGCTCACTTCAGCTCACTGAAGGTAAAATAGCTATGAAGTGATGGTGCTAAGACTTGTACACAGAAACTGGACATTAAGTCATTATGCCATACTGCCCCCTTCCATATCTAAGTTGATATTTCAACAAGTGGTATTTTTGTAGGGGTACCATCTCTAAAAAAGCAAACTGTAAAGAAAATGAAGTAAAAGGCCTCATGTAAAAAAGTCAATGAAATGAATGACATAGTTTTTAAAATTTGTTTTAATTTTTTTTTTTAAGACAGGGTCTCACTGTTGCCCAGGCTGGAGTTCAGCGGCAGGATCGTGGCTCACTTCAGCCTTGACCTCCCTGGGCTCAGGTGATCCTCCCACTTCAGCCTCCTGAGTAGCTGGGACTACAGGTGCACACCCCCATGCCTGGCTAATTAAAAAGTTTTTTTTGTAGAGTCAGGGTCTCACTATGTTGCCTCAGCTGGTCTCAAACTCCTGGGGTCAAGTGATCTGCCTGTCCTGGCCTCCAAAAGTGCTAGGATTACAGGTGTGAGTCACTGCACCTGGCCTCACAGTTTTAACATGACAGCATTAATAGTGTTTTTTTTTCTTTTTTGAGACAGAGTCTCGCTCTGTCGCCCAGGCTGGAGGGCAGTGGCCTCACAGTTTTAACATGACAGCATTAATAAGGAGTGTTTTTTTTTCTTTTTTTTCTTTTCTGAGACAGAGTCTTACTCTATCATCCAGGCTGCAGTGCAGTGGTTTCACAGTTTTAACATGACAGTATTAATAAGGAGTGTTTTTTTTTCTTTTTTGAGACAGAGTCTCACTCTGTCGTCCAGGCTGGAGTGCAGTGGCCTCACAGTTTTAACACAACAGTATTAACAAGGAGTGTTTTTTTTTTTTTTTTTTTGAGACAAAGTCTCACTCTGTCGTCCAGGCTGGAGTGCAGTGGCGTGATCTCGGCTCACTGAAAGCTTTGCCTCCCAGGTTCCCGCCATTCTCCAGCTTCAGCCTCCCAAGTAGCTGGGACTACAGGTGCCCGCCACCACGTCTGGCTAATTTTTTGTATTTTTAGTAGAGATGGGGTTTCCCTGTGTTAGCCAGGATGGTTTCAATCTCCTGACCTCGTGATCTGCCCGCCTCGGCCTCCCAAAGTGCTGGGATTACAGGCGTCAGCCACCGCGCCCGGCCAATAAGGAGTGTTTTAAGCAGGACAGAGTGGCATGCACGTATAGTCCCAGCTACTCAGGAGGCTGAGGAGGGAGGATCACTTGAGACCAGGTTTTCAAGACCAGCCTGGACAACACAGGAAGATTTTGTATCAAAAAAGCAAAAAAAAAAAAAAAAAAAGTCTTACAATGTAATTGAAAGGGAATAAAAAATAATTTCTAAAATCTAAGATGTGAGGTCAATGCCAGGATTTGCATGACTCTCAATCTATCACTTTCTGATACTGCAGGTGGAAGGAAGTTTTACAGACAAGGCCCCAGACTGGCAATTCAGGTGCCCAGACACAGAACTAGATTCATACTGGCAAGATTACCTCCTCCTTAGTCTTAATACTTACCCTACTGTATAAATACAAGGCAAAAGAATGCTAAGGCAGAATACACAGTGAGTAGGGGCATACACTATAGAAACAATTGCCTAGTTAATGATCTTGTCTTCTGAAAAAGTGGGGCATCTCTGGGAGTCAGCCATTGCAACAGCATCTATTCATTTAACAGCTGTACACTGCAAAGCTGCTCTCAACTACAAGGCACTGTGCTTGACGGGATTCTGCCATCTTATATGTGAATTTGTTATAAGAAGATATGGTAGTGGTAAAACCCACTCTCTACTAAAAATACAAAAATTAGCCAGGCGATAGTGGCACGTACCTGTAAACCCAGATACTTGGGAGGCTGAAGCAGAAGAACTGCTTGAGCCTAAGAGATGGAGGTTGCAGTGAGTCGAGATTGTGCCACTGCACTCCAGACTGGATGACAGAGTGAGACCCTGTCTCAAAAAAAGAAGAAAAAAAGGCCGGGTGCGGTGGCTCGCGCCTGTAATCTCAGCACTTTGGGAGGCCGAGGCGGGCAGATCACTTGAGGTCAGAAGTTTAAGACCAGTTTGGCAAATGGTAAAACCCCACCTCTACTAAAAACACAAAAATTAGTCAGGTGTGGTGGCACATGCCTGTGATTCCAACTACTTGAGGGCTGAAGCAGGGGAATCGCTTGAACCCGGGAGGCTGAGGTTGTGGTAAGTCAAGATCACGCCACTGCACGCCAGTCTGGCAACAGAGCGAGACTCCGTCTAAATAAATAAATAAAAAAAGAGAAGAAGATATGTTAGGTCGGGAGGGGTGGCTCACACCTGTACTCCCAGCACTTTGGGAGGCCGAGTTGGGCAGATCCCTTGAGGTCGGAAGTTCGAGACCAGCCTGGCCAATGGTGAAACCCCATCTCTACTAAAAACACAAAAATTAGCCGGGTATAGTGGCACACGCCTGTGATTCCAGCTACTCAGGAGGCTGAGGTATGAGAATCGCTTGAATACAGGAGGCAGAGATTGCAGTGGGCTGAGATTGTGCCACTGCGCTCCAGCTTGGACGACAAAGTGAGACTCTGTCTCAAAAAAAAAAAAAAAGAAGATATGTTAAAATGGAGTTCTAGCAGCATTCTGTGGGCTCAGGGTTCTTTCCAGGGCTATTAATGCTGATCCTGGCTGGAGGGCTGTTCCATATGGAAGTCATAGAAGCAATAACTAGAGAACCTGACAACAGTATGTTACAAAGCATAATGCAAAAGTCTTTCCTCTCTAGTCCTAACTACCATCACCACCATTCTCTAGAGGCAAAGCTGGGACATCTTGTATCTTGCTATTGCTAGCTCTGTTAGAGCAAGAGGTGGCCATGAGAAGTGCTAAAATACAGGCAGTTGAGAGACCTAGTACAACAGAATGATCCCTAAATATGAATTCAAGTCTTGGCTCTGCCATGACCTTAGCCTTGTTTTCTGGTATCTTTAAGTCTGTTTTCCTTACATAAAGCAGTATGACTTCAAGTAGCACAGAGATTCTCCATCCTGGTACACATCAGAATCACCTGGGGAGATTTAAAAATATCTATACCAACGCTCTTTGCAGTCCACTTATATTTGAAACTCTAAAGGCTTATTGGGGAAAAATAGAAGTGCAAAATATTTATTGGGGAAAAACAAAAACAAAAACAAAACTCTAGGGACCAGTATGTTTTAAAAGTACTTTGGGTGAAGAGTCATATCTTCAAAGAAAAAACACAAATTGCCAATAAACACATAAAAAGATGCTCAGCATCATTAGCCGTTAGGGAAATGCAAGTTAACAACCATAATGAGATATCACTTCACACTTACTAGGATGGGCTATAATCAAAAAGACAAATGTTCACGAGGATGTGGAGAAACTGGGATCTCCACTGACTGTTGGTGAGAACATATGATGCAGCTGCTATGGAAAAATCCAGCAATTCCAGAAAAGGTTAAACATAATTACCATATGGTCCAGCAATTCCCCTTGTAAGCACATATCCCAGAAAAGTGAAAATACACGTCTACACAAAAACTTGTATGTGAATATTCACAGCTTCATACTCTTAACAGTAAAAAAGTGAAAACAATCCAAATATCCATCAACTGATGAACAGGTAAATAAAATGTGGTATATGCATACAATAAAAAATTATTTGGCAAAAAAATGAAATATGATATGGTACAATATGAACCTAGAAAACATAATGCTAAACATTAAAGGCAGTTACAAAAAACATATAAGGTATGATTCCTTATATAGAGAATCATACCGATCATTCCCATTTTGGGGGAAAGTGGAAAGTTGACTGCTAATGGGTATGGGCCTTCTTTCTGGGGTGATAAAATGTTCTAAAATTGGTTGTGGTTATGGCTGTACAACTCTGTGACTGTAATTAAAACCAGTGAATTTTACATATTAAAATGGTGAATTTTAAGGAATGTAAATGATATCTCAATAAAGTAGTTATTTAAAAAAAGAAAAAGTGCCTCAGTTGATTCTAACAAGCAACCAGGGTAGAGAACCATACAAAACACTTACACCTCGTACAGTGTGATATCACATAGAAAGTAGTAAAAAATAAGAGTCAGTTAACTATCAAGGTCCAGATTAGTGGTTCTCTACCTTGGCTACATGCTGAAATTAGTTAGCTCTGAACAAACTGATGCCTAGGTCCCATCATCAAGAGATTTTGATTTAATTACTCATGTATGCAAATAGTCATTAGGATTTTTAAGAGCTCCCCCAATAGTTCTAATGTGCATTCAAGGTTGTACAGCCAAGCCACTAGTCTAGACTACGTCTAAAGTTTCTTGTGGTACTAAAATTCTAACTATCTGATCTATTGCACTGGGAACTACAACAATTCTTTCTGGCCTCATGAGAAACCATGACCCCCACTACAATCCCCATCACAATCACCTGCACATCTGTCTGGTCTCAACTTAAATGCCACTTACCATGGGAAAGTCACCCGTGACCTCCAGGGTAAGTTAGGTCACCCCCATTACACATCCCCATAGCACTCTATATTTCACCTTTCTAACATTTAGCATACCTCAATTTACTTGTTCAATGCCTATATTTCTAGGATTTCCTTCCAAGCTCAATAAGGTAGCACCTCCAAAATTTTACTTTCCACTTGGACACTGTAATGTTTTTATTTTATAGGCAAATAAATTAAAATAGGAATACCACCAAATAAACTGGAAGAATTATATATATAAACTCTAAAAATTTTTAATTTTTAAATTCTTTTTTAAAAGTAAATTTCTGTGCATAATACAGCATGTTATAAAAAACACATACATAGTAAATGGTTACTACTGTGGAACAAAATCATGTACCTATCATCTCACATTCCCACTTTCCCCTCTGTGGCAAAAGCAGCTATAATCTACTTATTTAGCAAAAATCTTCAATATAACACACTATTATTAACTAGAGTCCCCACATTGTATATTAGGTCTTTCAACTTGTTCATCACACCTATTTGCTATTTTGTATCCTTTTGACCTAGATGTCCCCACTTCCTCCCCAGCTCCAACCCCAGTATAACCACTGTTTCAAAAGTATACATTTTTAACTAAAGAATCTTTTAAAAAACGTTTATAACCACAAAAATAAAATAATAATTATGGTTCAAACAACCTTCAAAATTATTTGAACCTTTTACTTTACCGCCAAAGTAAATGTAGCAACTTTAGCTCAAGGCAAACCAGACCTGTATTCACTTTAAAAAACTACAATAACTAAATCATATTTTACCTGGGAATGTACTTATTCATTATGGCATAAAAGCAGTTGTATAAATCGCTGCGTGGCAGTTGAAGATGCACCAATGGTTTGAGTAGATGTATCCAGCTAAGGGATGTGCTATATTTAATGTTACGTGATTTACAATAAAAGGTAATTACAGATTCAATATCCAAAAGTAATTCTGTTGCCTTCTCCTCTGGCACTGAAAGCTGGTCTAGAAAATAAACGTTAAAAATAAAGTTACCCAGGGCCTGTTAGAGGCTGTTATTGGACATAACACTTGTTTACAAATATATAATACTATGTTAGTGCATTTAGAGAAAGACAAAGTGAAACTACATGAAAGTATATTTTCCCTTACACTTAACAATCATTGGTTCACAGATCCAAAACCCAAGGAAAACACATAGTTGAAACTCTTTATAACAGCTCCCCCCACCTTTTTTTTTTTTTTTTTTGAGACAGAGTTTAGCTTGTCACCCAGGCTGAGTGCAATGGCACGATCTTGGCTCACTGCAACCTCCACCTCCGTTTCAAGTGATTCTCCTGCCTTAGCCTCCCAAGTAGCTGGGATTACAGGCAACCACCACCACACCCAGCTAATTTTTGTACTTTTAGTAGAGACAGGGTTTCACCATGTTGGCCAGGCGGGTCTCGAACTCCTGACCTCAGACATGAGCCACTGCGCCCGGCCTTCTAACAGTCTTTTAACTTTAAGACAGTTGTTTAAAGAAAATTAAGAATAACAGTTTCACTTAAGCATGTTTTCTGTACCTAGTCCATTGAGAGAGAAGGGAAAGAAACAGAAGACTTCTATACATTCAGTATTTACTAAACACTAGCACTTAGTAATACCTGACCTATATATGTGTCAAACATAAGAATGGCCAATCTGAATTAAAGGGATAGGCAAAGATAGGCATAGCTCGTATTCCTGGGAAGCAAAACTGTTTTCTAAACAGATGATCACCTACCCTATGATGGGCAGCTGTTGCTATAACTCTGGCAAGAAGAGGGAAAGGAATTCATTCTCCATTACCAAATTCTCTTTCTTTTGTCCACACCACGAATAATGTTTCTGGTGTGCTTACCACACACAGGCCTATCAAGCCAATAATTTAACTAAAATATGATGCAAAGAGAAACAAAAATACAACAAAGCACTAGAGATGAATTTAAAAGAATAAACTAAATTGATCTACATTGTGAATTGAAATAGATGTTGTGGGTGATTGGAAACCTATTCAATCACAATTTATAATACTTTCTCTATAGCAGACCACAAACTATGATTTATAGATAAACTTGTGCAACAAAGCTCCTCTTTAATTTGAGGGCTGTATACAATCATACAGATCTTTAACTATACAAAAATCAAAGTCAAGACTACAACAAACCCATAAATGTACACGAAAAATCTAACATATAATGCAAAAGAAACAGTAAAAACTAGGTTATTGTGTTTGTTTTTTTGAGACAGAGTCTCACTCTGTGCCCAGGATGGAGTGCAGTGGCGCGATCTCAGCTCACTGCAACCTTTGCCTGCTGTGTTCAAGCGATTCTCCTGCCTCAGTCTCCCAAGTAGCTGGGACTACAGGTGCCCACCACCACACCTGGCTAATTTTTGTATTTTTTAGTAGAGACAGGGTTTTGCCATGTTGGCCAGGCTGGTCTCGAACTCTTGACCTCATATGATTTGTCCACCTCAGCCCCGCAAAGTGCTGGGATTATAGGCGTGAGCTACTGCACCCAGTCAAAACTACACTCCCTTAAAATCAATAGACAATATTTCATAAGAATTTCAAAAGAAAAGTTCTAAAGCTATTTACAAGCCTTTTTCATATTCTGAAATTATAAGAAAATAATTCTGAAGAGTGATTCCTCAACCCAAAAATTATTTCCAAAATTTAACTCTGCTTGAAAATGATTATTAAACTTACCAATAAATTGCAGGCAATCTTTGTGAATAGTGTTCTGTTCTGGCAAGTCTAAAACACCATCCCATGATGCCAAACTATCACCTTTTCCTGCAACATTCAGAGCAATCTGGAAGAAAGATTTAAAAACCGACTAGTTCATATGTTATTCCTCATTCTTGGAAAATATGCTGTAATAATTAAAGGCCTGAATTTAAAAATAATAATATAGATTACAATTAAGGTATCTATACTCCACCAAATGTTGAGTATTTAGCCATGTCACAACCAGCAGAATTATTTTAAATCCTCCTACATTAGATATTTCTTCATGTTGATTTAGGGAATACAATAAATTACCCAAAATATTTATATATTTAGATATGTAAATTTACACAAGCAATCATCTTTCCTGTTTTTTTAAAATGTAAAAACAACAGAATGTACTGGCAAAGAAAAAGTACATCTGTGCCATGTATATTTTAAAATTATACAGAAGAATATTTAATAAATTGAGAAAATGTTTTTGCTGTTTTGTAAGCTTTTTTAAAAAATATAAAATAAACTGTGTTGATTTAAAGAATCTTAAGTGACATATCTAAATGCAACAGGTAGGCCTACTAGATAATTCAAATTTAGACAAATCACCTATAAAAACACATGTATGAGACAACTGAAGAAATTATCTTATGATGTTAAGGAATTACCAGTTTTTTTTTTTTTGAGACTGAGCCTCGCACTGTTGCTCAGGCTGGAGCATAGTGGCATGATCTCGGTTCACCACAACCTCTCTGCCTCCCGGGTTCAAGCGATTCTCCTGCCTCAGCCTCCCAAGTAGTTGGTACTACAGGCACCGGCCACCACACCCAGTTCATTGTTGTATTTTTAGTAGAGATGGGGATTCACCATGTTGGCCAGGCTGGTCTCAGACTCCTAACCTCAGGTGATCCACCCACCTCAGTCTCCCAAAGTGCTGGGATTACAGGCGTGAGCCACTGCACCTGGCCAGGAATTACCATTCTTTTAAATGTTTCAGACTTTTAGTATGCTAGCAAGGATTTGCTTTAAAACAGTCCAGTGAGTCAGATGTGGAGGAAAGGATGAGGATACTAATCAAACAACATTGGCTAAATGTTGATACCAGTTAAAGCTGGGTTATGGGCACATGGGAGTTCATTATACAAGTTCTACGCTTTTGCATGTACTTAAACTTCTATAATAAAATGTTCAGAATGCTATGTACAGTTTTAATTCCATTTCTGTTACGTATATGCATAGGGCAAAAAGGTAAAAAGGTAAGCACCAAGACCTTACGTGTTTTACCTATAGGTGGTAGATAACAGATTTTTATTTTATCCTTTGTGGTTGTTATGTCGTACATGTTTCCACAAATACATGTATTTCTTTTATAATCATAACAACATCTTAATTCGAAATTTAAAAAAATAATAATACACACGCACTGGTGAATAGCTGAATAGAGGAAAACAAAGGGAAAATTTCCTATAACCCCAACAGCCAGAGGCATACTTTTTCTTTTTTTTTTAACATTGCTATGATCTGTATCTGCAAATATACATCCTATTTTACTCACTGATTGTATCTTGTTTCACGAAACAATTTTCATAAATATCACTTCTTTTTGTTTGTTTGTTTTGAGATGGAGTCTCACTTTGTCACTCAGGCTGGAGTGCAATGGCGCTATCTCAGCTCACTGTAGCCTCACCTCCTGGTTCACGCCATTCTCCTGCCTCAGCCTCCTGAGTAGCTGGGATTATAAGTGCCTGCCACCATGGCTGGTTCATTTTTGTATTAGTAGAGACGGGGTTTCAACATGTTGGCCAGGCTGGTCTTGAACTCCTGACCTCAGGGGATCCGCCCACCTCAGCCTCCCAAAGTGTTGGGATTGCAGCATGAGCCATTGCGCCTGGCCCCATAAACACCATTTCTAATGGCTACAAAAGCATATATTACACTCCAAAATCTAAACCATTATTGTTAAATATACCAAACACTACAGAAACACACATTTTAATAAGCTACTGTTTGATAAATCTTCTAGATGTGGCATGCTCATAAGATAATAAAGTTTTCTGCAACTAAGACAGCTGAAGCAACAAACTTTTAAAAATATTATTCTTCAGTGATTACAGTTTATTCATTTTAGGTTCTAGTTACCTTCCAAACTTTGGCCCTCAGATCAGCAGGCAGTGGTCTTCCTTGAATTATATTTCTCAAAGTTTCAAGATCACAACCTCCTGCTTCCAGAGCTTCTTCAAGATCTTTTTCCCTAAAAAACAAGTCCTATTTATTAAAATAAACCTTACTTCATACTTTTTCTTATTCAAGATTCATTTATAAGCATGGCCTATTAAAGTCTTGTCTAAGACACAAAAGTTCTCAGCAGCCAAAATGTAATGCCAAGGCATACACAACATGTTTTCTTGGTGGGAAATCTCAGGCTTCATATAGTCAATTTACTCTCATTTTACCCTTAGTTCTAATCAGTTTCGTTGTCTTTTCCTAGATTACTTTAAAGAGGAGATGGGGTAAGCTGGCTGACAGCACTGTGAAGTCATAGTAATAATAGTGTTCCTAGCAGTGGTAATGACTACACAGCAACTATGTGTGGGGCACTATTTCAAACACTTTATGTGTTCTTTTTAATCCTTATAACAATCCCTATGAGGTAGGTTACATTACCGACCCCACATACAGATGCAAAAATGGAGGCAAAGAAGGGTTATAGACATTTAGGGGACAACTGAAGAAATAACTTTATTGGTATTAAAAAGTTACTATTCTTTCAAAGTGTTTACCAGTATTATGGTATATGGTCACATGTCATATTATGGTCACATGTCATATTAGCAGTAGAGCCAGCATTCAAATTTTAAGAGTCTGGTTCCTGAATTCATGTTCTTAACATTATGCTCAATTCAGTCAAGAATTCAAAACACTGCAGCCTGAGACTATTTAGTAAATGACTATATCAATATCATGCCTAGAGCAGTGCCTAGCTTAAAATAAGTATTAAATAAATGTTACAGGGGAAAAACGATCTATTGGTATATTAAAGAAAAAGAATAATATCACATCATCTACCAGGGAATCTGTCCCCAATATTTCAACATAGGTTCTTTCTATTTTCCATAAGTGTTGGCTGGCTGAGAAATAAAGAGAAAGAGTACAAAGAGAGGAATTTCACAGCTGGGCCACCAGGGGTGACATCACATACCAGTAGGACCGTGATGCCCACCAGAGTCTCAAAACCAGCAGGTTTTTATTAAGGATTTCAAAAGGGGAGGGGGTGTATGAACAGGGAGTAGGTCACAAAGATCACATGCTTCAAACGGCAAAAAGCAGGACAAAGATCACATGCTTCTGAAGGCAAAAGGCAGAACTCCTGATATCTATGTTCAGCGGTGCACATATTGTCTTGATAAACATCTTAACAGAAGAAACAAGGTTCAAAAGCAGAGAACCAGTCTGACCAAAAATTTACCAGGATGGAGTTTCCCAATCCTAGTAAGCCTGAGGGTACTGCAGGAGACGACGGTGTATCTCAGTCCTTATCTCAACCACATAGGACAGACATTCCCACAGCGGCCATTTATAGACCTCCCCCCAGGAATGAATTCCTTTCCCAGAGTATTAATATCAATATTCCTTGCTAGGAAAAGAATTTAGTGATATCTTCCCTATTTGCACGTCTGTTTATAGGTTCTCTGCAAGAAGAAAAATATGGCTCTTTTTGCCTGACCCCACAGGCAGTCAGACCTTATGGTTGTCTTCCCTTTTTTCCTAAAAATCGCTGTTATTCTGTTCTTTTTCAAGGTGCACTGATTTCATATTGTTCAAACACACATTTTACAATCAATTTGTACAGTTAACACAATTGTCATAGTGGTCCTGAGGTGACGTACATCCTCAGCTTATGAAGAAAACAGGATTAAGAGATTAAAGAAAGACAGGCAAAAGAAATTATAAAAGTATTATTTGGGAACTGATAAATGTCCATGAAATCTTCACAATTTATATTCCTCTGCTGTGGCTCCAGCAGGTCCCTCTGTTCGGGGTCCCTGACTTCCTGCAACAATCATCAAGTAAATTACCAAGCAGTTTTGTTCCGTCTACTATGTTTAGGAGAAAAGTATGAATTTAATTTCATTTGTATAAGGTAAAAATAATTAAAAGAATACTTTTACAAAGGTATATATTGTTTTCTAGCCAGAAAATAACCAGTTAAATTATCAATTCTGGCCGGGCCCAGTGGCTCACGCCAGTAATTCCAGCACTTTGGGAGCCCAAGGTGGGTGGATCACAAGGTCAGGAGTTCAAGACCAGCCTGGCCAAGAAGATGAAACCCCATCTCTACTAAAAACACAAAAAAGTAGCCAGGCGTGGTGGCAGGTGCCTGTAATCCCAGCTACTTGGGAGGCGGAGGCAGGAGAATCGCTTGAACCCAGAAGGCAGAGGCTGCAGTGAGCCGAGATGGCGCTACTGCACTCCAGCCTGGGTAACAGAGTGAGACCCCGTCTCAAAAAAAAAAAAAACAAAAAATCACTCAATTCCTTAGGAATTTTCAAAAACTGAGGTTTCAGTCACTGTTTACGATTTCGGCACACATTAAAAATCTGTACAAATTTTTAAGAGCTTCATGACCTGGACAACTTATAACATTCCTTGAAGTAGTCCAAAAGGCAGTTCATCTCACTAGGATCAGGAAATCAGGATTTTTGTCCCATTTTTGTGGTTCTGAAGAAAATAAATTACTCCCACTCTTCATTTTTTTCAATAAGACAATGAAAACCTCCCCACTGATAGGCATCTAAGAATATTAGTTTAAATGTACATATTTCATAAAATGTTGCTCTCCTAAGGGAAAGGAATTACATGAGAATGTAATCACATAGGATCATACTCAACAGAAAAGTACTTGTTGAATTTGAAAGGTTCCTTGACAAAGCTACTACAAATTCATATGAACAGAAGATAACTAGTGACCACACAAGAAACACTTAGTTCTTTTGCTATATGGTCACCAAAGTGTTGGAAGGGAGAGGTAGAGAAAAAGATTTCAAGTCTACTGTTGAGAGACAGTTCAGGTCTACAGCTGATAAACACTGGGGTTTATCTATTCTCTTCTGGCCAAAATGTACAAGGCAGGTTGATAGTAACCATGAAACAAAGAAAATGTAATGGCATCTTTGGTGAAAAAATACTATATATTTAAACAGTCAAATGTATCAAATAATGAGGGACTAAAAACACTACTTACTGAAATGAAATTATTTTACTAGATGAATGAAGAATTAGAATTGTTCACTTTTTAGTGCAAAATTCTTTTCTTTTTGAAATAATTTTGCCAAATCCCTTACTATTCCCGAGAACAAAGCTTGTATTTTGTTGTAAAATGCCCAATCCTCAAAGTACTTTTAAAATCATAACAATGTACAAGCACATCTCTGTTGATACAGCTGCTGTTGGATTCTTTGATGCTGTCCCCAGGGAACCACGAATGTGCTCTCCAGCAGTAGAACCATCAGCAAGGGCTCCTTTGAAGACCAGAAAATGCTACACCTTAAGTAGTAAAAGATACTTCTTACAAACCTAAATAATTAAAAGTAACATGATTTTCTGAACAAGGCATCCAAAGGTACAGTTACTAGACCTTCGACAATATAAATGTGCTTATAAAAGTAGTAAAGAGCTGAAAATTGTTAAGGTAAATAATTCATAGAAGGATCAAGCAGAGATAAGAATTCTATGGCATTTAGCTCTCTCCTCTTCCCCTAAACCAAGTTTCTACTTTTTAAACAAGTAATACAATTCTAATACACAAAAGCAAAATCCATATCTGGTGTGGTATGAGTAGGTGGACTGTGTTTTGTTCAGTCTTCTTAGACCTTACAGCAGCTTCTCACTGACCTTACAAATTAAAGGTTGGTACAGTTACATTGGACATCCAGACAAGGTTTTAAAACAGAAAAGTACAGGCCTTCTCCATTTATTCTAAGAAATACAAAAAATAAGCAAAACTATCTACTTTGCTCAGAAAGTTCAGGACAGACCAAATCCAATGCTTCTGAGGTTGGAAGGAAGGAGAAACTCACCTCCTCCTGACTCTGTGACTTTTAAACTATTAACATGTGTTGGTATAATACCACAGGTTCCTGTCATGATCTATCAATAGCATATTTTCAAAACCTAAATAAAACATAACAGAATATCCCCTCACCTGATGTTGTATGATAAAATCACCTACTCTAAGCATTGTAGCCCAAGTTCCTTCAGAATTACAATGAGGCAAACAATGTCACTAGATTTACATGGAATTAGTTTAATGTTTAAGCTAGCAAATGAATTGGATTTTTCTTCTTCCACCAAATGGTGAATAACATATGGAAGCATTTGCACAAGGTATGGGAGAAGGAAGCACGAATTTTCAAGCACTACCAAATTTAATATGCATTTCCAAATGCTTCTATAATTAATTATTAGAAATTTTGTAATTTTCTGAATAAACCATATTGAATCATACAAAAATTATGATTTTTAAAAGCAATTGGATTACATATATTTTGTTCCTAAAATTTAAAAAGTTACAGAAAATCTCCCACTAGCAAAAAATGACTATATATTAACATTTTTCTAAATTTGGTTTTCCTCCCAACCATGTTCTAAAAACTTATTTTTCCCATCATTTCAAAATTTATGAAAACTGTTTAAATGTACACACTCTCTCGCCAAACAGGGCACAAAAACAAGAAACAAAACTTAGTTCATCTCCCTTTTTTTTTTAACAAGTATCTGTCTTCACTTAAAGAAACCCCATACCCTTTAGCAGTCACTCACTATTCCTCCCCACCAGCACCTCCTATCCTGTCCCCAGTCTCTCCCAACCACTGATTTACTTTCTGTCTCTACATATTTACCTATTCTGGATATTTCATATAAATGGAATCATATAATGTGTGGCATTTATGCCTGGTTTCATTTAGCATAACATTTCAACATCTATCCATAATGTAGCATGTATCAGTACACGCTTTTCATTGCCAAATAGTCCACTGTATATGAATATACCATATTTTACTTATCCATCCATCACATAATGGGCTTTTGAGTTTTTTCAACTTTTTGGTTATTATAATTATCTTAATTTTGAACATAAGTATCAGTAGTTCAACTGGTTAAGTGTATGATACATATGTATTATTTATTAATTATTTATTCTTCAAGAGGTCTGAAAGAATTTAAAGATCAAGTCTATTAAAACCTCACTCAAAAACCAAACTCAAACCAGGCCAGGAGCAGTAGCTTACACCTGTAATCCCAGCACTTCTGGTTGGATGGCTTGAGCCCAGGAGTTTGAGACCAGCCTGGGCAACATGGAAAAAATCTGTTTCCACAAAAACTACAAAAAATAGCAAGTTGTAGTGGTGTGCGGCTGTAGTCCCAAGTACTCAAGAGGCTGAGGCAGGAGGATCAATTGAGTTCAGGAGGCAGAGGCTGTGGTAAGGCCAAGATCACACCATTGCACTCCAGCCTGGGCTACAGAATGAGACCCTGTCTCAAAACACAGGCTACAGAACAAGACCTTGTCTCAAAAAGCAAACAAACAAAAAACAATAAAACCAAACCAAAGAACCCGTCACACTCATTAGGATGACTACTACTTTCAAAAACATAAAATAACAAGTGTTGACAAAGCTGTGAACTCTTGTGTACAGTTAGTGGAAATGCAAAATGATGCAGCCACTATGGAAAACAGTATGACAGTTCCACAAAGAATTAAAAATAAATGTCCCATACAATTCAGCAATTCCATATCCTGGAATATCTGAAAGAACTGAAGGCAGAGTCTGAAAGAGACTTTTGTATACACATGTTCACAGCAGCATTATTCCCAGTAGCACAAAGGTGAACGCAACCCGAGTGTCCATTCACTGAGGAATGAATGAAGAAACAAAATGGGGGGGTGTACTTTATGTACAGATATAACGGACTATTATTCAGCCTAAAAAGGAAGGAAATTCTGACACATGCTACGACATAGGTAAACTTTGACAACATTACGGTAAGTGAAATAAATCCATCCCAAAAAGACAAATACTATACAATGCCACTTATATGAGGTACTTAGAGTAGTTAAATTCAGAGAGACAGAAAGTAGAATAGAGGTTACCAGGGCAGAGGGATGGCAGAATGCAGAGCTCTTTAACAAAGTTTCAGTTCTGCAAGATGAAAGGAGTTCTAGAGATTATATGCACAACAATGTAAATGTACTTAATACTAATGCACACTGAAAAATGGTTAAGATGGTAAACTTCTTACATTATGTATACTTTACCACAATTAAAAAAATCAACCCTAATGTATTATAAAAATTCATAAATTTGAGGTTCAGTGTCAGATCCGGGTTTCAATTTTGGCCCTTCAACAGCCATGTGACCTTATAAAAGGAAAAAGCACCACGGTGCTTATCTTATAGGGTCAGTTAATGCTTAAATAAGTTTCTGAACACAAAACATTCAGTGCAATGCTTGGCTACATAATTCTTTAATAAACAGAATCTATGAATACTATTACTTTTGTTATTATTACTGAACAACAGCTTACTTTCTTAAAATGACTTTTTAATAATCATTTTAGACAATTTTGCCAATGCGTTAAAAAAATTAAAAACCAACCACAATTTCATTACCATGAGATAATCACTTTTTGTTAATTACTTTTCAGTTTGTCATGTGTGTATTTACAGACATATATATTTATAGACATATATATTTATAATAAACTCAATTATACTGAAAATATAATTTTGAATGGTATTCCCTGGGTTTTATTCTGAGGTTTTCATAGTTTTTAGATTTCCATCTTGAGGTGATTTTTGTATACAGTGTAAAGGGGTCCAGTTTCAATTTTCTGCATATGGCTATCCGGTTATCCCAACACCATGTATTAAATAGGGAATCCTTTCCCCGTTGCTTGTGTCAGGTTTATTGAAGATTAGATAGTTGTAGGCGTGCAGTCTTATTTCTGGGTTCTCTATTCTGTTCCATTGGTCTATGTGTCTGTTCTTGTACCAGTATCATGCTGTTTTGGTTACCGTAGCCCTGTAGTGTAGTTTGAAGTCAGGTAGCATGATGCCTCCAGTTTTGTTCTTTTTGCTGAGAACTGCCTAGGCTATTTGGGCTCTTTTTTGGTTCCATATGAATTTTAAAATAGTTTTCTTTAGTTCAGCAAAGAAAGTCAACGGTAGTTTAATGAGAACAGCACTGAATCTACAAATTGCTTTGGGTAGTATGGCCATTTTAACAATACTGATTCTTCCTATCCATGAGGATGGAATGTTTTCCCACTTGTTTGTGTCATCTCTGGAGGTCATTACCCCTAGCAATCTAAGGCAGGAAGGGAAAATGAAATACTGCATGTTCTCAAACATATTACTTCTTTGCTTAGCGTATTAAGTAACTGCTACTTAAGAAGGGATACTTTACAGAATCATTAAGTAGGAAACAACGTGGCATATGTGCTACTTTAAACTGTTTCATTCTAGCTCTCCAATACTTAATATTGCAAGTATAAACAGGCTAAACAAGTTCAACTTATAGCTGACAACAAACTGTATTTTAAAAGTTTTCAGTATGATAAACTTGGAAGTAACATAAAAGATATAAAAATATGTGGCTCAATTTTTGAGTGGAGAAAATAATTAATTTGAGGGAGTAAGCATCCTCCCTACCCTCCCTGTGGATGGAGACAAAGGTAAAGGATGGAAGGGTGGCATGGATTAGTTAAAAGAGTCTTCTTGTGACTTCACTTTATGTCCTCAGTCTTGATTCCATGGCCCAAAACTTAAAGCATATTCTTGACAACACTCTTGACTTCTTCACTCCTTGGTCTTTCTGTCACATTCAGAAAGCTGCAAATTCCTAACATTAGATTAATCTAACCAGTCTGCCTTCTTTGTTCCTATACTCTACTCACTGTGGGCTTCTTGGGAAAATAAGACAACTCTATGATGCTATCATATAACAATAGTGCCTTGAAATCTCCTATTCACCACTTACTTCAGACTCCTTACCCGGCCACTTTACCTCATGTGACTTTACTTATGACTCCAAAGAGAAAATATAGGCCAGCAGGCTTCTCTTCCCTTTGATCTCAGCCCCCTCCAAAAACAAACAAATAAACATAAGCAACTTATTATTCCAGTCTATTTTCTACTGGCTCTTTCCTCCGAGACAATATGCTCAAAAATTGTCATTAGAAATAGCAATGTTCACCACAAAAACGTTCCCACACTTTCCCTTTCCATCCAGCTACCAAACTTTTGGTTGTTCCTTTCACAAATAATTCTTGACAATATATGTAACAACTTTTCCCTCATCTTAAATTTATCTCTTCCCTCTCTTGCTAACCCCCTTCCACTTCTCATCCCTCTTCGATCCTCACCACTCCATAGGGGCCACTCTCTGTATCATCTCCACCTTCTTTCTTAACCAAAACTAAAACACTAAGATATTAATAGAATGTTTTCTGGGTTGGAAAAAAAAATGTCTTAAATTCATGAAGCCTCTCAGTCTATCAACTAAGCTAAGTCAGCTTTACTAATCTTCAAAATTCTTAAAATTGAATCCTTTTCTGTAATTATAAAAATAATAAAGACTAGCAGTTTTAAAAGGACCAAGTAGGGCCTATAATATATGTAATCACTCTACACTTAACAGCAGAGTACAGAGAAATTACAAAGAAAATCCAGTTACCACATTAAAAAATTAATTTTGTGTCTTAAAGTGATCAAGGTCTAAGATTCATTATTGTTTTCTTAAAATAAAAAAACAAAAGCTACACTACTGGGAAATCAATAAAAGCCCAAAGCCTGACATGTAAACATCTTAAATATGTTATTTCTATCGCATAGGATATTATTCAAACCTGTGAGTCTGCTAACAGTATTAAACAGAGCCAAGAGAAAAAAAAAGAACTCAGAAATCTTCACTGAAAGTACTTCTAGCATTCAAAAATATAACCTGTGATTATCTCCTTTCCTTTAAAATTTTCACATTTACTTACTTGAAGGGTCCTATATATAAATATAACCTACTTCCCATCAAAAAGTCACCTCTCTCCTTCCCTTTATAGTTCAACTTCCTTGAAAACAGTAGTCTCGACTCAACTAAAAGCTCTCATTCACCCAAAACCTCCATCACTCTACTAAAGGTGCTCTCAGAAGTCATTAGTCTTCTCAGCTCTCGTCCCCTTTACAAACACTGCAAAGTTTGACTGTCTCCTTAAAACACCCTCTTTTAGATTTTCCTCTGCTTTCCTAACCCATATTCTGAATTATTTCCTTCCCTGACATAAGTATTCTTTTATTCAAACCTTCAACACATACATATTGAGCACCTACTACAGGCTACCCACTGTGTGAGGCACTGGGGATGCAGTACAGAAAAAAAAGTCAATGCTCTTACGTAGCTTACATGCCAGATGGCTATTCCAAGGTTCTAGTCCAAGTCCTATCATCTAAATCCTGTTGAACAGAGGTAAGAGCACCTATGAGGTGCAGTTTATTCATATTTGTTTAGAATGTAAACCACTGTGAGCACAGATTAAACCTTGACAACCCAGCTTGTACATGTATATATCCTAATCAGGTATAAGCTTCTGACCAATTATTTAAAAATGTTCTAAAGTGAACAGCTAATTAGTCATAAGCACTAGCAAACTGTGGAACAGTGAGCAAGCAGTGGCAAGCTGCATGTATTGAATTGTGGTTTCATGGCTTAATTTGTGCCACCACATTTCTGGGGGTTTGTTAATGCCCAGGTAATGAGACATCAGGACCAAAGCTTTGTCTGAACCTATTTTGCTACTATTGTTAGGACGCTGGTTACAAAGTACTACCATAACAAAACTCCTTAATTAGCTCTTGAATATTCTGTATGACATTTGGTAGAAATGAAAAGAGAATAACTTTGTTACATATTCACTTGTACAGTAGATGCGCATGGAGCTCAATGACCACAGTATGTCTTGTGTAACTTATTTTTAAACACCAACCTCAAACCATCAAAACTTTCCAAGTATTTGAATAGTATGATAGCACATTCAGAAAAGAACTTGATAACTTAAAGTCTTGAGAGAACACAATTTGATACAATTTGATAATTGTGAAGTTATCTAGATTTGTGTCAGAATCAGACATGCTTGTTACAAGCATTTTAACAAGTTACAAATTTATATGCCAAGGGGAAAAACACCCATTCATCAGCTTTAAAAAAATTGTAAAACTTTGCATTAGGACCAGATCCACAAAAACAGCTTTGGGAGATTCCCTTATGAATAATGTAATCTTCCCTAGAATTTGTGTTTTAATCATGATCTTGGGCCAAGTAAAGAAGGTGCTAAATCTAGTCCTCTTGGCTTGACAAGCCAAACTTAACAGCTACAGTATTTCATCACTGTATGCAATAGGCAAAAAGAGATAGAGATCACAGAAATGTTATTTTATAAGCTACTAAAATTAACTACAAATGGAACAGGTGTTTTAAATCTTAGATTTATTTTTGATCTACAATCCATGTAGATCAAATTACACCAACGGGACCAATGGTGCCCCTTTCTCTGCTAAGAAAAAAACTCAGTTGTTGCCTAAGTAAAAAATAAAGACAGACACAAAAAAGTTTCTCATAACTACATGTATAATGTTGCAATGCATTTGCTGTAAGATTTTGACTACAAAATTGGAGAGTAATTTCTCTAATGAGCAGTCAACTTCAGCGAGTACTCTAAATCCTTTCTTCTTCCATGCTTTCTCAAAACAAAAATCCTCAACACTGTTCCCTTCTATCTATATATATGGGGTGACTTTTCAGTATTTTTAAGGCACTATGAAATGCATCCTTGTTTTCTTACCCCCAGCATTTGGAAACTAAAAATAGAGTGTATCTTTTGCCTAAGACAGAAAGTGGTATGAATTTATGGAATTACAAATTTCCACTTTATCCAAAGTGTAACGATAAAAGAAGTGTCACCAACATTCCTTGTCTTGAAACTATCATTTCAGAAACATAGTTGTTATAAAGAAACAACTATAGCAAATGAAGTGGCAACACTTTGCAACATATGGACAATTCTCAAAGGTACTATGCCAATGGGGATCATAGTTCGACAAAGAAATACATATTGGGTTTTTTTTTTAAGCTGGACTGAAACCATCAGAGAAGATTTTTTTTCATAAGAGGATTTCACTGAATTTTATGCTGATGGTTATTACTCTAAATGGAATTCACAAAATAAAGGATTTCTGGTATTCAAATTGCACACATACATGAGACGAATAAATCTTTTGCATCACAAAGTGATGCACAGAGGCTTCAAAACAAAGGTTAGAAACTGTTTAAAGGAAAAATAACACATGTACATTATTATTATTATTATTATTAGAGACAGAGTCTCGCTCTGTCACCCAGGCTGGTGTGCAGTGGAGTGATCATAGCTCACTGCAGCCTAGATTTCCCTCGTTAAAGCAATTCTTCTGCCTCAAACTCCCAAGTAGCTGGGACTACAGGTGTGTGCCACCAAGCCTGGCTAATTTTTTTATTTTTAGTAGAGACGAGGCCTCACTATGTTGCCCAGGATGGTCTCGAACTTCTAAGCTCAAGCAATCCTCCCACCTTGGCCTCCCCAAGTGATGGGATTACAGGCATGAGCCACCACGCCCAACGCATAACTATGCTTTCTCATAGAGCTGTTTTAAGATCAAAATGAAACGTTTATATAAGCATTATATATAAAGAGTAATGCTCTATGTAAATGTATAGTATTTTCTTATATAGGTTGAGCATCCCAAATCCAAGAATCCCAACTCCAAAATGCTCCAAAATCTGAAACTCTGGAGCACCAACATGATACTCACAGGAATGTTCACTTAGGCATTATGGATTTCAGATTTTTGATTAAGGATGCTCAACCGGTTAAGTATAATACAAGCATTCCAAAGAGATATTCAACCTGTATCTCCTTGCTAAAATTATTAAATACCACCATAACAACTAGTTTAATGTACCAACTACTTTAAAAAAGAAGCAAACACTACAAGATTCCCACCCAACTATCAAATGCAATGTCAGCTAAAGGATAAGAAAAAACTCCTTTAAGCATCAAGAAAACAGATGAAGACTTGCAACAAATGATGTAATTAGACATTATTTTCTTAACTCGGGTTAAAAAGTTAGGCAGACCCTTAAAACAACTAGACAGTAAATTTCAGAAAATAGGTTTAAGTGGCTCTTATGTTCTTTATTTCTACAAGAAAGAATTTGATTTTATGAGCTCAGTGGAAGGTACTTACTTGCTTTCCATCTGTAATTCTCAATATCGAACTCATTTTAAGCCCTGCCCCTTTTCAAACTGTTTAATCCTATTCTTTTCTGCTAGAGCCTGTAATTTCCAAAATACCAGCATTTAGATATCTTCAGAAGTTATTTTCACACAGTATTCCTAGAGATAAAATGATGAAAAAACTAAAGTGTCCAAGGAAGGCACCACAATGCACATTCCTGGTCTTAAAACTGTTTCAAATTTTTTTCTAAAACCTTACACAGCAGCTTGAATATAACCACTATTCAGCGAATATTTGCTGAACTGAGAATGTTTTTGCTAAACTCTATTTTGCTTTTGGATACATGAGAAAAGGCACTGTCTTTATACCAAAAAGAATCCACATTTCAGCACGATGCAGCAGAAATGCTTTGTCAAGCATATTTTCTCAATTCCGTCCAGAAGACTCCTACTGAAAAGTTGGCTGCATACTGCAGTATATTTAACTGGGTGCTCTGAATTGCTCACTATACTTACATAGGGAATGCACTTGTCCCCTCTCTGCAGTGAGTACACAGAGATAAAAATGAATTAACTGAAATACATTTATTTAGCACGCAAAAAGCAATCGCTAACTCAAATTATGGATATTAAAACATCCACAGGAAACAAAATCCTAGAAGTGAATTATTACTTAAGAATTACCTTTAGGCTGGGCGTGGTGGCTCACGCCTATAGTCCCAACACTGTGGGGGGCAAGGAGGGTGGATCACCTGAGGTCAGGTGTTCGAGACCAGCCTGTCCAACATGGTGAAACCCCATCTCTATTAAAAATACAAAAATTAGCCGGGCATGGTGGCACATGCCTGTAATCCTAGCTACTTGAGAGACTGAGGCAGGAGAATCGTTTGGACCCAGGAGGCAGAGGTTGCAGTGAACCAAGATCATAAGCTCATGCCACTGCACTCCAGCCTGGGTGACAGAATGAGACTCTGTCTTAAAAAAAAAAAAAAATTATCTTTAAAAATTATAAAATTTACATTATAATTAAAGACTTTAATGTAAACAGTATGTCTTTTTCATTTCTTTGCCTGCCCTCTAATTATAGCTTACAAAATCAAGTAACTGTCAAATCACAACCCCAATTCAACAAATGAAGTTCATTTTCTCATTTCTTTTAAAGTAGTATCTAGCCTTCCCAGTTTCACAAGTAGACAATGTTCTTCTTAAACAAAGTTACTTTTTCTTTTGTATTTAACATATTTCTTTATTGATTATATCATATTTGAAATTTCAAACACTTAGTTCTTAAATGACATTTAAATCTTTTCTCATATTTTAACGATTATTAAACAGGGAGCACTGATAGTACTATTTACAGAGTACAGAAAACTTTGAAAAATAACTTCTTATTCTCAAACAATTGCTACTCACATCTCAGATTAACGACAATAGAAGATTCTTGTGGAAGTGATATTTTTACAATTTTAAGAAAAGTTTAGCAATAATTTAAGAAGAGTTTAGCAATAAAAAACACTAAAAGCTGAATATTAAGTAACATTTTTTAATTAAACAAACTCCCAATTTCAACAGTTATATAATTAACATCAAGACCAAAACAATTTTTAAGTTATGACTTTAGATCTTTAGACATTATTTCAGGAAGAAAGTCTTGGAAAATGAGAATATATGTTCAAATCCAGTGCTATTTTTCTTCAATACCAAGAAGGGTAATTACCAATCTCTTCACTGTAACAATTCAACATGTTTAATTTTACAAATCCAGATTCTCACAACTTATATTAATTTTTTTAAATTAAATTCAAATCACTTCAAACTAACTATAAGCATTTTTACAAAAATTTCAGCACACCCTTTGAGCTTACATGGCTGAATCCCAGAGAGCTTGAAAGCCGAGGAATTTTTTGATTACTCTGGCTTTCCATAAAGAATAAGCATTATACTAACAGACAATTCCACAGCTCACAAAAACACTGGAGTCAGGAAATTTGTATGAAATGACAGCTTAGTATGCTATTGCACATAATTATATGAAAGTCTTTATTCATTCATGCGTACATTCACCCAACAAACACTTACTGAGCCGCCTGCCTTTCATCAGCCACTGCCCTTGAGAAGTTCATTATCTAAAGAGCAACGATAAGTCATGTAATTACATGTATTTTAGTATAACATGTAAGGTGATACAATGTGACATACACAAATTCCTCTGACCTACTCATTCTGATATACATAAAATCTAGAACCCTGATAACTAAAGTGTGGTCCATAAACCACCATAATCGGCAACACCCAGAAGCTAGTCAGAAACAGAATCTCAAGTTCCACCTCAAAATCTACTGAATCACAACTACAATTACCTGGGTAGCATTTTAACAAGCTCCCCAGATAATTCCAATGCACATTTAAATTTTGAGAAGCACTGAACTAGAACATAACTGAAAATCAGCAAAAACAATGTCATAGAGTCCACATACTTTTAAGATCTTCAAGGTCCATCCTGAGCCTTTTTAAGAATGTATATACAATTTTAACAAGTTGAATGACTTAGTTTCACAGACTAGGAACAAATTAAGAGATACTACTGACAACAAAAAAAGAAAATAGGAAAAACTTAAAAAAGCAATCTCGAAAAGGGACTGCTGTGTCATTTAGCATAGCAACAATTTGTCTAGATAGGCCCCAAGAGTCTCACCATATTACAGTAACACAAAAGTAATCCACGTTCTCAAACACACCTCCTGTATCTAGACCATAAATTCCTTGAGGACAGACATGTAGTTTTATCCTTAAATTACATTTGTAAACTGAATGACTCAAGTCATTAAGATGAGTTTGAGCTAGGCAGTAAGATATACGATGTGTTTTGGAAAAAATTCCATCTGACGGAGTTAAAAACATTTGCTTCAAAAAGAGAGAAAGTAAGAGAGCGAGGGAGGGAGAGGGAGGGAAGAGAGCGTAAAACACCGGGACGGATAGGGCACACCTGTAGTCTCCAGCTACTCAGGAGTATGAGGCCAGTTTGGGCACCATGGCGAGACCTCGTTTCTTAAAACAAAATAAAAAAAGAGTAAAGCATCCCCATTCTATAACCCATTCACCAAGCACTCTAAGAACACAGGCTTTACTGAACCTATGGCTCCCAATCCCAAAGTCTTCCTGACTCTATTCAAACCCTCTTCTGGGGGGACGATGAGAGTGCTAGGAGAAAAAGGAGAAAGATTAGAAGAGGATGGAGGGAAAACAGAAATCACTGACCATGTCAGTGTTCCTCCATTCATGAAAATAAAACCAGCAAAAATACAAAGACACACCAAAGATACAGCAATCCTACAAGAGAACAAATGCTGTCTCTAGTAAACATTCACTCCATGTCCTCTGCCCCTGCGAACCAGGAACATGCTCACAATCCCTCAAACCTAAGAACTCCCCAAAGGCACCTTAACTGTGGAAACATTTCCCCTCATGGCACTCAATGAGCTGGTGAAGGCCAGGTTATGATACAATTCACCGTTCCAAAACAGCAAACTTCAGGCTATAATCAACTAGGTCACTTTCTGAAAAGTGTTGTAATGTCTGTCACTGATAAAAGGTTGTTTTAATTAGTTAAAAACTTTTTCTACTATTTTTCCAGACCTATTTTTCTTTTTTCTCCTGCAATTCTTGCAGGATACCAGAAGCAAAAAGACGTATTTTTCTGCAACTTCTTTCCAACCAGGTAGTTCTCATTCTTACTCTCAAAACAAATTAGTTGCCTTGTCTACGCCCTGGCTTATGCTGTTACTCCATTCAGAGGCCTTTTCCATCTCTTAATCTGATTCTGCACTAATATGTTAGCCCCAAGCCATGTGTGGATATTTAATATCTGAAATGTGGCTAGACCAAACTGAAATATAAGGTAGATGTAAGATGCACATTGGATTTTGAAGACTTTGCACAAAAAAGATGTACAATTATATAATTTTTAAACTAATTACATGTTGAAGTATGTTAAATAGATTATTAAAACTGATTTCACCTGTGTCTTTTCAGTTTTTGTTTTTCTTTGTTTTGAGACGGAGTCTCACACTGTCGCCGGGCTGGAGTGCAGTGGCTCGATCTCCGCTCATTGTAATCTCTGCCTCCCGCGTTCTAGCGATTCTCCTGCCTCAGCATCCTGAGCAGCTGGAATTACGGGCACGCGCCACCACGCCACGCTAACTTTTGTATTTTTAGTAGAGACGTAGTTTCACCATATTGGTCAGGCTGGTCTTGAATTCCTGACCTCAAGTGATCCGCCCGCCTCGGCCTCCCAAAGTGCTGGGATTACAGGCGTGAGCCACCGCGCCCAGCTTCTTTTTAGTTTTTAATGCTGCTACTGGAGAATTTTAAATTACAATATGTGGCTTCTATCAGACAGCCCTGGGGTTTAAATCCTACTCATTCTTCAAAGCCTAATTGAAATGCTGCTGCTTTCATGAAGCTTCCCCCCAGTGACTCCAAATGCCCCAGCCCCCACTGCCAACCTCTCGTAATACTTTTAATCACGCTCACAAAGAATGAGATTAATTTTACCTTGTTATACCTCCCCAACTCCAACATAAGCAAGTTGAAGAACAAAAACTACATCTAGATCACCATGAAGTGTTCCTCTGACACCTTGGAGAGCCCAGCGCTAAGGAATGTTTGATGTCTGCTAATGGAGAGCTCAATTTCTTAATTACTAATTATCTATCCCTTTCAACGATTTCCATTTTTTTCCTCTGGGATTAAAGTCGAGGTCTATGAATGTCCTGTATTATTTTTAAAGTGCCCATGAGCTGTACACAAACAATATAACGAACAAGTAAACCCAAAACTAATACATGTGGTCAATACACTTAGATCAACTGTAAAACTTAGACAAGCCTCTAAAGGTCCCTTTTTCAAAAGTGATGTTGTAGAACATAACAACGTACTGTGAGATCAACTATTTCAAAAGTAGAAGCCTTTCCCAAAGATTAACACTGGGTAAGCAATTTACCAAAAAATTATTGGCGGTCCTCCCCCACAATCCCGACTATAAATCAGGTAAGCATGCAAAAGGTTGGGTGCAGCAAGAGCAAAGTCCCACACTGCATCCAAAGCTCAGAAATCGAGCTGTGAGAAACGTGGTAGTAGGGGAAACGACGACTTGCGTGAAGGAGACGCATGATGAAAACTGTTGGAATGCAAAACGAGATAACAGCCAGAATAAAAAAAAGTATACCAGCTATGTGGAAGGGATCCTCCTGGGGTCAACCTCTGAACCCTCAAGCAAAGTTCGCAGTGGTCATTTCAAAACGTCTTTTCTTCATATTGTATTTTAGTGCCTCAGATCTGCATCCAACAAACTTCCGTCTTCAGCCTACTCCAACTCCCACAGCCAGGGACTCCGGCCAAACCCAGCCCTGAAGCCACCCTCTCCAGCACACTTTGGAGACTGACGGACGACATGGGAGGACCGTTCTGAGGCCCAGCACCTGGATGACACCCCTCTCCTTGGGAGTCCCGCCCCAGTCCCTCGGGTAGAACCTGGCAGGCAGGGGGCACCCGGCAGGCAGAGGGGGCGGGGCAGGGCACCGGACTTCGCCTAGGACCGGCCTCTCCGTTCTATGCCGACGCCAGACGGCTCCTCGGGGACCGGCAGGATGTTGAGAAGGAAGAATAAAGGGGCACTGGGAATTAGCCCCGGCTTTCACTCACCAGTTGTCGCCGCTCGACGTTGGCAGCGGCAGGACCTCTTCTCCTTCCGCCATTGCTGTTGACGTCCACGTCACTTTGCCGAAAAGTGGATCCCGCGCTGAGACCAACTCCGAGACCCAATGTCGTAAAAGGTCTTCGGAAGTCCAGCACTGAGCTTCCCCAGACGGGAAGAAAGAGGGAGGTGGCAAGGGACTGCAGGAACGCAGCGTCACGACGTCCCGAGGCCGAAAGGCAGCGTCTTGGGGGAGGAGACTTGGTGGAGGCAGCTGCCCCTCCAAAGACTACATGTCCCAGGATGCCACGGTGCCGCGGACGGGGCGGGGTGGGCGGAGCTCGGTGGGAGCCGTCCCAGTTGGAGGCCTTGTGTGGTAACAGCGTCTCGTTTTGGCGTCCAGTTAGCGTCTTCATTCCAGCTTGGCGTCGAAATTAACAAAGTTAGAATTTAGAGTCCTAACTATTTGAGAAACCCAGGGAAATGGGAATTGACACAGGGAAGGCGGACGTAGGAGAAGAGCCACAGTTCAGTAATTTCCTGCTGTAGCAATTTAATTTGCAGAAAGAAGTGGGACGTAAGGAAAGGGGCAGGACCACTCCTATTTGTGAGGCCCCGTCGAAAGTATAAGTGAAGGCCCGCATACTTTTTGTCTGAATATTTAAAAGTTGTAAATCAAGCTAAATACTAAAGGAGATACGTTCTAGCCTCCTAACTTAAATGTATCTTCCTAACAGTCTGAAAGATCAAGTCCGAATTTAGAATTCTAGGACTGGAATTCCAGGAAAGGAGAGCTGCCAAAATCCTTCTCTTCCCATTCCACTTCTCCTTCACACCACATGGACGGACACTTGGCCACCACCGGGGCCTTGGGATGAGCACACACTCAGGAGGATGGACCTAAAGAAATGCTTTTGCAAGCCCTGAAAACAACAGTGATGAAGTAGTACTGCATGTAACAATATGGATACAACTGAAAATACGCTGTTAAATGAGCAAAACAGATTGCAGACGGGTAGGTAAAGTATGGTATCATTTATATTTGGTGTTTAAAAGACAATATATTAAAAATAGATCCATATGAGTTTAAAATGCAGGGGAATGATACATAGAAATCTCGGGGAAAGGGAGGCGTTTGCATTAATTTTTTAATATTAAGGGCCCAAGGTGGCCACATAGGTGGCCAGTATTCTTTACAGAGTCTATACTTAGGTATGGAAAGTGTTTCATAATTTTAAAACCTATTTTTTATTAAAATAAATACAAAACATAGTACAGCTATCTCATTTACAACCAAAAACATGTTCACTCTCTTCCCTAAAAAGCAATAATACAGATCTGCATGGTACTGCACCCACTTCCAAGGTCTGGATCTCTGTAATGTTCAGTCCTCTGTTAGGGAACATTTCTTTTAACATAGAATGAGACTTTAGATGCCTTCTATCAAAAAGAATAAAAGACGTGAATCTAGGTCACATTACCATTCTAATATTCAGGACCTCCCCTGGGTCCCTTCAATTGTTGCCAGTAGGTTTTCAGAAACTTTTCAAAAAATGGTTTTAAAACCTATTCAGTCATTGACATGAGAAGCAGTTGTTCACTGGTTAAGAAGATTCTAGTACTCAATTATGATTCATTTTGAGTATAATTAAATCAGCAACTGCTTTATAGTCTCTAGTAGAATATTTTCCCATTAAAAATATGTCACTTGACATTTTTAAACAGTTCTTTATTCTGTCAAAGTGAAGTGGAAAGTTCTGACTTCTGTGTTCTTTAATGGAGCCAGAGCCAGCTTCATGGACATGTAGTCTATGGAATAGCATGAGACCACATGCTTAGAAGAACTCTGTGCTTAATTTCACACTCTAGTGTTGCCATCTTGAAATTCTTAATAATTTGGGAACAAGGAGCCACTGGTTTTAATTTTGTACTAGTCCTCACAAATTAGGGAGCCAGGTCTAGACAGGGTCAATATCTTAGTGATGTATATATAACCCATTGGGGACAAGATTTCAACCGAAATTGTTTAGCGATAGTATCTTCTGGGGATTTGTGTCTTTGGTTTTTTTGTTTGTTTTTTTTTTTTGTTTGTTTGTTTGGTTTTTTTGAGACAGAGTCTCACTCTGTCACCCAGGCTGGAGTACAGTGGCATGATCTCAGCTCACCGCAACCTCCGCTTCCTAAGTTCAAGCAATTCTCTCGTCTCAGCCTCCCGAGTAACCAGGACCACAGGCGTGTGCTACCATGCCTGGCTAATTTTTGTATTTTTAGTAGAGTCGGGGTTTTGCCATGTTGGCCAGGCTGATCTCGAACTCCTGACCTCAGGTGATCCAGCCACCTTGGCCTTCCAAAGTGTTGGGATTACAGGTGTGAGCCAACATGCCCTGCCCATTTGCTCTTTATTCATCAGCCTGTTGTAAGTTCTACTCAGTATTTGCTCCAAGGTCATGATATTCAAGACCTCGGACATCCTTTTTCCTCTAGTGATAATTCTAGAAATCTAGCTGAGAGGCCAAGTAGTACTTGAAACTTGGAAGGTCTTTGACTCCTTTTTCTTTGTTATTATTTTATTTTTATTTTTCTGAGACAGGTTTCACTCCCTCAAGTAGAATTTGTTACATTTTCATAATGGACCTCTGCTTAAAACAAAACAAAAACACTTTTCAAGAACTAGAGAGGATTTCATTATGAAATCTTAGGGTGTATCCCCTACCTGCATTTGTGCATCTAATTGTAGATCCCACATTCTAATGGGAAGGTGTATTATTTCATATTATCCTTGGATAAAATCAAATCAAAATGTATTTCTCATAACGAGAAAATTAAAATGTCTTGGTTTTAAATGAAATTGTAGAGAACATAAAAAGATTTTGCATCTATTATTTGGTGTTCTGAGCCACATAATTATGTCATTTATACTGTATTACATGTACTTAATTTCTACCATGCCTATGACACAGTAGAATCTCCATAAATATTTGTAAAACGAACTAGGGAATTTTCTGAAGTACTTTTGTAATGGATTAAACTATTCACCTATATAGAAATGGCTGGTTGGGTTCAGAGACAGGTAAGGATTATGAACTCATCTGCATGGTCATAGTTGTTATGTGAGTAGAATTTAATTCAGTTTTCATTGAAATATTATTTTAGCATTTGTTAAAAAGAGATGGAGAAATGATCATAGCTCTTGATCATTTATTCCATATTCGTGCAGCCTTTTCTTGACTTTTGTGCATTCTTAGGTGAAGACAAAGACCTAATGAGATGTTTTAATCTACTGCTACACAACAAATTACCCCAAAACTCAATGTCTTAAAGCAATAAATACTTAACTCACAATTTCTGTGCATTCAGGAATCTAGAAGCAGCTTAGCTAGATGTTCTGGCTTAGGGTCTCTTGAGGTTGGAGGCAAGATGTTGGCCAGGGTTGCAGTCATGCAGTCATCTAAAGGCTTCAGTGGGGCTGGAGGATCCAGTTCCATGGTGGCTCACTCACATGCCTGATGAGTTGGTGTTGACTGTTAGCGGGAGGCCTCAGATCCTCCCAAAATGAGCCTCTCCATGGGCTGCTGGAACATAGTGGCTGGCTTCCCGCAGAGTAAGAGTTCAACAGAGACTATGATTGAAGCGACAACATTTTTTTATTACCTACCCTCAGAAGTTGTAACTTCTGCAGTATCTTATTGGTCAGCTTTATTCAATGTGGGAAAGAACCACAACAAAGGCTTGAATACCCAAAGGCAAGAATCACTGGGGGCCATCTCAGAGGCTGGCTGCTACATGAAGTTATATTAAATCCTACACATTCTTCATTGTTCAGTGAAACTTGCCCCTGAGATTCCTGCTTATATCATCTCAACCCTTCTTACATTCTGTCGCCTCTCACCTAGTTTAGGACCATCAACAGGTGCTCTCATCTGGGCGCTGAATCATACAGCATCTTGTATTCTTTAACTCTGAGAATGGCAACTGTTTTTAAGTTCCTCTGTAGCCTCCACTGCACCAAATGCAAGGCTGAACGCATAGATAGTGCCTAAGAGTTCTTGTTAAATAACAAAATATTGATTTTTTTTTTGCAGCTATTGTGTGAGAGTTTCAGAATTCTAAACTTTCCCAAGAATTTCCCTTTGTACCTTACAAGGACAAATGTTTTCACAATTATCAAAATTAGTTCAGTTATTTGCCTTTTTAAAATCCCATCAGGACCTGCATTCCCAGGCTCTTTAAACTACTGAAGCTTAACATTTAATTGAATGATGAACAAAACCAAGTTAATTCCCATTCACAGATGACAAGTGAACAGTTGGCAGCAATTTCAACATCTGCTTTTAATTCATTTTAAAATGTTGAGCAAACCGATGGAAAAAAAAAAAAAAGAGCTGGAAACTCTATTTCTCCATTATCCTTCTAGTAGTCGTCTTCGCTAATTGAAGTTGACTCTAAATAGGTTTTGTAGTTGGACCCAAAATAAACATTTGGATAGGGATTGACCCATTCTTAGGTTTGAGATGTTTGTGCTTTAATGTGGGTGTCTGTTTAACCCTTTGCTCATACCAATTTCGTTCCCAAATGTTCCAGGCAAAAGGCTTTTATTGGGGTTGAGTAATTCCTGGTTGGAAATAGGGATAGTAAACAACATGTTAGCTGGAACTAGCCTTAGTTTTTAAAACTGAACTTCCTGCTTTTTCATGAACTAACAGCTGTAAGGACACACACACACACACACACACACACACACAGAGGCACAATCTGAAAACAGAATCCTTCAGACAATGGCAGTGCTATTCTTGATGTATAATTTATCTCTATTTGCCTTATACACTTGTATTCACCCTTCCTTTTTGGTATATCTATGTGTTGCCAAATAAAATCATTAGCAAGGAATCATCTAAGGTAACTGGATGGAATTATATGATATATGCTTTTGACAAAGTGTGTTAAAAATATAGGTATATGTTACAATTTATCTGAATATGTTATTTACAAGCTGATTTCTCTAATACCCTAGCTAAATTGTACAGCTTGTCATTGTCATTTTCACATCTCAAATTTACATAAGAAAAATACAAAAGTAAACAAAAAGAATTTTAGGATATCATGAACGTAAAGAATGACTACAGATACAAAAGCATCCAGAAGTTTAAAGAATTTATTCTCTATAATTTTGCTCACACTTTTTTTCGGGACAGTAATAAATTCTCTGTTGTAAATTCTCACCTATAATCTGGTAACTCCTGTATCTCCGTTTCCAACCCATTATTACTATAACAATAATGTTGCCATAAAAAACATTATTATTTTAAAAATTATTAATATTTTCAAAGCATTCTGTGATAATCTGTCAGCAGAGAGAAAGCCCATTTGTCTTCAGCCTATTTGTCTACCTTCAATTTAGATAGATATTCAAAAGAAATTTTTTTTTTTGGGGCACTCTGCATATATAAATCCAGCCATCTACTGGGAGCTTGCAGTTGGACGACAGATATTCCGAACTCAACATTTGAAAACTAAACTTATTTTGTCTACCTACCTGACAATCTCTACCTACCATTTCTTTTTGTTAATTTTTCTTTATTATTTACTTTTATTTCGTTAAATTTCAAAGACTGTGTGCACATCTACCTGCCAATTCTATAGAGTTGAATTTTTTTCATTAAATATCCGGTCATCTAGCCAGAAACTTGGAACTTAGTCTGACTTCTTTGTCTTTCTTCCCATCGGTCAGCATGGCCTATGATTTTTTCCCTTCCTAAATATTTTTAAGTTGGCTTCTTGTTCCCTTCTGCAGATTTTCTCTTGTTTTTGTCCTGGCTATATTTTACATGAAGGGGTTCCTTAATTAGTCTCTACTTCTTCTATGCTCTTCCCCATGCAGTCAGCACTTCCTATACCCCAGAGGTTCAAACCAGCAATCCTGAGGCTGAATTTACTTAGCAGTTTTTATTTTGTTGTTGTTTTTAATAACTTCAATGTCTTTATACACTTTTCATTGTGCTTCCCGCAAGACTTCCCATTACTTCAAACCAGACCCCTTTTGTTACTTGCTAGGTTCTCCAAGGTATTTGAATTTGTGCCTCTTGCTGCACATTTTCTAAAATGAAAATCTACCTAAATTGCTTCAATGACTCCCCACTCCCTGAAAGAATATCCAAATTTCTTATAACTGATACAGTATTCTCATAATCTGTCTCTTTAAGTGCTTTCCCATCTTTCTTTTTGGTTTTTGTTTTTGTGAGACAGAGTCTTGCTCTGTCACCCAGGCTGGAGTGCAGTGGTGTGATCTCAGCTCACTGCAACCTCCACCTCCTGGGTTCAAGCCATTCTCCTGCTTCAGCCTCCCCCATAGCTGAGATTACAGGCACGCACCACCACAGCCAGCTAATTTTTTTTTTTTTTTTTAAGTAGAGACGGAGTTTCACCATGTTGGCCAGGTTGGTCTTGAACTCATGACCTTGTGATCCACCCGCCTCAGCCTCCCAAAGTGCTAGGATTACAGGCGTGAGCCACCACGCCCAGCCCCCATCTTTCTTTATAAAATATACTTCAGCCACTCTGTATTCAAGGCTTAAAATATACCCTGCTGCTCCATGACTTTTGTCTTTTTTAAAACTATTTCCTCTGCTTTGTTAATTCTACTCAGTCCCTCAGCTGGTTGCTCCTAGCTACAAGCCTTGAGCATCGTTTCCTCTGTAACCCTCTCTCCCAAACAGAGTTATTCATTTCTGCCTTTTGCTGCTGCTGCCCCTTAACCATACCTCAATTATTGCCATTTGATTTACTTGAATTTGGATTTCATATTCATTCATTGATAATTTATAGGATTGTTGGGAGGATTAAATGAGTTAGTAGAAGTGCTTAAACAATGTCTGGCACATAGTAAATGCTCTATAAAGGTTTGTACTTATATATGTGTGTATGTGTGTATATATGTGTGTGTGTGTGTATATAATCCATTCAATCATTTATTCCTACAGCAAATTACAGTTGTGTATCAGGTATAATGCCAGGCATTGGAAATGGAAAGGTATAACCTGGTCCCAAAGATCTCATATCTAGTGGAGAAAACAAACATGTGAAAACATAATGAAAATAAAGTTGGAAACAGGGTTATAGCCCAGGAAATGGATTGGGTCGAAGGACACGAATCATGGTAAATTTTGGTTTTGATTATTTATGTAAGATGAGAGATTACCAGTCAGAGACAGAGAATGGCAATAGGCACTCTCATATGCCATTTATGGGCGGTCAATTGATACAACACTTTTGGGTGGAAATTTTGAAATATTTACAATTAAAATATACATACCTTTTGAAACATGCTTTTCCAAGAACTTATAGAAATATTTATACAATCGAGTAAGAATATATACAAGGATGCTCACTGATGTTTTGTTTGGCTTGTAAATGCAAAAACATGGAGTCAGCCTAATTGTCCGTTATTGAATGGTTCATCTCTATGATGAAATACCATGCTGATGCTAAAATAGAATAAGGTAAAACTGTGGATGCTAACACAGAAATATATTTATGATATATTAATTTATAAAAGCAAGTTACAGAACGCTGTCTAGTATTATCACATTTTTTCTAAAAAATTGAGATGATATTTGAACATGCAAATAGAAATTAAATAATATATGTGGAATTGTTAATGGTGATCATTTTTAGTGGGTAGAATTTAGGGGGAACTTTCGTTTATGTGTTTATAAATTGTTAGAATTTTGTTTTCCAATGAGCATGTATTACATTTGTAATATGAATACAAGTTTGGTGAGGCTAGGCATGGTGGCTCATGCCTATAATGCTAGCACTTTGGGAGGCCGAGGCAGGCAGATCACCTGAGGTGAGGAGTTTGAGACCAGCCTGGCCAACATATAGTGAAACCCCATCTCTACTAAAAAAAAAAAAAAAAAAAAATTACAAAAATTAGCAGGGCGTGGTGGTGCACGCCTGTAGTCCCAGCTACTTGGGAAGCTGAGGTAGGAGAATCGCTTGAACCTGGGAGGCGGAGGTTGCAGTGAGCTGAGATCACACCAGCCTGGGTCACGGGGCAAGACTCTGTCTCTAAAAAAAAAACAAAAAACAAAAAAAAAAGTTTGGGCTAGGCACAGTGGCTCACACCTGTAATCCCAGCACTTTGGGAGGCCAAGGTGGGCGGATCTCTTGAGTCCAGGAGTTTGAGACCAGTGTGGGTGACAGAGAGAAACCCTGTCTCTACAAAAACCTACAAAAATTAGCCAGACGTGGTATCATGCACTTATTGTCCCAGCTACTTGGGAGGCTGAGGCAGAAGGATCGCTTGAGCCTGGGAGGCAGAGGTTGCAGTGAGCCAAGATCCTGCCTCTGCATTCCAGCTTAGGCAATGGAGTGAAACCTTGTCTCAAAAAAAAAAAAAGAAAAAAGGAAAAGAAAAGAAAAAAGTGCTTGGAATTTGAAATTTTAGAAAAATCACTTAGAGATTTTCTTCAGGAGGTTAGTCGGTCACTGATACTAAAGGTGAGATAGTAATAGCAGGTCAAAGCAAGGCAGAAAAACATGTGACAGGCTTAATTGTGAGAGGGAGTGGTACATGGTATGTATATATATGAAAGCAAATGGACAAGACCCTCCTGGACATTCTAGTCCCTTTCCACACCATGTTCTTCTTTCTCTTATACTGGTCTCCTCTGTATTCCTTGAATAAGCCATACTCTTTCCCAACACCTGGCCTTTGCTGTCTCTTCTGTCTTGAAAGATCAGCCAGCCCTGCACACCCTTAGACTCCAACATATGTACACATAGCATCAAGTTACTTCCTACTCTTACTTCAGTGCTCAGCTCTGTTGTCTCTTCCTCAGAGAATGACAACAAAGCCTTTTGGAATGTAGCCAGTCCCTTTATCATATGTGCCCTTTATCACATCTCATACATGACATGTGAGTTGAATGGAGGAATCAAGAAATTAAAAACGGGAAAGGAGAAGGAAAGCAGAGAGTAATATAGACTTGAATAGTGTTCAGGTTTTAAAACATTTCTTCTTGATCTATATGGACATGTCTACCTGCTTCTCCTACTTTTAAGTTTACTTGTGGTTCTTTGTAAATGTTTCTTATATGAGGCCATAAAGAATCCTAAAATCATGAATAGATTGTTAACTCCTTCATTCTCATCGTAGCACCTCACATTGGACAAGTTTCAGCAATCATTTATTGAGCACTTGAGTATAGACCAAGTTCTGTTTCAGGATTTAGAGGGAATGGTCTTATCTACCTCCCACCTTTCCTACATTTATTTCTTTATTCTCTTTCTCAGCAGAAGCTCAGCCCAGCACTGTGTTTTTCAATCCTTTTAGCCTCAGAATAATCCAAGGAGCTTAAAAACACACACACATAAAATGATATGGGAACCTCACCCCCAGGAATTCTGATTCTGCTGGTTTAGGGTCAGACACAAGCACAGGTGAGTTTTAAAAGTTTCTTAGGCAGTGCTAATGTGCAGGCAGCATTGAGGACCACTGGCCTAGACTAATCTTGAAATAGAAACTCGAACTGGAGAACTGCAGAACATCTGACTTCTGGAAATCAAAACTTGACTGGTTCCAATGATACTTTTATTACAACTGATCTCTAAGATGGTGTTACACCCACAGAAGTTGCTAAAAAGGCTATAACTGATGCGTTGCCCCTGAATTAAGGTTGATGACTTTGGACCAGAGCACTTGGTTGTAGGAAATAATGTGATTACTTGTACACCTGCTTCAGGGGCAGTCACTCATGGTGGAGGAAAGCAGACTGAATGCCTATGGGCACTTTTACCAACTTTTAGGTTCTGTTCTCTGACACTCATGTGTCTCAAAGACTTGAAACAAATATTATTTTATGAGTTTAGTGCCTGGGTAACCTGAGACCCTGAAAGGTTTAGGCTTTATTTTCTGGCACAGTCCAGTAGGCAGGACTCCCGACTCCCAAACTCCAGAGATTATCTCCAGTTGAGGAAACCGTGAAACAAGTCGCCCAATTTCTAGTCTTAGCCACTAGCCAGGTAGATGTGTGGCCCTGTTTAAGTTATCTCTGATATTGGGGCCTCAGTTTCCTCAGATGAGGTAAATTGAGCTAGATGGTCTATCCCGGCCCCCTTCAGCTTTAACAAGTGTCACTAGGTGGCACTCATGTAACTCCAGTGAGGAGCCATTGGAGCAAGTTGGCTGCCAAGCTCCTTCTGTCCCTTAAACGACCCTGGGACCTGTCAGGGGCAACTTAGAAAAGAATGCACTTTTAGGAAGACTATTCAGGAGTCTTTTTTTTAAATCAAGAATAGCTTTTGAATCTGCGGACACCTGTTGTATTTTACCAGCTGCTTTCAAGCATTATGTACTTCTGGTTTTATATTCCTATCCTTTTACCATCTCAAATTTTGAAATATTGTATAGAAAACGATTTCTGTGGCTTAGCTACATTTGTCACATTGTCCAGACATACTCATTTGTGTGACGTAAACACATGAGGTATTCTCTTAGCAAGTACTCAACTCTGCCAGCTATAAGCCACTGCATCAGTAACTTTTAAGAGGAGAAAGATTCACTATCCCAACACTGGACTTCAAGCACATGGGATTCTGCCCTGGGATGTCTCCCCACTGGATGGAGTCAGTCAGATATGGTTCTTATTTAAAGACTTGCTCCCTAAACCTGGTTTGTCCTGGTGTCTGACATTGCTAGGGAGGTTTATTCTCACTCAGATTCATTTCAGAAATTCAGTCCTGCTCAATCTGGCTTCCAAAATCAGCACACAGGTAGGGGAATTGGGAGCCTCCATCTGCCCGGCCAATACAAACAACTTTTATCGTTTATAATCCTCCTCTTGATTGCTTTTCTCTACTACAGTGTTTTTACTTTCCAACCTCATGTCAGTTCTACAAAGCTTAACAGATACCCATTTGTGGCTTCCTTTTGCACTGTTGCTGTCACTCATTATTCCTTTTAACATCCCCCAGATAAATAACTCTGTGGGCTCAGAAAAGATTTGGAGGAAGTTTGTGCCAGCTTTGGCACAAACTAGGTGTGTAAGCACAGTGAGGTTACTGAAGTGTTCTGGAGTTCTGATTTTCCATTTGTAAAGTGAAGCATGTATGTTCTTACCATCTCTATCACCTGGATTATTATAAGGATAAAATGAGATAATTGATATGGTTTGGTTCTGTGTCCTCACCCAAATCTCATGTGCAGTTTTAATCCCCACATGTCAGGGGAAGGATCTGGTGGGAAGTAACAGGATCGTGGGGGTGGATTTCCCCCATGCTGTTCTCATGATAGTGAGTTCTCACGAGATCTGATGGTTTAAAAGTATAGCACTTCCCCCTTTGCTCTCTCTCTCTCTCTCCTGCTGCCATGTAAGATGTGCCTTGCTTCCCTTTTACCTTCTGCCATGATTGTAAGTTTCCTGAGGCTTCCCCAGCCATGTGGAACTGTGAGTCCAACCTCTCTCCTTTATAAATTACTCAGTCTCAGTGTGAAAATGGACTAATAGAGAAAACTGGTACCAGCAGAATGGGGGCACTGCTATAAAGATACCTAAAAACGTGGAAGTGACTGTGAAACTGGGTAATGGGCAGAGGTTGGAACAGTTTAGAGGGCTCAGAAAATAGGAAGATGAGGGAAAGTTTGGAACTTCCTAGAGGCTTGTTGGTTTTAACCAAAATGCTGATAGTGATATGGACAATGAAGTTCAGGCTGAGGTGGTCACCCATGGAGATGAGGAACTTATTGGCAACCGGAACAAAAGTCACTCTTGCTGCATTTTACCCCTTCCCTAGAGATCTGTGGAACTTTGAACTAGAGAGAGATGATTTAGGGTATCTGGTGGAAGAAACTTCAAAGTAGCAAAGCGTTCAACAGGTTACCTGGCTATTTTCTTTTTTTTTTTTTTTGAGACAGAGTCTTGCCCTGTTGCCCAGGCTGGAGTACAGTGGCATGATGTCGGCAACCTCCACCTCCTGGGTTCAAGCGATTCTCCTGCGTCAGCCTTCTGAGTAGCTGGGATTACAGACACACGCTACCATGCCAGGCTAATTTTTTGTATCTTTAGTAGAGATGGAGTTTCACCATGTTGGCCAGGCTGGTCTCGAACTCCTGACCTCGTGATCTTCCTGCCTGGGCCTTCCAAAGTGCTGGGATTACAGGCGTGAGCCACCACACCCTGCCCAACCTGTCTTTTTATAAAAATGTACACTCATATGCGTTCACAAAAAAAATGACCTGAAATTGGAACTGTATCCTGCAGAGCCATGGAGGCAGAGCTGCCAAGGCCTGGGGAGCCTACTTCTTGCATTAGCATGTCCTGGATGTGAGACTTGGAGTCAGAGGAGATTATTTTAGCGCTTTAAGATTTAATTTCCTTGTTGGGTTTTGGACTTGCATGGGGCCTCTATGCCCTTTGTTTTGGCCAATTTCTCCCATTTGGAATGGGAGCATTTACCCAGTGCCTGTACCCCAATTGTATCTTGGAAGTAACTAACTTGTTTTTGATTTTACAGGCTCATAGGCAGAAGGGAACTTGCCTTTCTTAGATGAGACTTTGGACTCGGATTTTTGAGTTAATGGAGTGAGTTAAGACTTTGGGGTAATGATGAGAAGGCGTGATAGTGATTTGAAATGTGAGAAGGACATGAGATTTGGGAGGGGCTTGGATGGAATGGTATGATTTGACTGTGCCCCCACCCAAATCTCATGTGGAATTTCTTTTTTTTTTTTAAGACAGAGTCTCGCTCTGTCTCCCAGGCTGGAGTGCAGGGGCGCGATCTCTGTTCACTGCAAGCTCCGCCTCCCGGGTTCATGCCATTCTCCTGCCTCAGCCTCCCCAGTAGCTGGGACTACAGGTGCCCACCACCACGCCCGGCTAATTTTTTGTATTTTAGTAGAAATGGGGTTTCACTGTGTTAGCCAGGATGGTCTCCATCTCCTGACCTCGTGATCTGCCCGCCTCGGCCTCCCGAAGTGCTCATGTGGAATTTCAATCCCCACGTGTCAGGGGAGGGACCTGGTGAGAGGTGATTGGACTATGGGGGCAGATTTCCCCATGCTGTTCTCATGATAGTGAGTTCTCACAAGATCTGACTGTTTACAAGTGTAGCACTTCCCCCTTTGCTCTGTCTCTCTCCTGCTGCCTTGTGAAGAAGGTTCCTTGCTTCCCCTTCACCTTCCACCATAATTGTAAGTTTCCTGAGGCCTCCTCAGCCATGCCTCCGATATAGCCTGTGGAACTGTGAGTCAATTAAACCTTTCTCCTTTATAAATTGCCCAGTTTCAAGTAGTTCTTTATCGCAGTGTGAAAATAGACTAATACAATAATGTATGTGACAGAGCTAAAATTCTACAGGTGGGTTCTTTGGCAAGCAGATGGTGAGATGGAATTAGGAGTACCAGAGGTGTTTGGGGGAATTTACACCTGTGAAAAAAGAGAAATAGGCAGGACTGAGCAGGGAGTTGTCAGAGTACAATGCTTTCTCTGCTAGTCCAGTAGGGAGCATCTCTGCAGAGGTGAACAGTTGTAGGAGTCCACAATGGGTGGGAATGGCTAGCTCCTTGTACCCACCGCCTTGTTCAGTTATTGATTGAGGACCACCCTACTAAGAGTACAACCTCAGCTCTAATGCAGAGTAGGTTTTAAGGAGCTAACAGCTGGAATCTGTCAGTTAACTAGACTTCTTAAAGTTGGGTAGCAAATCCTTCTTGAAAAGGGGAGCCTGAGTGGCACATCTCATGTTTTCCACAGCCAACCACTAATATGACTCTGCTCAGGGCCACTGAAGACATTTATCAGTTATATCTCAAGATCATGAATTCCCTTTTTCTGATTACAAACTTCTGCCCTTTGTTATTCTTCATTTTCCCTCTGAGCACTGAACATGCTCCTCCCTCCATCTGTGACCTCCTCCATCTGTCCCCCTTCCTCTTGACAGCTTGTCACCTTCTTCTGATTTCTCTTGCCTTTCTGTCAAGGTTCAGTAGTTTGGACTAAGGATCTAGCAGTTTAATCTTTCCCTCGCTTGCTCCTCTTAATCTTTTGAAAGTTTATCTGCCTGTCAGAGTAATTTCTAAGTCTGAGTTACCCCATAGCCTGCCTTCTTTCCTCTGAAATTTGCATGAGTGAGCTCTACTGGAGTAATTTATGTAAATATCTTCTGAAGCATAAACTACAATTCTGTAACAGCCAGTTTCATCAAGTCTTTTACTGTTGCAATCTTTTTTATCCGGTTTTATTGTCTCCCTATTCTACTTACGTGGCACTTAACTCATAGATTATTGACATTTATCCTGTGCTATCTGTGCCAAAAATATCTAAATACTTAAAACGACTGCTTCCACTCTTCTCCCTCCAACTTTTGTATGGTAACTCTTGAGGGTTGAGCCGTAACTTAACTTGTTCAACCCCCAGCACAGTGGCATTAACTTATTTAGCACTGAAAAAAATTGTAATTGAATTTTTTAAAAAAGAAATGTGTTGCATGTATATTGCAGGCTAGATACAATGTCGGGTTCTTTATATATGTCATCTCACTAATCCTTTTTTTTTTTTTTTTTGAGATGGAGTCTCACTCTGTAGCCCAACTTGGAGTGCAGTGGCGTGATCTTGGCTCACTGCAACCTCCGCCTCCCAGGCTCAAGCTATATCTTGTGTCTCAGCCTCCCGAGTAGTTGGGACTACAGGTGCACGCCACCATGCCCAGCTAATTTTTTGTATTTTAGTAGAGACGGGGTTGCACCATGTTGCCCAGGGTAGTCTTGAACTCCAGAGCTCCAGCAGTCCACCCACCTTGGTCTCCCAAAGTGCTGGAATTACAGACATGAGCCACTGCACCTGGCCTCATCTTACTTAATCCTTAATCTTCACAGTACTCTCATTTTGTGGGTTTTAATAGTGCTACTTTATAGATTTATCTGTTGCTTGACTATGTCTACCACTAAATATAACTTCCTTAAGGGAAAATGTTATGTCTGATTAATTTCCATAGCTTTCTAGCTCCACTTCTCAGACAATGCCTGACACATAGATGATGTGTCAGATGATGAGATAAAAATTAAATGAGGGATCAAATAAGTGACAGAACCAACACAGGCCCAGGTCTCTTCAATTCTAAAGCTTGTACACTTTGTGCCAAGCACTGTAGCTCTGTCTGAATTAAGTATTGTCAACTACCCAAGGGCTTATAACAATTTAGTGATCAAAGCTGAAGGAGAAGAAAATGATCTTCTATGCCATACTTCAATAAAAATAGGGACAGAAACTGTAGTTTTCACTTGCTTTATTTACTTCTAAAGAATGTATCTAATATCATAGGGAAGACAATTAGTTCAGTAATTTTCTGTTTTCTCTTCAAACATTGGATTGTCATTGTTTAATTATTCTCTTACCTTGGTTTGAGGTCAGTGGCAACTTAATGAATAGTACTGTGGGCCAGGTGCTGTGGCTTACACCTGTAATCCCAACACTTTGGGAGGTCAAGGCAGGTGGTAGATTGCTTGAGCCCAGGAGTTCATGAGCAGCCTGGGCAATGTGATGAAACCCTGTCTCTACAAAAAATGAACCAGGCATGGTTGTGCATGCCTGTAGTCCCAGTTACATGGAAGGCTGATGTGGGACTATTGCTTGAGCCCGCAAGGTCGAGGCTGCAGTAAGCTGTGATCACACCACTGCACTCTAGCCTGGGTGACAGAGAAAGATGCTGTCTTGGAAAAAGGAAAAAAATAATAATAAAGTAAGTAAATAGTACTGTGTTCGGGTATCACTCAGGAGGCCTGTGAATTCTATATGGCTTCTATTTCTCACCACAATAACAAAATTAGCTAATTTTGCATATGCTAAAACTGGTGATAAAATGATAAAGTATGAGTTAAATAAATGCCATTTAACAGAAAATTATAATTAAGTGCTTAATTGATCTTCCTTTCTGCTATAATTTGGCTTTTAGTCAGCTGAAACCTTTTGTTAATAGTGTAATGATGTGGCAAACATCAGAAAGAAGACAGCTCACAGTTCCCAGCAGTAGGTGTGTGTTTAAAACATATGTTGAAAATTGAAAAACAATAGATTTGAGATTCCAGAATTTCCATTCCCACTACTACTTATTATGGAACTCAATAACCATGAATGCATTTTGGAAATAAATGAGGCCTTCATTCATGAAGCATTTTATGAATCTTTCCTTGTAAATGCCAAATACTTTTAAATCTTGTGATTGATTACATGATGAAATGTATTCATAAGCAAGCTGGACCACTCCATAATAGTTCTAATGGTTTCTCTATTTATGTACCTTTCAAAAATAGCCACAATATAGTGAAGGAGGACTAAAGAAACGTGTCTTTTAAAAATATATGGGTAGTAACCACATGGAAGCATATATTAAAAGTTTCTGCTCAAGCAATGAAACCAAAACAGTCTGTAAAACAAGGGAGTTGAACTAAATGATCTCTAAAGTTGTTCACTCATGGGGGGAAAAAACTATGGCTCTAGCTCTAAAAACATTTAGTCAATGTTAAAACCTAAGTACAATTCACATGCCCTGTTATTCATGACTTACATGATACATTCTTGTTTATGAAACTCAAATCTGGAGGGAAGTTAGCAAGTCTATGTAAATTTATTCATTTGTTTTTATTAACTCATCATTCCATCTCCATATTTAATAAAGTGGTCATAATATACCAAGAGATCCTGGTTGAAGGAAGAGGCATTTTCAGAATGTTTTTTTCTTTATTTCCTTTTGTAAAGGTAGTGACAGAATTTTTTTTTTTTTTTTTGAGACGGAGTCTCGCTTTGTCGCCCAGGCTGGAGTGCAGTGGCATGATCTCAGCTCACTGCAAGCTCTGCCTCCCAGGTTCACGCCATTCTCCTGGCTCAGCCTCCTGAGTAGCTGGGACTACAGGTGCCTGCCAACACGCCTGGCTAATTTTTTTTTGTATTTTTAGTAGAGTTAGCCAGGATGGTCTCGATCTCCTGACCTCGTGATCCGCCCACCTCGGCCTCCCAAAGTGCTGGGATTACAGGCGTGAGCCACCGTGCCCGGCCGTGACAGAATTTTAAAACCCAGCTTTATATTCCATGGTTATAATTTTGTACCATATTTACATGAAAAAAAAGAACTGACTTTCGCAGTACCTCTCTTGATTGTAATAATATCTTACATTCATATCGTACTTTACAGTTTAACAAATTATCTTTTTCAGTATTTAAACTTCCTATCATGTTCACCGCATTGGCTCTTCAAAACCTTCTCATCACTCTTTAAGTAACTAGTCTCCTTGTTCCCTCATTCATCGCCTTTGATCCCCTCGGTGTCCCTGAGCTGAGTGCTTGGCAGGCATTGTCATTTGGAGATGAGCAAGCTGAAGCTCAGAAAAATGAAGAGACTCGCTGGTGGGTGGTAGTGACTCAGATTACAATTTAGATTGTGTCTGTATAGTTCATTTGAAAAAAAAGTTTCTCAATGAAAATAAATCATTTGGACAACCAAAAAATGCTGATATCATTTTAGGAAAGTTGATAATTGATAGACTCACATCAAGACTATTGGCCTGGCCGGGTGGGGTGGTTCACACCTGTAATCCTAGCAATTTAGGAGGCCAAGGCAGGAGGATTGCTTGAGACAACATAGTGAGACCCATCTTTACAAAAAATTTAAAAAGGTTAGCCAGGCAGGGTGGCACACGCCTATACTCCTAGCTACTCGGTATGCTGAACTGGGAGGATAGCTTGAGCCCAGGAGTTTGAGATCACAGTGATCTATGAACATGCCACTGCACTTCAGCATGGGCAACAGTCTGAGAGCCTTTCTCCAAAAAAATTTATTTTGAAGACCATTGCCCCACCCACAAGCATCCTTAATGACTTTTAAACAGAACTTATCTCAGTACATGTAGTCTTCTTGCTAAAGACAGATCACACATATGAATTTGGATTTAGACCCTGCTGACTCCCTGTGTGGCAGGTCTGGGTAAATATAGTGCCTGGTACGTAGTAGGTGCTGAACAAATATTTGTTGAATTAATAAATGGACTTCAGAATTTTCATATGGTCTCATTTTTTAAAAGCTATTTCTTTGGCACAATCCTCTTGAAAAACAGTAAGTGCAATGTGTAGCAAGAACCACAAGAATGTGTGATACTCCTTGATCCAGATATTCTACTCCAAAGAATTTTTCATAAGGAAATACAGTTGTTCCTCGGTATCCATGGGAGATTGGTTCCAGGACCTCCAGTGGATACCCAAATCTGCAGATGCTCAAGTCTCTTATATAAAATGGTGTCATATTTGCATATAACCTACACACACCCTCTCATATACTTCAGATCATCTCTAGATGACTTATAATGCCTAACACAATGTAAATGTTATTTAGTTTCTATACTATATTGTTTTATTTGCATTATTTTTTGTTGTATTGTTGTTGTTTTGAGACAGTGTCTCATTCTGTTGCCCAAGCTAGAGTGCTCAATCTCAGCTCATTGCAACCTCTGCCTCCTGGGTTCAAGTGATTCTTGTGTCTCAGGCTCCCAAGTAGCTGGGATTACAGGCATGCACCACTACATCTGGCTAATTTTTGTAATTTTAGTGGAGACGGGGTTTCACAATGTTGGCCAGGCTGGTCTCAAACTCGTGGCCTTAAGTGATCCACTCTCCTCAGCCTCCCAAAGTGCTGGGATTACAGGCGTGAGACATCACAGCCGGCTGCCTTGCTGTGTTTTAATTTTTTCAAATATTTTTGATCCATGGTTGGTTGAATCTGTTGATGTGGAACCCACAGATACAGAGGGCATTGTAATCCCATAAGAGTGAGAGGAATAGCCGTAAAGATGTTCCCAGTGTTACCAGTCCCAGCCAAAATACTGAAACAATCTCAAAGTCCAGGATTTAGAATCTGTGAAAGGTACTGCTCAGCTGTTTCTTCCCTATCACTTCCTTTGCCCTTCCTAAATGTATGGGTAGGCACATGACCTAGGGTGACCAATCAGTTTGTCCCATCTCCATAGCCCACAGTGATTGGTTTAAAGATGAGTCAGTGAAAGTCCTTTCCTTTGACTTTTCCTTTGGAATTGGTTAGGAAGACCTCCTCTTTCCTCTAGAGTCTAGAACTGGAAAAATATAACCCTGACATTCTCAGCCACATGCAGAAAGCCTGGCTGCAGTTAGACCAAATAAGGCCTACACACAAGCAGAGACAAGAGATGAAGAGTGACAGAGACTCAGCTGACACATTCCTGAAAACATCATCTGAACCTTGAATGTAGCCACATCTAACATCTCCCCTATGCCCACCCCAATTATATGAGTCAATAAGCCTCTGCTTTCCTTAAGCCAGTTTGAGTTCTGTCACTTACAATTAAGAGTCCTGATTACTGTATCCACAGAAAGGAATGATATGTAGCCTTTGAAATAGCAATTATATGAAAATGTGGAAAATGTTTATAACAACGTTAAATGGAAGTAAAACAAGACAAAATTATAGGTGTGTATGTATAAGTATACAAGGAAAAAGGTGGATGCGTTTATAGTGATTACTCTTTTTTTTTTTTTTCTTTTTTGAGGCGGAGTCTCACTGTCGTCTAGGCTGGAGTGCAGTGGTGTGATCTCAGCTTACAGCAACCTCCACCTCCCAGGTTCAAGGCATTCTCCTGCCTCAGCCTCCCGAGTAGGTGGGATTACAGGCATGTGCCACCAGGACCAGCTACTTTTTGTATTTTTAGTAGAGACGAGGTTTCACCGTGTTGGCCAGGCTAGTTTCGAACTCCTGACCTCAAATGATCCACCTACCTCAGTCTCCCAAAGTACTGGGATTACAGGTGTGAGCCACTGCATCTGGCCAACAGTGATTACTTTTGAATGGATGTGAAAGGTATAGTACTTTTCCTTTTACTTTATATACTTCTATTAAAAATATTTCAGCATGTATAATATTGCTATTTTCATTTAAAAATAAATAAAATGTCACCCAAAAAGTACCTATTTTAGGATTACCGTGATATAAACATACTAATTCACCTGGAATATAATATGAAAATAGTTACTGTGTTACTGTGAGTTTACAGTTTGTATTACGGTTCTCTAGAGGGACTGAACTAATAGGCAGAACTAATAGAACTAATATACATATGAGAGTTTATTAAGTAGTAGTAACTCACATGATCACAAGGTCCCACAATAGGCCATCTGTAAGCTGAGAAGCAAGGAAGCCAGTCCAAGTCCCAAAGCTGAAGAATTTGGAGTCCAGTGTTCAAGGGCAGGAAGCATCCAACAGGGGAGAAAGATGTAGGCTGCGAGGCTAAGCCAGTCTAGCCTTTTCATGGTTTTCCGCCCCCTTTATATTTGCTGGCAGTTGATTAGATGGTGTTCACCCAGATTAAGGGCAGGTCTGCCTTCCCCAGCCCACTGACTTGAATGTTAATCTCCGTTGGCAGCACCCTCACAGACACACCCAGGATCAATACTCTGTGTCCTTTAATCCAATCAAGTTGCCACTCAGTATTAACCATCACAAGTCCACCCCTTGTCAACTTGAACCTATACACAGCTCCTCCTACCTTTAAACCAACAGGCTAAGAAGGGAGTTACAGTGTTAGCTGGGGTGATTTACCCGGTCTGTTAAGATGAAATCCATCCACTATGCCACAATGGAGGTAAGGAAGAGTATGCATGGAATACAGGAGACCATTAGGGTGTCTCTTAGTATTACCATACCCTGTGATTAAGGTCAATGGGAAACTACAACAGCCCAATTCAGGCAGGACTACAAATGACCCAGACCCTTTAGGAGTGAAGGTTTGGGTCACTCCGTCAGGAAAAAAAACCATGGCCTGTTGAGGTGCTTGCTGAAGGCAAAGGGAATACAGAGTGGGTAGCAGAAGAAAGTAGTCATCAATACCAGTTACAACCATGTGACCAGCTGCAGAAACGAGGACTGTAACTGTCATGAGTATTTCCTCCTCCTTTTGTTAAAAACCTGTTTATGCATGTATACACTTGTACTAAGAAAGTATCTTCATTTAATTTCCTTTTTCTTTATCATGTGACATAAGATTTATAGACTTCATATCAGCATTTAAGTACTGCTAACTTTATGTAATAGTATTTGGATTGGGGATTGATGCATCTCCAGTTGTATGAAGGATAGTTGTATTATGTTAGGTGTAATTATGACCTTATTATTGTCTTTATTTGAAGATTATGTACGATCTCAGGAGCAAAAGTTTTGCTAGTGGATCACTAGGGGTGATGGTGAGTGGTGCCACTTCCACTTCCACCCCTTGATTCCTGGACCCGTGAAGCCTGGCTATGGGAGAAACAGTATTATGTATTGGGTGCTGATTCCGAGCATACATGGCCTTCTGGAGAACTTTGCCCCAGCCCTGCAAGTATTGTCACCTAGTTGGCATTGTAATTGTGACTTCAAAAGGCCATTCCACCTTTCTATCAATCCAGCTGCTTCAGGATGATGGGGAACATGGTAAGAGCAGTGAATTTCATGAGCATGAGCCCACTACTTCATTTCTTTAGCCATAAAGTGATTGCCTTGGTCAGAGACAACGCTGTGTGGAATACCATGATGGTGGATAAGGCATTCCCTGAGTCCATGGATGGTAGCCTTGGCAGAAGCATTGAGTGCAGGATAGGCAAACCCAAATCCGGAGTAAGTGTTTATTCCAGTGAGGACAAACCTCTGCCATTTCCATGATGTAAGAGGTCCAATAAAATCAACCTGCCATCAGGTAGCTGGCTGATCACCCTGAGGATTGGTGCCATATCGAGGGCTCAGGGTTGGTCTCTGCTGCTGACAAACTGGGCACTCAGCAGTGGCCGTAGCCAGGTCAGCCTTGCTGAGTGGGAGTCCATGTTGCTGAGTCCATGTGTAACCTCCACCCTTGCCACCATGGCCACTTTGTTCATGGGCCCACTGGACGAAGACAGGGGTGGCTAGGGATAGAGGCTGAGTGGTATCCACAGAACAGGTCATCCTATCCACTTGATTATTAAAATCCTCCTCTGCTGAGGTCATCTGTTGGTGAGCACTCACATGGGGTACAAATATCTTCATTGCTTTTGACCACTCAGAGAGGTCCATCCACATACCTCTTCCCCAAATTTCTTTGTTACCAATTTTCCAATCATGCTTCTTCCAAGTCCCTGACCATCCAGCCAAATCACTGGCCACAGCCCATGAATCAGTATATAATCACAAGTCTGGCCATTTCTCCTTCCATGCGAAGTACACAACCAGGTGTACTGCTAGAAGTTCTGCCCACTGGGAGGATTTCCCTTCAGCGCTGTCCTTTAGGGATGTCCTAGAAAGGGGCTGTAGTACTGCAGCTGTCCACTTCCGGGTGGTGCCTGCATATCGTGCAGAAACATCTGTGAACCAGGCCCTAGTCTTCTCTTCCTTTGTCAACTGATCATAGGGAACTCCCCATGAGGCCGTCGGTGCAGGCAGGGTGGCAGGAGTGGAGACCATGGGCATTGGAGCCGCTTCCTCATGTAACTTACTTGTGCCTATGGGACCTGCTCGAGCCCGATCATGTGTATACCACTTCCATTTGATGATGGAATGCTGCTGTGCACGACCCACTTTATGGCTAGATGGGTCAGAAAGCACCCAGCTCCTGATAGCAGTTCAGGTTGCATGGTGACTTGATGACCCATAGTCAAACGTTCAGTTTCCACCAAAGCCCAGTAACACGTCAAGAGCTGTCTCTCCAAAGGAGAGTAGTTATCTGCAGAAGATGGCAGGGCCTTGCTCCAAAATCCTAGAGGCCTCCACCGTGAGTCACCTATGGGGGCCTGCCAGGGGCTCCAAACAGCCTCCCTGTCTGCCACTGACAATTCAAGCAACATTGGATCTGTTGGGTCATATGGCTCAAGTAGCAGAGCAGCTTGCACAGCAGCCTGGACCTATTGTAGAGCCTTCTCCTGTTCTAGACCCCACTTGAAACTGGCAGCCTTTCAGGTCACTCAGTAAATGTGACACACCCAAAGGAGGAATGTGTTGCCTCCAAAATCCAAATAGGCCCACTAGGCATTGTGCTTCTTTCATGGTTGTAGGAGGGGCCAAATGCAGCAACTCATCCTTCACTTTGGAAGGAATATCTCAACAGGCCCCACACCACTGAACTCCTAGCAATTTTACTGAGGTAGAAGCTCCCTAAATTTTAGTCAGATTTATTTCCCATCCTCTGGCATGCAAATTTCTCACCAATAAGTCCAGCATGTTTGCTACTTCTTGCTCACCAGGTCTAATCAGCATAATGTCATCAGTGTAATAGACCAGTGTGATAGCTTGTGGAAGTGAAAAGCGATCAAGGTCTCTCCGAATAAGATTATGACACAAAGCCAGAGAGTTGATATACCCCTGAGGTAGGACAGTAAAGGTATATTGCTGGCCTTGCCAGCTGATGGCAAATTGCTTGTGGTGGGTTTTACGGACAGAAATGGAGAAAAAGGCATTTGCCAAGTCAGTGGCTGCACACCAGGTACAAGGAGATGTGTTAATTTGCTCAAGCAATGAAGCTACATCTGGTACAGCAGCTGCAGTTGGAATCACCACTTGGTTAAGCGTATGATAATCCACTGTCATTGTCCAAGATCCATCTGTCTTCTGCACAGGTCAAATAGGAGAGTTGAATGGGGATATGGTGGGAATCACCACCCTTATATCTTTCAAGCCCTTGATAGTAGCACTAATCTCCACAATCCCTCCAGGGATATGACATTGTTTTTAATTTACTATTTTTCTAGGTAGAGGCAGCTCTCATGGCTTCCATTTGGCCTTTCTCACCATAATAGCTCTCACTCTACCAGTCAGGGGGCCAATATGGGGGTCCTGCCAGCTGCTAAGTATGTCTATCCCAATTATGCATTCTGGCACTGGGGAAGTGACCACAGGATGAGTCCAGAGACCCACTGGCCCACCATAAGTTGAACCTGAGCTAAGACTCCATCAGTGACCTGACTTCCATAAGCCTCTACTTTAACTGGAGAACCACAATGACGTTTTCGGTCCCTTGGAATCAACATCACCTCAGCCAATGTCCAGTAGTCCGCAAAGTGTCTGATCATTTCCCTTTCCCCAATACATAGTTACCCTGGAAAAAGCCCAGAGGTCTCCTTGGGGAAGGATGGGAGAAAGATTAACAGCATAAATAATCAGTAGTGTAGTGAGGTCCTTCTTCAAGGGGACCGGCCTCCCATTTATTCGAGAGGTTCTAGGCTTGTAAACTGCCTGAAGTCTGGAAATTGATTGAGGGGCCATGATTCGCTGTTTTCATAATTCAAATTAGTCTTTTGTCCATTCGACCTAGAAGTTTCCTGCTCATATAAATTAAGTAGGCATGCAGTAGGCTTCCTATCAATTTCACTTCTAGGAACACCATGACTAATCAGCCAATGCAGAGCTCTACATGAGTCAGACTATTCTGATTGCTGCTTTGCCTCTGCTGTTCATTACAGTAGCTATGCCCACCTTGCCTTTGACAGTTGAGTGCCACCATTTGGCCCCTGCCATCTTGGCATCCAATTATTTCCATTGTATTTAAATTTTGTAGTTGAGTGACTGAGGTTCCCACTGTTAGATCTGACATACAGAGAACAGCAATTACAGGGCTGTTCAGAAATGCAGGTGCTGCCCTCACAAATCTATTTTGCAAAGCACTGGTGAAGGGTATATCTTCACCAGTAACTAATATACTCCACCATCCCAATCTCCCTAAACCTTTGGATCCCTTCCTCTACATTAAAGTAAGGGAGATCAGGCATTTCCAGCTCGTTCACAGTGGGCCACCTTTTCATCCATATTTCAGCTAACCAAGCAAATAAACTGTTAGAACCTTTTTTAACTCCCCGAGCTGCAACATTAAATGCAGATATATACAATAGGATATAAAGGGGAGTTTATTAAGTAGTAGTAACTCGCATGATCATAAGGTCCCACCATAGCCTGTCTGCAAGCTGAGGAGGAAGGAAGCCAGGCCAAGTCCCAGATCTGAAGAATTTAGAGTCCGATGTTCAAGGGCAGGAAGCATCCAGCATGGGAGAAAGATGTAGGCTGCAAGGCTAAACCAGTCTAGCCTTTTCACAGTTTTCTGACCACTTTATATTTGCTGGCAGCGGATTAGATGGTGCTCACCCAGATTAAGAGTAGGTCTGCCTTCCCCAGCCCACTGACTCAAATGTTAATCTCCATTGGTAACACCCTCACAGACACACTCAGGATCAATACTTTGCATCCTTCAATCCAGTCAAGTTGACACTCAGTGTTAACTATCACACAGTTGTTTAAAATTTTTAGAACTTTTTTTTTTTGAGACAGAGTCTTACTCTGTCACCCAGGCTGGATTGCAGTGATATGATCATAGCTCACCGTAGGCTAGAACTCCTAGGCCCAAGGGATCCTCCTGCCTTAGCCTCCCTAGTAGGTGGGACTACTGATGTGTGTGTGCGACCATGCCTGGCTAATTTTTTATTTTTTTAATTTTATTTTTTCAGCTCTTTCTCTAAAGGGGATAAGACTCTGAATCAGGTCAATCTTAGAAGATTTGAGGCTCAGTATCTGCTTCTGAAGCCGGGAGTTAGAATCCCTGAGTTCATCATTTTCTTTCATCACGAAAGTCTCACTATGTTGACCAGGCTGGGCTGGGACTCCTGGTCTGAAGCAATTCTTCTTCCTTGGCTTCCCAAGTGCTGGGATTATAGGCATGAGTTACTGCATCTGGCCCCAAAACATGATTTTACTTATTACTGGCTTTTCAGTGACAAAAGAGATATTTTAAAGACTAGAATGTTCAGGGCACGGTGGCTCATGCCTGTAATCCCAGCATGTTGAGAGGTCAAGGCAGGAGGATCTTTTGAAGCCGGGAGTTCAAGACAGTCTGGCAACAAAGCAAGACCCTGTCTCTACAAAAAATAAATAAATAAATAAATAAATAAATAAATAAATAAATAAAAATGAGTCAGACATCATAGCACATAAACTCCAAGGTACTTGGGAGGCTGAGGTGGGAGGCTTATCTGAACCCAGGAGGTGAAGTGTATGAGATGTTAGTGTAATTAGTAATTTATTATTCTAAAGCACTGCTTGCTGCAAAGGGGGAGAAATGTACAATTAATACAAAGCATAACATTTCTTGATCTCAAGTGGATAAAGATCTGTTTTACAGCTGGGCAACAATGTGAAAAATAAGTACTCTGAAATAGTCATTTATCTTGTGTTTACCTCACTGTTTTCTTGTATAAAATGGAGATATCATTCTAGCTTTCTTGACAACCTCCTAGGATTTGTGTAGCAACTGAGACTAAAACAAGGTATCTTTGGCCTATACTTTAGAGAAAAGTATACACATCAGAAGTGACCAGCTTGATGAATTTTCAAAAATTGAACATGCCCATATAATGAAGGCACAGGACAAGAAAGAGAATGTTTCCGCATCCCAGAAACCTCCCTCATACCCCTTCAAATCACTAATCCCCTGCCAAAAGCGTATTCTGTATCCCAGTCTCTGCCACTATAGATCTTGTTGGTGTTTGAACTTTATATAATGGACTCACACAGTATGTACTCTTTTATACCTGACTTCTTTTGCTCAACATTATGTTTGTGAGATTAACCATATTGTTCTGTGCAGTTATAGATTGTTCCTTTTTCTTGCTGTATAGTATTCAATTTTATGAAAATACAATAATCGATTTTTCAGCTTCTCTGTTGATAGGCATTTAAATAGTTTTCCCTTCTGGCTTTATGAATTAAAAAATAAATATATGCCTTTTTTTGGATATATACCTATAAGTGGGATTGCATAATCATGGCTTGTACATATGTTTGGCTTTAGTAGATATCACCAAACAATTATTCAAAATAGATGGTCCAGTTAATACTCCCACAAGTAATGTATGAGATATCTGTTTGCTATGTACTTTGCCAACACTTGGTATTTTCTCTGTTGAGATTTAATATACACAAAATAATTTGGTAAACGAAAAATCTTCAAATGCACAGTATTTTCCAATTTTATTTTCCTAATGTATTTGTCTTTTTCAAAGTAACTTAAGATGACAAAGTAACTTAAGATGACAAAAGCTTCACTACTTGCAGCTTTTCTTCAGATTGCTGTTACCCTCTGGGGTGGCCTTAACCAAACTATGCCTTTCTTAGTCTAAGTAAAAGTAAGCCTAATAAACAGGTCAAATTAAAATTTTCTAATGTTACTTAAGTGTTTTGCAGAAATATTAATTATGCTGTTTAGTTCTATAGACAACAGAAACAAAATTCTAATTCATAGAACCTGGAGAAGCTCTAACACAGGCCAGGAAAATTTAGCAAGCAGCACGTATACTCACTTGAAATGCAAATCTCATTTCCTATGCCGTTAGTTACCTAAACACTTAGAAGAGAATTCATCTGATTTCTTTTTATGTCTACTGCCTAACTTGTTTACACCTGACTGTATGGAATCTTTTAAGTAGTTCTACCCTAGATGGTGTGTTGGTTTGTTTGTTTTGGTGGGAAGGGGTGCGAATAAGATAAATGTTGGCTAGAAGACAGGAAGGGAAAAGTCTGTACTAAAAATGGCTGTGGTTATTAGCGGACCAAGTACAGTTCTGGATCTGTTCTGCTAATCAGACAAAAATGATGAAATGCTGGGAATTCTAATGACCAGATGTCATTTTCCTCTTCACTCTCTGCAGCTGCTGACCCTAATCTTCCTTACTGCCTCAGTCTCCCCTTCCACTTGCTTTAAGTTGATGGGATTTTGCTCTGTTACCCTCATTTATAGAACCCTCCTTCCATCAGAGAGTGTGACTCTGAGGTCTTGTTTAATTAATTAACAAAACATGTTCACAAAATACCTTTTATGTACCCGAGAAAGGGAACTCAGAGGTAAGTAAGAGCCAGTCTGCCTTTAAATAGTTCACAAGCTAGTGAAAGAGTCAGATATGTACATATCTGGCTATAAGTGCTAAAATAGCCCTAATAAAGCATTGTATAAACATAAAAGAACTTTGTTATACAAGTGGATATAGCACAATGAGGAGAAAGATACTTCATTCTCCCTCTCTCTGCAGTTTGATTTTATTTTGTTACCTCAGTCTCAGGTTACAATTATAGTTATTTAAGTGGAAAGAAAACCATAACCTGGAAAATATATGAGTGTAGTATCTATCATAGAAAATGCTCGTCTTTTATATTCTTGTTTCTTTGCTTTGGGTATTTGTTTTAGTTTTTAGGAAAAAAATTTTTTTGGCCTGTTTTCACAGTTCTTTCTGAAAATCACTGATGATTCCTATACTCAAAGCTCATGAACTGTCTCCTACTCTTTAGTTCTATAGACACTTCTTTTCTGTTTGTTTGTTTGAGACAGGGTCTCACTCTGTCACCCAGACTGGAATGCAGTGGTGTGATTGAGCATAGCTCACTGCAGCTTTGGACTCCTGGGGTCAAGCAATCCTCCCACCTCAGCCTCCCGAAGGGCTGGGATTACAAGGGTGAGCCACCACACCTGGCCTCGGTCATTTCTGATACATTATTTCCATCAGGCTCAACTTTTGCCTTTTCAGGGTTTCTCCTTCAGGTTTTTCCCTTTGTTTCCTTTTTATCTTCCCTCTATTTCTTTCTTTCTTTCTTTATTTTCTGGCATTCCTTACCTTTTTGGATTTGTTTATTTTGTTTTGCTTCTGCAGAGCAGCCTTCCTAAGAATCAGTTGAAATATTTCTTGTCACTTTTTCTCTATCTTCAATCTAGATGACTTCTAACACCTTGCACTTATTTCTGAAAGACTTTCGTTCATATGCCTTTGTTTTCCAACTTAGTCAATGTTGTCTGATCTTCTGTATTGCTTAATTGCTGTTTCAAATGAACCTAGCTGTCACATGGTGTGGAGAGTGAATAGCTTACCTCTAGTTCTTGTCCTCCTTCTCCACTCAGGCTTAGAAGCTTCTCCAAGCCAGTTGTTCATCAGCCTGTGGTGTGTCCATCCTACTCTTTCCATCCTAAGCCCTCCTGTTCATATGCTTGTTGCGTGTATTTGAGAAGAATTTAGTGGACATTTTCTCTTTATTCCTCCGTGTGTGCAAAAATAAAAAACTAACAGTTGAGCAGATTGGTAGAGTGTATACTAATGAGTCTCAAACCTTAACGTGCATAGGAATCACTGGGGTATTAGATTTCCAGGCCTTGTTCTTAGAGATTTTGATTCAGTAGCTCTGGCTCAGGGCCTAGGAATCTGCATTTAACAAGCAACTCAATTGCTTCTGATAGATGTAGTTCTTGGACCTAATTTTGAGAAACTTCATTGTGCTGTAAATCCTCTAATGTATTCCCACTTAATGGCCACACATGTAATGTACAGCATTGAGAGGAGGCAAATCTGTCCCTGGCCCCTTTCTTCATGCAGACAGGCATTACCAGCAGCTTTTTTTCCTTTTAAAATTAATATACTTTATTTTTTAGAGAAGTTTTAGATTTATAGAAACATTGAATGGAAAATACAGAGGGTTCCTAGACTGCTTAAAAAATCCCCTATGCTGTACCTATTCATCTTTCTTCCCTCCCCCAAAGCCCTGGCAATCACTAATCTTTTTACTGTCTCCATAGTTTTGTCTTTTTCAGAATGTCACATAGTTGGAGTTATACAGGATGCAGCCTATTCAGATTGGCTTCTTACATTTAGCAATATGCATTTAAGTTTATTTTGTGTCTTTTCATGGTTTGATAGCTCGTTTCTTTTTATTACTGAATTGGAATAAACGGAACGAGTAATATTCCATTGTATGAATGTGCTGCAGTTGATCAGTTCACCTATTGAAGGACATCTTGGTGTTTCCAAGTGTTGGCAATTATGGCTAAAGCAGCTATATACATTCATGTGCAGGTTTTTGTGTGGACATAAGTTTTCAACTCATTTAGGCAACCAAGGAGCACAACTGCCGGGTAGTATGGTGAGATTAGTTTTGTAGGAAACTGCCAAACTGTCTTCCAAAGGGGTTGTAACGTTTTGCATTCTGACCAACAATGAATGAAAGTTCCTGTTGCTCCGCATGCTCTCCAGCATCTGGTCGCATAGTGCTTTCGGTTAGCCATTCTGAGTTATATAGTCACATCTCATTGTTGTTTTAATTTAAAATTCCCTGATGACATCTGATGTTGAGCATCCTTTTTTTTTTTTTTTTGAGATGGAGCTTCACCATGTTGCCCAGGCTTGTCTCGAACTCCTGAGCTAAAGTAATCCTCCTGCTTCAGCTGCATGCACCACCATGCCTGGACAGCAGTTTTAAATTTTAATGAAGTCCAACTATCAATATTTTTTCATGGATCATGATCTGATGTTGTATCTAAAAATTTATCACCACTAAACTCAAGATCACTTAGATTTTTTCCTATGCTATCTTACATGAGTTTTATAGTTTTCCATTTTACATTTAGGTCTACGATACATTTTGAGTTAATTTTTGTGAAGCTATTCTTTTCAAAGTGAAATACTGAGTGAATTTAGCATTGCTGGCACCCTCTTCTCCTGCAGCTTTTCCCTCCTACTTTTTATAATAGAAAATTTAAAACACATACAAAAATGGGGGAAAAATAGTATAATGAACCCCCAGGTAACAATAGTCCACCTTCAAAAAGTCTCAACATTTTGCCAATTGTATTTCATCAATTACCCTACCAGCATTTCTCTATTTGTTTGTTTTTTCTGAAATTTTTATTTATTTTTTTGAGACAGAGTCTTGCTCTGTTGCCCAGGCTGGAGTGCAGTGGCACAATCTCGACTCACTGTAACTTCTGCTTCCTGGGTTTAAGCGATTCTCCTTCCTCAGCCTCTCAATTAGCTGGGATTATAGGCGCCTGTCACCACACCTGGCTAATTTTTGTACTTTTGGCACAGACGGGGTTTCACTATGTTGGTCAGGCTGGTCTCAAACTCCTGATCTCAAGTGATCCACCCTCCTGAGCCTCCCAAAGTGCTGGGATTACAGGCATGAGCCACGGCACCCGGCCTGCTGCAGTTTTGTAAAGCAAATTCTAAATGTCATCATTTCGCCATTAATATTTCAGTATAAGCACACCTCGGAAATAGTGCATATTTGGTTCCAGACCACTGCAATAAAGCAAATATCACAATAAAATGAGTCACACACCTTTTTTGGTTTCCCATTGCATACAAAAGTTATTTTTGTGCTATACTGTAATCTATAAGTATGCAACAGCACAATGTCTAAAAATGTATATACCTTAACTAAAAAATACTTGATTGCAAAAAAATGCTAACAATCATCTCACCCTTCAGCAAGTCATACTCTTTTTTCTGGTGGAGGGTCTTGCCTCCATGTCGGTGACTGAAGACTGATCAGGGTGGTGGTTGCTGAAGGTTGGGGTTGCTGTCACAATTTTTTTTTTTTTTTTAGACAGAGTCTTGCTCTGTTGCCTAGGCTCAAGTGCAATGGCGTGATCTCAGCTCACTGCAACCTCTGCCTCCCAGGTTCAAGCGATTTTTCTGCCTCAGCCTCCTGAGTATCAGGGACTACAGGCATGTGCCACCATGCCAGGCTAGTTTTTGTATTTTTACTAGAGACAGGGTTTCACTATACAGGCCAGGCTGGTCTTGAACTCCTGACCTCGTGATCTGCCCGCCTCGACCTCCCACAGTGCTGGGATTACAGGCATGAGCCACTGCACCCAGCAGCTGTCACAATTTTTTAAAAGAAGATGACAAAGAAGTTTGCCGCATCAATGAACTCTTCCTTTCATGAAAAACATGTGATGCTGTTTGATACCATTTTACTCACAGTATAAGTTCTTTCAAAATTGGAGTCAATCTTCTCAAATCCTGCTACTATTTTATCAACTAAGTGTAGGTAATATTCTAGCTCCTCTATTGTCATTTCAACAATGTTAACAGCACCTTCACCAGGGGTAGATTCCATCTCAAGAAACATTGTCTTTGCTCACCATAGGAAGCAATTCATCATCCATTCAAGTTTTATCATGAGACAGGAGCAATTCAGTTCCGTCTTCAGATTCCACTTCTAATTATAGTTCTCTTGCTATTTCTACCACATCTTCCGTTACTTCCTCCACTGAAGTCGTCTGTGAAAGCTGGAATCAACTTCTTCCAAATTCCTGTTAAGGTTGATATTTTAATCTTCTCCCATGAATCATACATGTTCTTAATGGCATCTAGAATGGTGAATTCTTTCCAGAAGGATTTTGATTTACTTTGCCCATATCCATCAGAGGAATTGCTATCTATGATAGCTATAGCCTTACAAAATGTTTTTTTTTTTTTTTTTTTTTTTTTGAGACAGGGTCTAACTCCTGTCACCCAGGCTGGAATGCAGTGGCACCATCATGGCTCACTGCAGCCTCGACCTCTGAGGTTCAGGTTATCCTCCCACCTCAGCCTCCCGAATAGCTGGGACTCCAGGTGCATGCAACCACACCAAGCTAGTTTTTGTATTTTTAGTAGAGACAGGATTTCACCACGTTGCCCAGGCTGGTCTTGAACTCCTGAGCTCAAACACTCTGCTCATATCAACCTTTCAAAGTGCTGGGATTACGGGCGTGAGCTACTGTGCCTGGTCACAAAATGTATTTCCTAAATAATAAGACTTGAAAGTCAAAATTACTCCTTGATTCATGGACTGCAGAATGGAGTTTGTGTTAGCAGGCGTGAAAACAACATTAATCTCTGTACATGTCCATCAGAGCTCTTGGGTGATCAGCAGCGTTGATCAATGAGCAATAACATTTTGAAAGTGATTTTTTTTTCTGAGTAGGTCTCAACAGTGGGCTTTAAAGATTCAGTAAACCATGCTGTAAACAGAGGTGCTGTCATGTAGGTCTTTTGTTTCATCTATACAGCACAGGCGGAATAGATTTGGGATAATTCTTAAAGGCACTAAAATTTTCAGAATGATAAGTGAATATTGGCTTCAACTTAAGCAGGTGGATCACCTGAGATCAGGGGTTCGAGACCAGCCTGGCCAATATGGCGAAACCCCATCTCTACTAAAAATACAAAAATTAGTTGGGTGTGGTGGCAGGCACCTATAATCCCCACTACTTGGGAGGCTGAGGGAGGAGAATCGCTTGAACCCAGGAGGCAGAGGTTGCAGTGAGCCGAGATCATGCCACTGCACTCCAGCCTGGACAAAAGAGTGAGACTCCATCTCAAAAACAAAAAAAAAGTCATCAGCTGCATTAGCCCTTAACAAGAGAGCCAGCTAGTCCTTTGACACTTTGAACCTAGGTATTGATTTCTCTTGTCTACCTATGAAAGTCCTAGACAGTGTCTTCTTCTAATAGAAGGCTGTTTTATCTATGCTGAAAATTTGTTGTTTAGTGTAGCCACTTTCATCCATTATCTTAACTAGACCTTCTGGATAACTTGCTGCAGCTTCTACATCAGCACTTCCTGCTTCACGTTGCACTTTTATGTTCTGAACATGGCTCCTTTCCCCCTTCCCTTCCCTTCCCCCTTCCCTTCCCCCTTCCCTTCTCCCTTCCCTTTCCTTCCTTTCTCTCTCTTTCTCTCTCTCTTTCTTTCTCTCTCTCTTTCTCTCTTTCTTGCTTGCTTGCTTGCTTGCTTGTTTCTTTTCTTCTTTCTTTCTCAAGTGTCAGGCTGTGTTACCCAGGCTGGAGTGCAGTGGCACAATCTTGGTTTACTGCAACCTCCACCTCCTGGGCTTAAGCCATCCTCCTACCTCAGCCTCTTGAATAGTTGGAACTGCAGGTATGTGCCAGCACATCCAGCTAATTTTTTATTTTTTTGTAGAGAAGAAGTCTCTCCATGTTGCTCAGACTGGTCTCAAACTCCTGAGCTCAAGCAATCCGCCTGCCTCAGCCTCCCAAAGTGCTGGGATTACAGGTGTGAGCCACCACGCCTGACAGCTTCTTTCCTTAAACCTCGTGAACCAACCTCTGCTAGCTTCAGGCTTTTCTTCTGCAGCTTCCTCACCTCTCTCAGCCTTCACAGAGTTGAAGACAGTTGGGACCTTGCACTGGATTAGGTTTTGGCTTAAGGGAATGTCGTGGCTGGTTTGATCTTCTATCAAAACCACTAAAACTTTCCCCCTGTCAGCAGTAAGACTATTACATTTTCTTATCAGTCATGTGTTCACCGGAGTAGCACTTTTAATTTCCTTCAAGAACTTTCCTTTGCATTCACAACTTGGCTAACTGGCACAAGAGGCCTAGTTTTCAGTGTATCTCTGCTTTCAATATGCCTTTCTCACTAGGCTTAATCATTTCTAGCTTTTGAGTTAAAGTGAGAATCATGTAACTCTCCCTTTTACTTGAACACTTAGAAGCCATTGTAGAGTTATTAATTGGCCTAACTTCATTATTGTTATGTCTCCGGGAATAGGGAGGCCTGAGAAGAGGGAGAGAGATGAGGGAATGGCCAACTGGGGGAGCAGATAGAACACACACAACGTTTATTCAATAAGTTCACTGTCACGTGGGCATGGTTTGTGTTGCCCCAAAGCAACTACAATAGTCACATCAAAAATGGCTGATCACAGATCATCATAACAGATACAATAATCATGAAAAAGCTTGAAATATTGTGAGAATTACCAAAAGGTGACACAGAGACATGAAGGGAGTGCCTGCTGTTGGAAAAAAGGCGCTGATAGACTTGCTCCATGCAGAATTGCCACAAACCTTCAATTTATAAAAAGCTCAATATCTGCTAATGTCAATAAAGTGGAATGCATTGAAACTAGTTATCCCCATATCTATCGCTAATTAAAAACTATAAAAATACTACTATAACCACAATACGATTATCACAGCAAATTAACAATAATTGCTAATAGCATCTAACTCCTAGTCTATTTAAATATCTCTCTTGGTCTGATGTCTCATAATCCTTTCTAAACAGATAATACTATTGGCTTCAGGGTGCCCCCAGTAGACGTCTTTTCCCGTACATTCTCTTTATTCCTATACTTCATCGGGACTGAGGGACCAGGATTTTTCAAACAATATACCAGCTTCTCTAGAGGCTTTGACTTGGGCTGCTGACAGAGAAATCTTTATTAAATCCTCAAGAGTGATATTATTCAAGAGACACACAGGGGAGATGAGTGATGAGAAGAGGAGGTGCTATTAGGAAAGTGACCCCAGGACATCAGATTTATCACAGAATCCTTTCCATGAGGCAGTTAATCTTTTCCATTTTAGTTTCAGGGAGGATATTTAACCCCATGGAATTAGGAGTTCTTTCCTACTTTTGCCAAGCTGCTAAAACCAATGAATATTCAAGTGAAACCTTATCCAAATTTGGGGCTCTGGTGACCACTGAGGACCCTTTGTCTTGAGTTATTGCTCCTGAAATCTTCACACAGCTGTCTCTGGATGAGCTGCAGTCAGTTTTCCAAGGATATGGTTGATCCCAGAAAATACACAGCTAATTTATAAGACACTAGGAAGAAGGCAGCTGCCTTGAGGATAGCATATTGAGGATTCCAGAGGTCAAAAACTGACCTTAGTCCATATGGGAAACTCTCACTAGTGTGAGCCAAAGAAGCCTGCATGAAGCTATGGGCTGTCTAAAAATCCCTGACAATGCAAAAGAGGTCAAAGATGAACATCTTGAAATGCAGACTGTTTCTGTGTTGGCTGAGAGACTGATGGTATCTCATCTGGCTGGAAGGAAGTCAGGGAGTCAGGAACTCCTTCATTCTACTGGTACTAGTCCTGATCCTAGGATTTAACCATTATTTTCAGGTTAATAAATACATATATATGAAGTAAATTCTTATGGAAGAAGATTGTTTCCATGGTCTTTGAGTCCATAGAAGCCAATAAACCACGTTAAACACAGCCTCAGATTATCCATCTTCCTTCTTCTTAGTGCCTCTGCAAGATCATGCATTATCTCATAGGATTGGTATGTGACAGATTCTATTTTGAGTCTTCCGATGATTCCTTCATTTAGTCTGTCTGAGAACCAGAGTTCAGAGGAATCTGTGCAACTGGGAGTTGCCCCCAGTTCATAGATCTTGCAGTCCTAATTTCAAAGAGGTCAGTGTCTTTTAAAGGGCCATGTGGAGGCTCCCATGTGTTTAGGAGAATGAATTCCTTGTGCTAAAAAGTTATCTACAGAGCATCCTTGACAGAGTTCTGTTCGGTGATGTAGTGACATAAGATGTCTCTGGCTAAAGAACTTTTTGAGTGCTTAAATAATGGAACTATTTTAGTGAACCGAATAAACCCAAGTTAATAAAACTCTCCATTGATAGGGAGACGATTCATTCCCAGTGAAACTAGCAAGACAGGAACCTCACATAAACAAGCATGCTGTCCTGACTTTTTAGAAGATGCTGCCGCTCTCAGCTGCAGCCATCATCATGCCATCTTCTTTACTGATATTTGGCTTGTTCAAATGGTTAGTGCACATGTAATTACCCACTCAAAAAGGGTTTTTCATATCTGCCGTTCCAAACTCCAGGCATGGCACATTGAACTTGAGTGTCTGTCGGAGGTTAAAGTACTAAACGGTTAAGCTCTACACATAAAAATGGTTTAAGTGGTAAGTATGTAAATTTCCCACGTTAACCATTTATTTTAAAGAAGTCATAAACAGCATTTATTATCTTGGTATATCATACTAGTCTTGTTGCTGTTCCTTCACATTTAAGTGGCTTTCCATCTTTCCTCCCTTCTCTCACAGTCCAGCTACACAGTGCATCCCTGAACTGTTAGGCCACAGCAGCAGTATGCTTATTCCATCCACATCCCTAACATCATGCATTCACAAAGTCAAAGTGCTGGTCCACAAACCCTTCCCTATAGGAAGTTCAATGGTTATGAAAGAATTTGTAGTAAACCAGACCTCCCAGGATGGCGAGCAAAAGTAAGATGATGATGGAAAGCAACAGCTTGTTGGTTGTCACTTTTCTGGACATTGAACGGAGAATCTTTCGACTGTTGCTCAAGTTTTCACTTGTGTTTACCAGTCTACTCTTGGTGCATTCTAACTGGTCTCATTGTTCGCCCAGCTCTTCTGTGATTTCTGAGCCAAGCTGGTCAGTCTCCATGGCAATCCGATGAGAACGTTCAATACTGTGGGTGGCCTAGTTCAGACTTTCAGTGCCTTGAGGAAGCGTTGCCCTTTGAGACTGTAGCCGATTCATATGCTCATTCTCTACAGCATATATGCCATATTTCATGTCTCCTCGGCCTCCAGGTGTGGCTGTCAAAGGTGTGCTGCTCACCTCCCCATGGAGTTTGGCGAGGTCCTTCTGGTAGTTTTGAAGCTTAGACATCATGGGGTTACAGAAAGACAGGTGCATAACGTAGCTCCTCCTCTATCTCTGCCAGCGTTTCATTTGTTTCCCGTTGCTTTTCATCAAAATCCCTGATTAACTTCTTCTTCTCTCCGGTCCCCGCCGTTCCCAGCAGCCGCTCAGGCACCCCTTATAGGTCTTCGTGGAGGCCGTGGAAGATCTCCTACAGTTTCTTGAAATGCTCCGAGGAGGCGGCAGAGGTGGCCATGGTGCAGGCCGCGCTCCAGCAGTGGCCACCAAGATCTGGGGCACTGGGCCCTCTCCTAGCCCGGGGGTCAGCCGCCAAGTCCTGTGACCATCACGGCGACCACCGCGCCACCGCAGCCCAGGACCGCTTTCACCATTTTTACGTGTAGAGTTCAGTGGCATTAAGTATATTCACATGGTTGTACAACCATCACCATTGTCCACCTTCAAACTCTTTTCAGCTTGCAAAACTGAAACTTTACATCCGTTAAACAACTCTTCATTCTCCCCTTCCTCTGCCCCTGGTAATCATCTCTGTCCCACTTTCTTTCTCTATGAATTTTAGGGTACCTCATATAAGTGGCATTGTATAGCATTTGTTTTTATGTGACTGGCTTATTTCACTTAGCAAAATGTTCTTAAGGTTCATCCGTGCTGTTGTAGCATGTGTCAAAATTTACTTCCTTTTTAAGGCTGAATAATAGACCTTTGTATGTATATGCCCCATTTTGTTTATCCAGCCATCTCTCAGTGGATACTGGGGTTGTCTCTACCTTTTGGCTATTGTAAATAAATGCTGCTGTGAACATGAGCAGGTATATACATAGGGATGAAATTCTTGAATAATATGGTAGTTCCATTTTCAAGTTTTGGAGGAACTGTTATACTGTTCTCCCTAGTGGCGGCACCATTTTACATTCCTACCAGCAATGTACAAGGGTTCCAGTTACTCCACATCTTTGCCAAAAGTTGTTATTTTTGTTTTTTTAAATAACAGTCATCCTAATTGATGTGAAATTGCATTTAATAGCGATTTTGATGTGCATTTCTCTTATCATTGGATGCTGACCATGTTTTCATCTGTTTATTGGCCAGTTTGTACTTCTTTGGAGATTTTTTTTCAAGTCCTTTTGCTCATTTTCAACTGGGTGTTTTGGTTTTTGTTGTTGAGTTGTAGGAATTTTAAAAAATATATTCTGGCTATTAATGTTTTATGAGATACATGGTTTGTGCACATTTTCTCCCGTTCTGTGAGTCGCGTTTTTACTCAGTTGATAGTGTCTTTTTTCCCCTACACCATTGGTCATATTTCAGAGGCAGAGGATTTATCTGAGTAGAAGTAGTCACGATATAGACCTGAACTTTACCATTAATAGGCAGCTGGATTTTTAAAAATTGTTGCTATTTTGCTATTTTATTTTCAAGGTCTCTTTCAGTCATGCAGGAGTCAGTTGAAGTATTGCTATAGCGACTGCTTTTATGATGAAGAATTACCAATTTACCTTGGGAAAAGCCTATGAAAATCTGTAAAATATCATGCCAGAGGCTGAGTTGTTTTAGTAATAATTCTGCTTTTGTGATGTGATTTTATTTAAAGAAAATCGAACTTCATATTTGTTTGTCATTATAGGATTAAATGTGGGCTTGACTAGCAATTGAAATTGTATGAGGCAATGGGATATGCAATGGATATCTCTAGTGCAATTTATAGGCAACATGGTTTACAAAAGGTCATGGAAAAGTATCCAGGTAAGTAATAATTGCTGGTATGTGTTGAGCCCTTTCTAGATGTCATTTACTCTGACACTAAGTGCTTCGGGTGCATTTCTCACCTTTCTAGCAATTCTGTGAGACAGTTATCATAGTTCCCCTTCATCCATGGTTTTCAATTTCCATGGTTCCTGTTACCTGAGGTCAACTGTGGTCTGAAAATATTAATAGAAAATTCCAGAAATAATTCGTAAGTTTTAAATGCAGGCCATTTTAAGTAGTGTGACAAAATCTTAGGTCATCCTGCTCCATCCCGCTGGGTATGTGAACCATCCCTTTGTCCAGCATCTCCACGCTGTCCGTGCTACACACCCATTAGTGACAGTGACTTGGAGCCCTCTAGGTTATCAGATTGACTGTCGCAGTATCAACAGTGCTTGTGTTCAAGTAACCCTTATTTTACTTAATAATCACCTCAAAGTCCAAGAGTAGTGATGCTGGCAATTCGGATATGCCAAAGAGAAGCTGTAAAGTGTTTGCTTTAAATGAAAAGCTGAACATTCTCAACTAAATAAGGAAACGAAAAAAAATAGTATGCGGAGGTTGCTAAAATCCGCAGTAAGAATTTTATCCATTTTTGTCAAGAGAAAAGAAAGAGAAATGTGTGTTAGTTTTGCTGTTGCACCTCAGACTGCAAAAGTTATGGCCACAGTATGTGATAAGTGCTTACCTAAGATGGAAAAGGCATTAAATTTGTGAGTGGAAGACATGAACTGAAACATGCTCCAAATGACAGCAGTTGGGTCCAGTACTATCTGTGGTCTCAGGCATCCACTGGGGGCTTTGGAACATGTGCCACGCAGATAAGGAGGACTATTGTACTGTGCTGTTGTTACCTTTTAAAACTGTGGTTTAGTGAGAAATAACTTCTTGACGGTCACATAGTTTGTATAATAAATGGCAGGGCTGGGATTTGAACTTGGGCAGTCTGTGCTGAGAACCTACGGACTTAATAACTGTACTTTCCTACCTCATCCTGATTCCCCAAGGCAGGAGTATTTTTTTTCTTTTCTTTCTTTTCTTTTCTTTTCCTTTTCTTTTTTTCTTTTTCTCTTCTCTTCTCTTCTTTCTTTTTTTTTTTTTTTTTGAGACCTCCACCTCCTGGATTTAAGCAATTCCCCTGCCTCAGCCTTCCGAGTAGCTGGGATTACTGGTGCGTGCTATCACTCCCAGCTAATTTTTTGTATTTTTAGTAGAGACAGGATTTCGCTATGTTGCCCAGGCTGGTCTTGAACTGTTGGCCTCAAGTGATCCGCCTGCCTTGGCCTTCCAAAGTGCTGGGATTACAGGTGTAAGCCACCGCATCTGGCTGGGAATATTTTTCAAAATTTAAATTGCCGAGGTTTAGCACTTGCCTCAACTTGACATTAACTGAATTTTGTCTGAAAATGCAGAGTTGATTCTGACAAATGGATACATTTGAATTATGTCATACAGAATTCCAGAATTTACCTCGAGAACTCTTTGCTATTGACCCCATCACCATTTCACAAGTATTGAAGGATGAGGGTCTCTACAAATGCAGGAAGTACATGTAAAATATTTTGTATCCTCTGGATATTTTATCTTGTCTCAGTAGCTGAAAAGTGCTTAAAGTTACAGTTTCTTTTATTTCTGTAGGAAGAATTTGTTTGACTGAATAATATAGAAATTTTGAAATCAAATCTGCTTTCAAGAAGAATGTAAATTCTTAAAAGCAAAAATCAGATTGTAGGGATTATTGAAAATTTAAGTAGCATAATCAATGTAATATTATTTTGTCCTCTAAGAAGTACTGCACATTTTATCTATTCATTGTTTGGGAAATCATTAATGGTTTTGTTGTTTGAGAGTTGCAGGTGATCATTATTTTGAAATTCTAGCACTTTGGGTTATAATGAAGGAAGTGCTTTTATAGCTGTTGCCCACAAGAAAATGACACCATCTTTCATGCTTACCACAGGGAGTCAGGCTCAGTGTACATCTTGTTTTGTTGAACCTGTACAATGGATGGAATCCACTTTTGTTGGGAGTGATGATAGTATCTTTTGATGCACAAGATTTGTAAATTATAATGATATCCAGTTTGTCTATTTTTTCTTTTTTTGCTTCTGCCTTTAGTGTTATATCCAAGAAATCATTGCCAAATTCAATGTAGTGAAGCTTTTACCAGAGTTTTCTAAGAGTTTCATCCTTTCACATCTGATGTTTAGGTACATTGTGAGATAATTTTTGTATTTGGTATAAGGTAAGGATCCAACTACTTCTTCTTCTTTTTTTTTTTTTCTTGCATCTGGAGATCCAGTTTTCATGATGTTCACGATGTCATTTGTTGAAAGACTGTTCTTTCACCACTGAATGGTTTTGGCCCTTGTCACAAATTAATTTGACCATATATGCCAGAGTTTATTTATGGGTTCTGTATTCTATTCAATTGGTCTATATGTCTATCTTTATGCCAGTACCACACTGTTCTAATTACTATAGCTTTGTAGTAAGTTTTGAAATCAGGAATATGAGATTTCCAACTTTGTTCTTCTTTTTTTAGATTATTTTTGTTATTTGGGATAGATTATGAATTTTGGGATAGATTTTTCCATTTCTACAAAAATTAAAAAGCCATTGAGATGCTGATAGGCATTGCATTGAATCTGTAGATTGCTTTGGGTAGTATTAACATCTTAACAATATTAAGCCTTTCAGTCCATAACATGGAATTTCTTTCCATTTATTGATGTCTTCTTTAGTTTCTTTCAGCAACATTTTATAGTTTCCAATGTAAAAGTCTTTCCCCTTTTTTGTTAACTTTACTCAAAATTATTATTTATATATATATGTGTGTTTGTGTATATTAGATATGTGTCTATATTATGTGTGTGTGTGTGTGTGTGTGTATATATATATATATTTTGGTGGGGGGAAGGGATAGGATCTCGCTCTATTGCCCAGGCTGGAGTGCAGTGGCAGGATCATGGCTCACTGCAGATTCAACCTCCTGGGCTCAAGTGATCCTCTCATCTCAGTCTCCTGAGTAGGTGGGACCACAGGAGTGTGCCACCACCAGCATGCCCAGTTAATTTTTTTTTCCTTTTTTTTTTTGACAGAGTCTCGCTCTGTTGCCCAGGCTGGAGTACAGTGGCACAATCTCAACTCACTGCAATCTCCACCTCCCAGGCTCAAGCGATTCTTGTGCCTCAGCCTCCTGAGTAGCTGGGACTAGAGGCATGCACCACCACACCTGGCTAATTTTTGTATTTTTAGTAGAGATGGAGTTTCACCATGTTGGCCAGGCTGGTCTCAAACTCCCGACCTCAAGGGAT
>NW_012106564.1:1423231-1486847 GCF_000951045.1 Mandrillus leucophaeus
GACCTCAAGGGATCCACCCACCTCAGCCTCCCAAAGTGCTGAGATTACAAGCGTGAGCCACTGTGCCCAGCCCTCCAGCTATTTTTAAAAATTTTTGTAGAGACAGGGTATCTCTATGTTGCCCAGGCTGATCTTGAACTCCCAGGCTTCAACTCCCAAAGGACTGGAATTATAGGTGTGAGTCACCACACCTGGGACCCCAATTGTTTTTTATGCTATTGTAAGTTGAATTGTTGTCTCAATATTCTTTTTGGATTGTTCATCCTTAGTGTAGAGAAACACAGCTGATTTCTGTGTATTGATTTTGTATTTTGCAACTTTGCTGAATTTATTAAACAGTTTTTTTCAGTGAGTTCTTTAGGCTTTTCTACATATAAGATCTTGTCACCTGTGAACAGAGAGAGTTTTACCTCTTTTCCAATTCAGATGTTTTTCTTTTTCTTGCCTAATTGCTCTGGCTAGGACTTCTAGGATTAGAAGTGGTGAAAATGGATATCCTTTTCTTGTGCCTGATCATAGAGGAAATACTTTCGGTCTTTCACTGTGGAGTATGATGTTAGCTGTGGGTTTTTAATATATGGTCTTTATTGTGTGGAGATAGTTTTCCTCTATTTCTAATTTGTTGTGTTGTTGTTGTTTTTAATCATGAAAGAGGCTGAATTTTGTCAAATGCTTTTTCTGCATCAGTTGAGATGATCACAAACCCTGAGCTTCTATAACCAGGAAATGGCTCTAATTCCCAACCCAAAAAGTTATTGGACGAGGCCCTAGCAATTTAAAAGTTACAGTTTTGTTTCATGAAACCCTATTCTCTTCCATGCCTATTGGTGAATCCAAACACTTGTCAATTGCAGCAATTGATATGGCTAGATATTTTCCTTCCCTGACCTGTCTACTGTATTCTTAAGCCCAGCAGTAACTAACTATACTATTCCCTTCGTTCTTGCTAACAATTGAAGGAAAAAAATAAATCAATTTGGACTAATTAACAAATGCCTAGGAGCCAGGTTTTATGGAATGAATTTAGTTTTATTTTAAAAAATCTTACAATAGATTGACTTCTTTTTGGTATACAGTTCAAGGAATAAACATGCGTAGATTCACGTAACTGCTGCACAATCAGGATACAGTTCTATTACTCCCAAAAAACTCCTGCCTGCCATCTCTTTCTTGTCACATCCTCCTCCTACCTTGAGCCTCTGGCAACCACTAATCTTCTTCATTTGTCTTTTTGAAAATGTCATATAGTGTGTAATATATCTGTGACTAAAAGCTTAAATATGACTGATGATTTTGCTAAGAACCATTTTGAGCAACATCCTTCTTGTTCTGCAGAATTGTCCCGAACTGTGAACCTGATATCATAATCATCATGGTAGGAGGTCATAATCAAAGGTTCATATTTAGACTGGCCTCACAGTGCAAGCCTCTAAACTTCTATCTGTCTCTAACTTCTCAGTGGAGAAGGGTGTTGGCCACATTCTAAGGCTAGTGGTTGATGATTGGGATTAAGCTTTTAGCACCTATGCCACAAGAAATAATAGGAAATAAGGTTACCATCTGTGGTACATGGTCATTTCATGACCATCATGTGTTATCTATACATGAAGGACAGTGAGGACGAAATGTAGTAAGCTAAAAACTAAAGGACTGTACAGATATTATTTCAGAGAAATTATAAACCAACTGTCTTTTGCTTCTACTCTGGTGGTCAATGAATTAATTTTCTTGGTTTGTTGGATGAAACAAATTTAGTAAAATGGAAATAGTCATATTGTGTTAATTAGAATGCTTTTGAATGCAAGCAGTAGAATATCCAGCTAAAAGTGACTGAAATAATGAGGAGATTTATTATCTCACACAAAAAGACATCCAGAAGTAGATGGTTCTAGGGCTAAATCAGTGGTCTCAAGAATGTCATGAAGAATGAAGCTTTTTTGTTGTTGTTGAGACGGAGTCTCGCTCTGTCGCCCAGGCTGGAGTGAGTGGCGCGATCTCGGCTCACTGCAAGCTCCGCCTCCCGGGTTCCCGCCATTCTCCGGCCTCAGCCTCCGGAGTAGCTGGGACTACAGGCGCAGCCACCGCGCCCGGCTAATTTTTTGTGTTTTTAGTAGAGACGGGGTTTAACTGTGTTAGCCAGGATGGTCTCGATCTCCTGACCTCATGATCCACCCGCGTCGGCCTCCCAAAGTGCTGGGATTACAGGCGTGAGCCACCGCGCCCGGCCCGAATCAAGCTTTTTTTCATCCTCCATTCCAGTGTCCTCACATGAAAACTTTTGGTGTCTTACTTGCAAGATGGGCTGCTACAGCTCCAAGTACTGGGTCCTTAGACAATTGCATTGCTATGTAGGGAGCCGGGAGCAGCTCAGGTGACAAGAGAGCTCTTCTCATGTGTGCTTGTTTTTTTTTTTGTCTTGAAGGAAAACTTGTTTTCCAAATCCCCCCAACAGACTTAGTGTTATGTCCCATAGTCAGAACTGGGTCCCTTGGTCATTTGTTGACATGAAGGCCAAGTGGCTCTCTAGCAGTTAACTGTTATCATGTGACATGGGCTGGGACAGGAGGGATGGAAGGTGAGGACAGTGACTCCTGGAGAGGCAACAGATTTGCCTCACTCCCTTGTGAGGATTAAATGCAGTAATGTGGGTAAAGCACCTCTAATTGGGCTGGCACATAAAGGGCTCAATCCTCATTAATTCTTTTTGTTTCATGTCTCCCTTCTCCCCTTCAGTTTTCTTACCTCATTTTTCACCTTTAGGAGAAATACGGAAATCCAAAAGTTTTGCTGACCTTCCCTAGATAAAGGCCCTGCTTGTCTCTCCCACCCTCGCCTACTTCTTGGAGTTCTGCAGCTTGAGTTTCCACAAACCAATTGGGATCTCCTGGACCTCTCGAAAGTCCCTCACCTTAGGCTGAGGAATACATTTTTATAGCTGGTCCATAGATGTCAATTATAGACATAAAACTGAGAAATCCTTATAAAGAAAAAAGAAAAAAGCCCATCAGAGTATGTTATTATTACAATGTTAGCCTCCACTAGAAAATCATCTATTTCGGTGGAGTGAAGCTCTTTCCATCCAAAAAAGGAGCAAAAGGCGCCCCTGTCTGTGCCTGTCTGTACTGATTGCTGGCTCTGAGCACCATAAGATGTTTCTTGCCATTAGAGCAATGATTTCAATTTTTCCATTCCAACTGTGGTGAAAATGAATAAGAAAACTGAGTCCTGCCTCTGGAAGCAGGATACAGGTTCCACACTAATCAAAAAAGGAAGATTCATTATTAGACAATATTTCACTCCCCAGACTTTGAAAGTTCCTACATTTGTCAGAGTAGCTCTGAATCACTTCACAGCCACTGCAGGATTAGAATGGGGGTATTGTACAAGCCTGACCCTTTGCAGTGAAGTTTAAGCTTTTTTCCCCTTCTAAATGAGCTGCTCTTGCTACTCTCTGAGTCACTGCAATCCAAATCTCATAATTTCATCTCCTTCTCTTCTAATCATTTTACCAGATAGCAGCTTTAAGGGGGGGCAGGCATGCAGATGTTTTTAAAGGGGCCATAACGCCCTAAAATACATTTAACTAAGAAGTTCTAATGAAATATCGACACCGTCACCAGGTAATGGAGAATGAAGTTTTCAGGAACTTGCTTAGTAGTGATAAATACTTCATATTTGCCAAACCAAAGCAGATTTAGCAATGGAATCATGAGACAGTCCTAATGAAGGTGACCCTGGGCTGAGTGCCTGAGTGATTTTCGGGCTCTGAGAAACCCCCTTCTCAGACATGGGCTTCCCTCTCTCTAACCCAGTGGAAAAGCCAGCAGAAATCTGCTGTGCAGCCCTTTCACTTCCGAACATCCAGAGACAACAATGTTGACAGCCACAGGCCACAGCACTGTGCAATTCTGTTGGACACGTTGCAAAGGAAAACCACCAGCAGCTGTCTGAAGCTGGTTTTCTCTTATTAAAATTTGGTTAATAAAGCCTGTTCCATGAAACACACCAGATGAAAAACCAGCCGTCCTCAAGAAGGGCTTATTGCAGCCTGGGAAAGATACTGTTTTGTCCAAGTCAGAGGTTTCTATCCACTTGAACACCTCTGCATGGACTTGGGTGCTCTGGGATAATACAGAGGGAGTTGGAAGCCTGGTGCTACCCTGTGAGCGCATTCCCTTTTCTGTCTTTGGGAGTGGGAGCAGACTGAGATACGGGAAACTGAGAGAAACCTGTGTGAGGAGGGTATGGAATCATGCACAACTGTGTGGGCTGAGTACGAGTGGATTCAAAAGGACACAAAGGTTGGTGTGAGAGGATGAGTACCTTCCAAACAGGGGCCCAGATGGCTCATTTTGGTATCCTTAACATAGTGCACTTGTCACACAAGGTAGGGATTTAGTAAGTACAATTCAAGTAAAGGTCAAGTCTACACTTTCATTCACCCGTAATTTCATCCTGCCCCATTTTATACCTTACTGCCTTTGCCCTTGCACTTAAAATATACACCAAAATAAAAGCACCTCAAAACCCCAGTGAGTTTCTAACCAGTCACACGCTGACACACACACTTACATGTTCAGAATCTCTCACTGATTCTCGTTCTCTCTCAATCTCACATTCACTTTGTATCTCTTCATCTCCAGCATTGTTGCCGGAGTTGGAGAAAGGGTAGAATAGCACTTACTTTTTTGATTTTTCCAAATTTTCACCAACCAGTTCACAAAAGCACAAGGATGAAGAATTAGAAAAGTGGAGGGAGGACCTGGTGCAGTGGCTCACACCTGTAATTCTAACACTTTGGGAAGTTGAGGCAGAAGGATCGCTTGAGTCAAGGAGTTCAAGACCAGCCTGAACAACATAGAAAGACCCCATCTCTACCAAAAAAAAAAAAGAAGAAAAAATTGGCTGGGTGTGGTGGTGGATGCCTGTAGTCCCAGCTACTTAGGAGGCTGAGGTGGGAGGATTGTTTGAGCCTGGGAGGTCAAAGCTGCAGTGAGCGATGAACCCACCACTGCATTCTAACCTGGGTGACACAGTGAGACCCTGTCTCAGAAAAAAAAAAAAAAAAAAGGAAGGAGACAAGAGCAAGATGATGGGAGAGGGGAAGAGAAGAGAAAGAATAGGCGAGAAAGAAAACCAGAGAAGTTAAGCTTCCCATTGTAGGTAGGGAGTGAACTGTGAATGACAGTGCTTTTCCTCTATCAGGGTTAAGGAGGATGGCTCCCAGATTGCACAGCAGAGTGAGAGTCCTGCAAAGATAAACTGCTTTGGATGCACTGACTTGTGGAGAAGGAGAAAAAAGGAGTGGAACAATCTACATCCTGTCATAAATTCTGGCCATGCATTTTTCTTGAAGAGTTTAGCTTCTCATGGATATGACTTGTGTTTTTGTATAGCTCCTTTTCATTAAGCTGATTCTAGCATAAAGTTAAATGACAAATGCTTTGTTGGGAAAATGTTAGACCACTTGGTGGATGCAGATGCCTTCTTGGCAGCTGTGATGGTTAATTTTTTATGTCAACTTGGCTGGGCCATGGGGCGCCCCGATACTTGGTCAAACATTATTCTGGATGTTTCTGTGAAGGTATTTTTGGATAAGATTTGCACTTAAATCTGTGGACTTTGGGTATAGCAGATGGCCCTCCGTAATGTGGGTGGGCCTCATCCAATCTGCTGAAAGCCTAAATAGAACAAAAGGCTGACCTCAGAGCAAGAGGGAACTCCCCAGCAGACTGCCTGTAGACTTCATCTACATTGGCTCTTCCTGCTTGTCCAGCAGACTGCCTTGGATTTGGACTGCAAGTCTTTCCTGAGAGGCCTCTCCCATCAGATTTTGGACTTGCCAGCCTCCACAATATCTCAAAATCAATCAATCTATCTATCTATCTATCTATCTATCTATCTATCTATCTGTCTATCTATCTGTCTATCTATCTGTCATCTATCCTGTCCATACACCTGTCTGCACTTTATTGATTCTGCTTCTCTGTAGAACTCTGACTAATCCAGCATCCCCTAAGCTGACAAGCAAGGCTGAGAGGTAACAAATGTGCTCTTGCCTTTCCTAACCAGTACCATAACTGAGGAGTGTGGACTAAGAGGCCATGAGCCCAGGATCGTAAGTCAGTGGGCCTAGGTGATGTGTGAGCCTTGTCCCTTCCTAGTGCTCTGCCCTGGATAGATTACCTAAGCTCCAGAAACAATTACTCAGATGACTAAAGCATTGCCAACCTCTGATGTGTTCATTTTCTATTGCCATTGTAACAAATTACCATACACTCCATGCTTGAAACAAGGTAAATTTATTCTCTTACATTTCTGCAGATCAGATCAAAGTGTCAGCAGGGCATCTGAAGGCTTCAGCGAACAATCTGTTTCTTGCTTTTTTCAGCTTCCGGAGGCCACTTACATTCTTTGGATCATGGCCGCTTCCTCACATCACTCCAACCTCCTGCTTCTGTTGTTGCGTCTCCTGCTACTCCTTTTATCTCCTGCCTCCCTCTTATAAGGCCCTTGTGATTGCAGTGGGCCCACCCCAGTCACCCAGGATCATCTCCTTCTGTCAGTGTCCTTAATCATATCTGCAAAGTCTCTTTGGACATTTAATACAACATTTATACATTCCGGGGATTAGGATGTGGACATCATCGGTGGTGGGCAGGGGCGATTATTCTACCTACCATACCTGGTCAGAGGTAATTGGTTACAGATGGAAGGTGAGATAGGGGAAGAATTCTAAAATTTCATGGTTGGTACCTAAAATTATTTTATATTTTAGAAAAGTGCTCGATTATGTGACAAATGCAGAAATTTGCAACAAAGAAATGCTTTCTTGGCTCCTAAAGAGGTGGACATGTGTTGGTACTATATTTTTATTTAACAATGACAATTCTGCTCCTAGAATCATCAGAGTAAAGCTTCCCCCGTCTCTAAAAAATTAACATAAAAATGTCTTAAAAAGTATAATATTGTGGCCAGCTAGGTACACAAATATGTGGGATTTCATGTCCTGACAGATTCACTAAGCATTCCATCCAGTCTCCCGTAAGGGACCTTTGGCAGGAATTAAAGCCTTTTAAGAGAGACCCTGAGAACCTCCCTCAAAACATTAATTCAAGTATACACCATCATTTGTATTCTAGAACACGTCATCCCAACATAAGTTCTAGAATTGTTGTGCCTTCAACATGCTGAGTACAGTTTTGAGAATCAGTCACTTTCAATGCTTCCCTCTTGGCCAACTTTAGGGAAGTTTCTGGCCTCTCTTTTTGGTGCATGGCTGTATTTTGAGTGCTAAGCATATTGTCATAACCTTTGCTTGGTCTGTTCTTAGTGGAAAAAACAAGACTTAACTCTATAGAAAAGGGAGAGCATTAAAAAAATCAGTTTTCAAAAATCATCCTGATGCTCAATTTAGTTCAACAATTGTTGGGGTGGCTACAATAATTTCAGGCCGGGTGCGGTGGCTCACACCTGTAATCTCAGCACTTTGGAAGGCGGGTGGATCACTTGAGGTCAGGAGTTTGAGACCAGCCTGGCCAACATGGTGAAACCCTGACTCTACTAAAATTATAAAAATTAGGCTGGGCACGGTGGCTCAAGCCTGTAATCCCAGCACTTTGGGAGGGTGATGCGGGTGGATCACCTGAGGTCAGGAGTTCGAGACCAGCCTAGCCAACATGGTGAAAAACCCCGTCTTTACTAAAATGACAAAAATTAGCCAGGTGTGGTGGCATGCACCTGTAATCCCAGTTACTCGGGAGGCTGAGGCAGGAGAACTGCTTAAACCTGGGAGATAGAGGTTACAGTGAGCTGAGATCACGCCACTGCACTCCAGCATGGGTGACAGAGCAAGACTCTGTCTCAAACAAACAAATAAATAGATAAATAAAATAACAAAAATTAGCCGGGCATGGTGCCACGCACCTGTAGTCCAAGCTACTTGGGAGGCTGAGGCAGGAGAACTGCTTAAACCTGGGAGATAGAGGTTACAGTGAGCTGAGATCACGCCACTGCACTCCAGCATGGGTGACAGAGCAAGACTCTGTCTCAAACAAACAAATAAATAGATAAATAAAATAACAAAAATTAGCCGGGTATGGTGGCACACGCCTATAATCCTAGCTAATCAGGAGGCTGAGGCAGGAGGATCACTTGAGCCTGGGAGGCAGAAGTTGCAGTGAGCCAAGATTGTGCCACTCTACTCCAGCCTGGGTGACAGGGTTAGACTCCATCTCAAAAAAAAAAAAAAAAAAAGAAAAAAGAAAATTTCAGATAGCCAGTGAAGACTCATGGTTTGAGCCTGATCTGATGGTTAGGACTCACCTAAACGTGGGCACCCCAGGTTGCTTGCTCTTTTCTGGTGATGGCACTCTCTTACGGAGTTCACCTGCCTTTAGGCTCAAGGACTTCAAATAAATACTGGAGAACTGGTCTAGAGCTCAAGAGTGATTTATTCTCCCCATACCAAGGACATTTTACTACATATAATTATGCCTCCCCTCTTCTTCCTTCTTCTTCTTTTTAACTGTAAAATTCTCTTCATTATCTATTTCAAATTGATTTTAGTTCAGTCAATCTAGTTCCCCTTGTTGAAACATTCCAGTCATTTCAAGCCCTTCAGACATCTTTGGTTCTGTTACTTCACTGTCCATTTTTGTTTCCTCCTTTTCTTTTTAAAGCTTGACTTTACTGATGGAAGAAGGACATTTGCTTGTTTTTCAGTGTGATGTGAATTGCCATCATGGCAAAGGAGACCAACCATGTTATAGCTCCTGTCACTGTGTAGGCAAGACCTAAGAAAAGGCTATTACCCCCACACCATGTCAGGGTGGAGAGAACAACTGATTTTTCTCCTTGGAACCTGGTCACTGGGAAGTCTAAGAAGACCTGTTAAGGATCTGTCTCAACACTTCACATTTGTAGTATTGCATATACTGAATATATTAGGTTGACGTATATAAAATTGCGCTTTTTTGTTGGTAAAAAATGGTGAAATATTTAATCTCATATGGTGCAACTTAATCGTTACCAAGCACTGCCCTGTATCTTGCTGGAATGAAAATGAAAACAAGCCTTCCCTCTACATAGTTGTAAGCTACAAAAGAGATTCGGACACAGATCTGAACGACTTACAGACAACTGAATAATGAACAAATATATTTAATTTCCTTTGGCAAACCCAAGGAAATTAAAAGAATACAAACCTAAATTTTTAAATATGAGTCAGGAGACCCAGGCAGGCTATAGTCCTTTAATAGGCTAAGGTTTGAATTCCTACCTCAGGGAAAATTCTTTAAGGGGAGTGAAGAACAAACAAACAAACAAAAAGATCACAAAACATTTTTGGTGGTCGAACTAAAGGTGGTACATTCATTTGGGTTTTGGCAAGGCCAGTATCCCTATGCTGGGGAGAAAGTGTTTGAAGTGGGTTTGCTATCGTTAGCATTCTAATGATGTCATTTTGATTATACATGTGGCCTGAGGTTTTAAAACATCTGGTGCCTTTTGTAAACCAAACTAATAAACAAAGAAAGGCTTCTCATAGCAACGGCACAGGACGGAGGCATTTCCCAGCAAAGCTATTAAAGGGCCTCAAATCACTTGGCAACGTGCTATTTAAAGGCACAAGGAAAATTAGTAGGGAACTAGTTCTGTCTCTCCTTTTCCGTCAGAATTCCTCCTTGTCACCAGGTCCTTGGGTGCCACCTCAACCCATCTGCCTGTTTTCTCCCTCCCTCAGTTCTCTGTGAGAGGGTCTTCTCCTCATACACAGAACATCTTTTTTCCCCTTAGAAGTGGTAGGCACTTTCTTAGTCTGGTTGGATGATACTCACACCAGAGCTCTACCCAGGTAGTGCAGGTATAGGCCTGAAGCTTAGCATTGAAGTTCTACGTACACAGATTTTCATTTGAGAGGGATTAGCATGAAGACATGACTGTGAATGTAGTCACCCAGGGAGAGCATGTCCAGAGAGGAGAAACAGAATGTCTCTGTTATTGGGAACATGCCTCTCCCTCATCCTCCCAACCCCAAAGTCATCCTAACGCATTGTGGTATAGCAGTGCATGAAGTTTTTTTCCTGCTCCTTGAATGCACCCATAACTGCTTTAATGGTAAGGCAGCCCCAAAATTGACAGAATCAGAAGGCCTAACTTGAGAGACTAGTTTTAAGCAACTTTCAACCTCTGCTTAAAATTTTTTGAAGGAGGCCAGGCACGGTGGCTCACGCCTGTAATCCCAGCATTTTGGGAGGTCAAGGCGGGTGGATCACGAGGTTGGGAGATCGAGACCACCCTGGCTAACACGGTGAAACCCCGTCTTTACTAAAAATACAAAAAAAATTAACCGGGCGTGGTGGCGGCGCCTGTAGTCCCAGCTACTCGGGAGGAGGCAGGAGAATGGCGTGAACCCGGGAAGCGGAGCTTGCAGTGAGCCGAGATCTCGCCACTGCACTCCAGCCTGGGCCATAGGCGAGACTCCATCTCAAAAAAATAAATAAATAAAATAAATAATAATAATAATAATTTTGAGGGAGAGAGGAGTTTGCTGAAATTCTTATTCAAAGAGTTTACTCTTTGATCTGTACCTGTAATGCTCCACGAGAGGCAATTCGTGGCTTTCATTTTCATTTTCACAGAATTAGACACCCTGCTAAAGGAACTAACTGAAGGCATAGCTCCACCTGGTCAGTAAACAAAAGGAGACAAAAAGTTGAGAGGCAGAGATGGCATCTCATCAGTGGGGGCCTTTCTGACTGAGAAATGCGCCCACTTCCCTGTCCGAATGGAGATGTCCACACACCTGTTCTAGGATGGAAAGGAAGAAAAGTTGGAGCAGGGAACTGGAGCACATGCTGTCATTCCCTTCTCCCCAAGAATTTCTTATTCAGCCTCCCTGAAAGGTAAAGAAACTAAAGAGGTGGACAATTTTGTGTTAAAATTGACCCATTAGGGGTCCCATTGAACAACGAGCCAGGAGCCTGGGGAGGATGAACACAGCGGTGCTAACTGGGCTGCAATTTCAAAGTCATGTAAAAGCCCTGGAATGATTCCGCCTCCAGAGAATGCTACCTCAGGGAGAATCAGGAGGAGACTTTAAAATTCAATCTAGGCCGGGCGCGGTGGCTCAAGCCTGTAATCCCAGCACTTTGGGAGGCCGAGGCGGGCGGATCACAAGGTCAGGAGATCAAGACCATCCTGGTTAACACGGTGAAACGCTGTCTCTACTAAAAATACAAAAAATGAGCTGGGCACGGTGGTGAGTGCCTGTAGTCCCAGCTACTCGGGAGGCTGAGGCAGGAGAATGGCGTGAACCCGGGAGGCGGAGCTTGCAGTGAGCTGAGATCCGGCCACTGCACTCCAGCCTGGGTGACAGAGCGAGACTCCGTCTCAAAAAAAAAAAAAAAATTCAATCTAAAGAACAGAGTTAGTGTAAATTGCATTTAAATATATAATTTCTTAAAGGTAGTGTTTGGTGCCATGCTAAAGTTAAGTTCTGTTTGTTTTCAAATCAAGAGCTACATTTGTATTTTTACATTAAGTGAAAAAATTCAGACTCATATTTAAGCATGTGTCAGCTTGGGCAGCAAGGGAGACACCATCTCTTAAAAAAAAAAAAAGAGAGAGAGAATTAGCTGGGCACGGTGGTGAGTGCCTGTAGTCCAAGCTACTTGAGAGACTAAGGTGGGAAGATCACTCGAAGCCAGGAGGTCAATACTGCAATGAGATGTGACTGCACCACTGTACTCTGGCCTGGGCAACAGAGCAAGACCCTGTCTCAAAAGTAAATATGTAAATAAAAGTAAAAATAAGCATATGTCTCCTAAGTTGGACCATATATCCCTAATCGTTAGGGCACCATCTCCCACATGCTGGCTTTGTGCCTAAGGGAGGGAGGAACATGGCGTCTTCAGTGTAGAGCCTGTCGCACACTTCACATGGATTTGGATGAACTGGACCTGTCCCTTGAGTCCAGAGCTCCTGTGGTCTGTGATACTTTTCCCTAGAATAAAAGGTTCTGTAGGCTCAGTTTTAGTAATTTTTAGTCTATATTTACTTATCAAACTCCTATTTTCATAGTCTTCCATCTCCTTCCATCCTATCTGGCATGCTTCTCACAGTTTTTTTTAACAGATCTCTAGGCCTGGTATTATTTAATCTTTCTTTTCTTTTCTTTTTTTTTTTTTGAGACAGTCTCAGTCTGTCACCCAGGCTGGACTGCAATGGTGCGACCTCGGCTCACTGCAACCTCCACCTCCCAGGTTCAAGCGATTCTCCTGCCTCATCCTCCTGAGTAGCTGGGATTATAAGCATGTGCCACCATGCCTGGCTAATTTTTTTTGTATTTTCAGTAGAGACCGGGTTTCACCATGTTGGTCAGGCTGGTCTCAAACTCCTGACCTCATGATCTGCCTGCCGCGGCCTCCCAGAGAGTCGAGACTGAGAGAATTCTACAAAAACAAAAACAAAAAAAAAGCAAAACCAAAACCAAAACCAAACAAACAAACAAACAAAGCCTTGCTAAACTAACCTTTATCTTCCTAGTTATGTTTCTACAATTGCCATTCTTTGTTCAGCCTAGCATATGAGCACTTAGACTTAGTCGCTTCTTTTTTTAGTCTCCATTTTTCTTGTAAGGGCTCACATGTACATGTAAAGGCATAACATTCATATGCTTTTCTGTTGTTAATCTGTCAGTCCCAGCTTTAACCCCTGGGAGGGAATAGGAGAATTTTATCCTCCCTTACGCATGTTTGGTTTTTTTTTTTTTTGGTATACAGATTTGATTGGAAAATAGAAAAGTATAGAATCTCAACAACCAGCAGCCAGGTTTTCTTTCATCTCCAGAAAGAAAAGTGGTATGAAAGGATACTATAGGTTATGTTGAAACTGTAATTACCAGCAGGCAAGCCTTCTATAAAATGGTGTGTTCGATTGAGTCGACCATACAGTTTTTTGAAAGTGGGAAAGGCAGCTGCCCGCATCCACACAATGAAGTCATCATTGAGGAAGCCGTTGTTTCTTGGATCCTTTTTATCCAAGTCATAGATAGGCTTGGGCCAGTTTGGAGGCTTTGTGGTTCCTGTGGGAAGAAAATAAGTGATATGATAGAGAAAAAAAATCATCTATTCTCTTCAGCTTTCTTTAGAATGTAGAGAATGAAAGAACTTCTGCATTCTTGAGGAAATAGAAATAGAAATTATACTTTTAAAAAAAGTGTGTATGTGTGTGTTAGCTACCTGAGTGTGCAACCATGAAAAATAATGGCTTTAAAGATTCTAAAGGAATGATCATGATATTTTCATTAAGTTAATAAAGAGCAGAATATTGGCTGGGTGTGGGGGCTCATGCCTGTAGTCCCAACACTTTGGGAGGCCCAGGTGGGTGAATCACTTGAGGTCAGGAGTTCAAGACCAGCCTGGCCAACATGGTGAAACCTATTTCTACTAAAAATACAAAAATTAGCTGGGCATGGTGGTGCACTCCTGTAATCTCAGCTACTTGGGAGGGTGAGGCAGGAGAATTGCTTGAACCTGGAAGGTGAAGATAGCAGTGAGCCGAGATCGCACCATTGCATTCCAACCTGGGTGACAGAGTGAGTAAGACTCTGTCTCAAAAAAGAAAAAAAAAAAAAAAAGAGCAGACTATCAAATTATATGCATACTGTGTCTTCAACTACATTCAATGCATGTAAAGCATTTAAAAAAATAGAACAAAATGATCATGGTGGTTGCATTCAGTGATAAACATAGGAAATACCTCTTTAAAACTTTTATTGGAAATATCTTTATTTTATTTAATTTTACTAGTCATCTAAGGAGTGCAAATTAAACCAAGATACCATTTTCATCTAAAAATTGGTTAATATTTAACAACAAAAAAGTGACAACCATTGAAGAGGCAGTAGAAATGAGAACTCTTGTACAGAGCGGATAGGTGCACTAACTTCTTCAGCAATCTAGGAACATGCATTGAATGCTTTAATATTTTGCATACATCTTGGCCCAGAAATTCTGTTTCTAGGAATGTATTCTAAGGAAATAATCATGGCATGAAGACTAGGTTACACAGATGTTCACTGCAGCACTGCATCTAAGAGCTAAAGCTGGAAGGAGAGAGGAGAAATTGGTGAGTGGGAGGAAGTGGAAAGCAAAGGCATTGTGAGCCTGTTCTCAAGCCAGGAAGCCTGGTAGGTTTGGGAGCTGCAGAACTGTTGGAAGCACAGGGTGGAGGGTGGTTCCAGGAGATGAGCCGTTGGGTTTACCGTCATTCTCACACTTCCCACTTTACCGCAGGAGGCATGTTTGTCTCTCCCACTCTATAGGAGACTTGAGAACAGTGTCATCCTCATCTGTGTTTTCATTAGCATTGAGTCTAGTGCCTGGCCCATAGTAGGTATTAAATACATGCTTGATAAAGGGATGAAAGGTTCCAGTTAAATCCGATGACAAAAACCATTAAGAATTGTAAAGAGCTAGTCAGAAAGAGTAAATTGCTTAATGAGAATTGTACTTCCATAAAGCCAGTTCTACTATTTGTAGGATGCTAGAATGCTAAATAGGGAGTCACTCTTTCTCAACTCTGACTACTGACTAGACTATGTTCTAAAAGAAACCCAGACCTGTTTTCTAAGCTTGGGCTATGATGCTTGTAAAAGTATATGTGGAGTGTTGTTGGGTTAATCTGCTGACATATGTTTCTACACTCATATTCCCTTGAGAAATAATCCTTTGCTGGAGCATCTTCTGCAAATATTGTACAGTCTACTTATTTTGGCTCTTCCCAAGACTCAATCACTGATGCTAGAAGAATTTTGATCAAAACTGAAATTGCCTTTGGCACCTGCACTGTGGACTTCACCTTCTGTCTACTTTGGCCTGAGCTCACGACTGAAGGCAGTGTGTCCTATGAGCCACTGACATCAGAATCACCCAGGGGGCTTGTTAAAAATGCAGGTTCAAGCATGTCCTCCCCTACCAACTCCTACTTCTATGCCATCCCATGTCTTCAGAGAGTATGAAAAGTATGGTCTAAGAGACATCAACTTCATTTTCTAAGTTCATTCGGGTCATTTGTATTGATCCATTTATTCATCTATAAGCATTTCTTTTTTTAATAAAATTATTTTTTTCTTGGGAGCATAGATTCAAGATGGCCTGAATCTATGTTCCTACGCATGTCTTATACAAAACTGCAAAAGACCCAATCTCTTTCTTCAAGGATTACAGGCTGTGGGCATGACAGGTATATAAACAGATAATTAGAGTATAATGTGGTAACTCTTACAATAGAGGTAAGAACAAAGTGCAGCAGGAGATGAGAGAAAGCTAAGGACCCTTTGTGTATAGGCCTACAGTTATGTGGTAAGAAAATGCTACAGAATGTGGCCAAGTCCCTTTTGAAAACAGTAATTCAATTATAGATACAGTGACCATATATATCAGTTTGCCTAGCACAGTCCCAGTTTATGTCTGTTGTTCATTATCTCATCTGATTTAGCTTGTATCCCACACAAGGTACATATAATTTCATCCTTCCAGCATCCAGCCATGATCTTAGCTAGTAATGTGTGAGATGTCCATGTGCAGTGAATGGAATGCTTACTTTTACATATGATTATACATGAAAGTCAACCAGAGACCCTTCCAGTCAAAACATAATAAAACATATCCCTGTAACCCATGCAAGCTGTTAAGCATTCCAGCCAGTTAGGCAATAGTTTCTTTCTGTGTTAGCCTATGAGATGTGTGAAGCTGCCAGGCTGCAAATCAATGGGGTCAGTGAGAAACATGGAAAATTATGGGTTAGGTTATGGATACATGATGCATGTGTGGGAACTAGATACTGAGCAGTCCTGCTGAGAGTAGTTTGAACTCTCTTGCAACAGTGGTTCTGTTACTTTATTTTATTTTATATTTATTTATTTTGAGATGAAGTTTTGCTCTTTCGTCCAGGCTGGGGTGAAGTTGGCTCACTCCAACCTCCGCCCTCCAGGTTCAAGCAATTCTCCTGCCTCAGCCTCCTGAGTAGTTGGGATTATAGGTGCCTGCCCCCATGCCTGGCTAATTTTTGTATTTTTAGTAGAGATGGGGTTTCACCACGTTGGCCAGGCTGGTCTCGAACTCTTGACCTCAGGTGATCCACCCACCTTGGCCTCCCAAAGTGCTAGGATTACAGGGATGAGCCACTGCACCTGGCCTTGTTACTTACTATATGGTGTGACTATATAACTATTGTATTTGGTAACAGTTTTTTATTTGCTAATAATTCATTTTCGCTGTGAAGAGCTAAAAAATGGAAAACACGTATTTCCTGTAAAGTTCAGTACAGTTTTTTAAGATGATTGAACGTTATACTTGCAATATTGGTTGATATTTACCCCCCACCATGGGCACCGTAGTGGTCTCAAATGACCATGTGAAAATCAAAAGATATACATCTGCCAAAGAACATTAGAATCTACTTCAAAAGTTTATGCTTATTTTTTAAAGATTGTGTCCAAAGACAACAATCTGTAGAAATTGCACTTATATGTCATTGTGTGAGCATGACTTTTCATTTAGATCAAATGAATTTCCTTCTAGTTTCACTTTTTTATGACATTTTGTTTTGTTTTGTTTGTTTAGAGACGGGGTGTTGCCATGTTGCCCAGGCTGGACTGGAACTCCTGGGTTCAAGCGACCCTCCTCCCCAACCTCCTTCTCGAGAGCAGAGATTGCAGGTGTGCACAGCTATGCCTAGCTACAGGTTGTTGATGTTTTCTTTTTTTGTAATCAAAGAGCAGCTTTTAATGTGTTGGCTTAGTGCAAAAATAATTTGTAAATAGTTAAATGAGGTCAATTTTATATGAATGTATTCAGATACTTCAAATAGAAAAATCAAATAGGTTAATTATAATAACGATTTGATTTTTGGTTTGATTCCTCATGAAGTCAAAGCAAACCTTTTAGAAGTTCAATCTTTGATGATGAAAACTCTGACATTATTATAAACGTTACTATAAGTTCAGTTACAAAATTCAACAATTGGCCAGGTGTAGTGGCTCATGCCTATAATCCCAGCATTTTGGGAGGTCAGGGAGGGTGGGCCACTTGAGCCCAAGAGTTTGATACCAGGCTGGGCAATATGGTGAAATCCCATCTCTATAAAAAACAAACAAAAAAACCCCAAACAAGTTAGCTGGGTGTGGTGGCACGCACCTCTAGTCCCAACTACTCAGGAGGCTGAGGTGGGAGGATAGCTTGAGCCAGGGAGGTGGAGGTTGCAGTGAGCTGAGATTGTGTCACTGCACTCTAGCCTGGGCAACAGACAGAGACTCTGCCTCAAAAAAACCCCCAAAACCAAAAACCAAAACCCCTTAAGCAGAATTCAACAATCAGATTTAAATTGTTTGGTTCTGTAGAGACAACATAACTGCAAATTTGGTGGAGCACAACATCAGAGTAAAGATAATGCTGTTAGTAAATTGAGAAATTGACAGAGAAGAAATGTACTTAAAATTAGTCATGGTACATACATAATTCACAATTGTATCCAAACAGGCTACAATATTTTGTTAATCAAAAGAAGAGCTGTAGTTGTACAAATTCAAGTATTTTTGTATATTAACAGTTAGAAAAACTGAATTTTCTTTTTCTTTTTTTTGAGATGGAGTCTCACTCCGTGGCCCAGGCTGGAGGGCAGTGGCGCAATCTTGGCTCACTGCAACCTCCGCCTCTCGGGTTCAAGTGATTCTCCTGCCTCAGCCTCCCAAGTAGCTGGGACTACAGGCACCCACCACCATGCCCGGCTAATTTTTATATTTTTAGTAGAGACAGGATTTCACCATATTGTCCAGGCTGGTCTCGAACTCCTGACCTTGTGATCTGCCCCCCCTCAGCCTCCCAAAGTGCTGGGATTACAGGCATGAGCCACCGCATCTGGCCAAAAAACTGAATTTTCCTTTGCAAAATTTTTATAATGACACATGTTAAATTAAACAAATACTTCAATGTGGTATTATATGTGGTCTCTCATTGTTGGGCATCATCAACCAGACAGAATTTTAGAAGGGTTTGAACCTCTAAATAACTTTTTTCTGTATCAAACCATGTGTCCTACCACAACCCTGAGATTTTTCTGTAAATAAGCCCTCTAACTTTGGTTGCATTTTGTTCAAAGTAGTTGAAAATCTTTAAACAAAGTATCTGAAATATGGAATACCAAAAACTCTAGTTTTAGAAGATTTAGAGAATTGTAATTATTGAAAACCACACTTGCAAACAAGAAGGCATTGAAATTTACCCCTAAAAGAGCAAGGGAATGATTGAATATACTACATAATGGGAGTTCAAAATATGTATAAGATTTAATTTTAAAATTCTGTAATTATGCTTTGGAATATCTCGACGTATGTGAAGACTCTTTTGATAGTGCTCTTATTTATTTATTGTTTTTATAGAAACAGGATCTTACAGCGTTTCCCAGGCCAGTATCAAACTTCTGGCTTCAAGCAATCTTCCTGCCTTTGCCTCCCAAAGTGTTGGGATTACAGACACGAGCCCCTGCACTTGGCTGTACTTCCAATGGGACAAAATTTTCTGTGTCAGAATCATATTATATTGAGAAGGTGTAGGATTTTATCTACATTTCATGGTGCACTCCAAAGAACCAAAATGAGAAAAAAAACTTACGGGAAGTCAAAAAGACAGTGCTTATGTCAATATTTGGGTTAAAATAGTAACATACTTCCATAACAAAATTAGAATTGAGAATATCCTCCATTTAGTAAAATTGGCCATAAACATTTCTCAATAAAGGAAGTTAGGGTCAAAGGAAAAGAATCAGCTAAAGATGTAAACAATTTCCAATTGATTAACCATTAAATGAGACTTTAAAAAAGATTACAGGCAAGGCATGGGGGCTCATGACTGTAATCCCAGCACTTTGAGAGACTGAGTCAGGAGGATTGCTTATTTATTTATTTACTTATTTATTACATTCAAATCCTTGTCTCAGGAGCATTATTTGAGGCCAGGAGTTCAAGACCAGCCTTGGCAACATAGTGAGACCCTGTCTCTACATAAAATTTAAAAATTAGCTGGGTGGGGGCTGGGTGTGGTGGCTCACGCCTGTAATCCCAGCACTTTGGGAGGCAGAGGTGGGTGGATCACCTGAGGTCAGGTGTTCGAGACCAGCCTGATCAAATGGTGAAACCTTGTTTCTACTAAAAATACAAAAATTAGCCAGGTGTGGTGGTGGCATGCGGTGGTGGCATGTGCCTGTACTCCCAGCTACTTAGGAGGCTGAGACAGGAGAATTGCTTGAGCCCGGGAGGTGGAGGTTGCAGTGAGCCAAGATCCCGCCACTGCACTCCAGCCTGGGCGATGGAGCAAGACTCTGTCTGGAAAAAAAAAATTAGCTGGATGTGGCAGCATGTTCCTGTAGTCCCGGCTACTTGGGGTGGCTGCTGAGTGGGAGGATAGCTTGAGCTTAGAAGGTCAAAGCTGCAGTGAGTGGTCATTGAGCCACTGCACTTTAGCCTGGGCAACAAAGTGAGACCCTGTCTCAAAAAAAAAAAAAAAGTTACAATTTTGTGAAAAAATTAACAAGGCCTTGGTAAAAATATATAAATTCATTAGAAAAATATACAGGTACGTAATGAAGACAGATATGGCCAATAAACTCATTAAAGCATGTGAGTATGTATGAATAATAATTATTCTGCTTGTTTATCCCTTTTTTAGATTTACTTTTATTTTTCAAATTTGTAAAAATTCACCTTTTTCTGTGTAAGAGCTGGTAACTAAAAATAAAAAATAAAAATAAGATTTACATTTTACTTATTTGTTTTTGATATATTTGTACATATTTATGAGGTGCATGTGAAATTTTGTTACATGCATAGAATGTGTAATGATCATGGTGTATTTTTTTTTTTTGATGTGCCACTGGATTTGATTTGCTAGTATTTTGTTGAGGATTTTTGCATTCGTGTTCATCAGGGATATTGGCCGATAGTTTCCATTTATTTTGTTGGATCCTTGTCTGGTTTTGGTATCAGAGTAATAATGCTAGTCTTGCAGAATTAGAGAGTTATAGAAAGTTCCCTCATCTTCAGTTTTTTGGAATAGTTTGAGGAGGATTGGTATTAGTTATTCTTTATACATTTGGTAGGATATTGCAGTAAATCCATCCAATCCTGGCTCTTTCTTTGTTGGAAGACTTTTTATTACTGACTCAATCTTGCTCCTCATTATTTGTCTGCTCAGGTTTTCTATTTTTTCCTAATTCAACTTAGTTCAAACTTGAACAAGTTTGAATCTTTATTGAAACTTAGTTCAAACAAGGTTGTATGTTTCCAGGAATTCATTTCCTCTAGGTTTTCCAGTTTGTTAGCATAAAAGTTTGTTAGCTGTTCGTAACAGTCTCAGATGATCTTTTCTTTCCTTGTGGTATCAGTTGTAATGTCTCCTTTTGCATTTCTGATTTCGCTTATTTGGAGCATCTCTCTTCTTTTCTTGGTTAGTCCAGCTAGTGATTTATCAATTGTTTTTGTCTCTTCCACACAATAAATCTCAATAAACGTTTAAAAACTGAAATCATACCAGGTATCTTCCTGGACCACAGTGGAATAAGACTAGAAATCAGTTCCAAGAGGAACTCTTGAAACTGTACAAATTAACATACTCCCGAACACATTTCTTTTTGATTGGGATCTGTTGCTGGAGAATTATTGTGTTTCTTTGGAGGTATCCTATTTCCTTGGTTTTTCATGTTTTCTGTATCCTTCCATTGATATCTGTGCATTTGATATAACAGTCACGTCTTCCAATTTTTAAATTTTGCTTTATGGGGGAGGATTTTTTTAAAAGATATGTCTATAGTGTTGGTTGGGTAGGGCACTTTGGCGTTGATTCTGGGTGCATGCAGTAGGATAGTTTTGAAACCTCCTTTGCAAAATTATAACAGTAAGAGAAATCTGACATGGCTGACTCTATCTTGCCTCTAGCCCCACAGGTTGGCTGCCCCAGCTCATTCCTGGGCGTAGGCAAAGTTAACTTTGGGAGAAGTTTATAGTTTGAGTGATAATAGTCCTTTCTCAAAATTAAACTGTACTTACAAAACTAATGAAAGACTGCCAAGTTAGGAGGATGAGAGGGGCTTGAATTCTAAATAATTACCAGCCATTATTTGGAAATCATAAGATTTGCAACTTCCCCAGTTACTTGCAGATAGCATCACTATTGTGGAACCTGAGGTTGGCCTTTTGAGATGTCTTTTCAGGTTTTTGCATTTCTGACAACTGGATGGCCGCACCTGGACCTGCCACACAATCCTGTGGCCCTCATCCCGGAACTGACCCAGCACAAGAGGGCAGCTTTGATTCCCTATGGTTTTATCTCTGACCCAACCAATCAGCATGTCCCCTACCCTACCTACCCCTACCAAACCATCTAACCCCTAACCTCCGAGCCTTCATGGAGATTGATCTGAGTAATAACTCCATTTCCCGTGTGGTGTGGCCGGCCTCAGATCAACTAAAATCTTGCTTTACTGCAATGACATGGTCTCAGTGAGTCAATTTTGTTTATGGAAGGGCAGGAAGACCCTTTGGGCAGTTACAGTGTTTGATTTCTTTGGCTTTAAACAGCATCCATGGTATCAGTGATTTCTTCTGTGGCTCAGAGTGTGGTTGTTAGTGGAGGCTGTGGTGAAGGTTTGCTGGGAACTAGGGCACCAGGTAGGCCAGTGTTTGGGCCCCAGTGGTGGCAGCAGTGAACTGAGCATGGGGGTCCTTGGACCCCATGATGTACACTGTGACTAGTATTAGGAAGCCCGGCAGGCTGCTGCTTGGGTCTCCAGAAGGCTTGCTCGGGTGCCAGGAATGGCAGTGGTGGGCCAGGTGGATTGATGGGTTCTTGAGTGTCTGGGCAGTGGATGTGGTGTGGACAATGGCAGTAGCAGTGGTGGGACAACCCTCTGGGACCCCAGTGGTCCTTGCTGGTGTTGGTGGTACCTAGCATGGGTTGGGCAAGTCAGTTGCCAGAGGTGTAGGTGGCATATGTGGGTGGGTGCCAGCTGTGGTGGTAGCAACAGGTTGTGTGGGCCTAACCTCAGATGCTGGGAGGAGTACTCATGTGCCACTGGTGGTGGGCTGGGCTCTGCGGTTCCCAGGCTCCTGGATGATGTGCTCAGGTATTGCAGGGGTTGTAGCCAGGCTGGGCAATGCCCTCAGGTTCCCCAGTGGTACAGGCAGATGCTGACTGCAGTGGGCCAGAGTGGAGTGACCCCAAGGCCATACGTTGGGCTGTAGCCTTTCTAGTGATGAAGGCAGAGTTGTTTTTTTCTGTTTTGTTTTGTTTTTTGAGATGAAGTCTCACTCTGCCCAAGCTGGAGTGCAGTGGTGCGATCTTGGCTCACTGCAACCTGTACCTCCCGGGTTCAAACGATTCTCCTGCCTCAGCCTCCTGAGTACCTGGGATTACATGCATCCGCCACCATGCCCGGCTACTTTTTATATTTTTAGTAGAGGTGGGGTTTCACTATATTGGCCAGGCTGGTCTTGAACTCCTGACCTTGTGATACACCCACCTCAGCCTCCCAAAGTGCTGGGATTACAGGCATGAGCCACTGCACCTGGCCTGTTTTTCTTTGTCATCCAGGCTTTGAAAATACATGGCTGCCCCTCTGCTGGGGCAGATTGCTACCTGTGGCTCCTGTTGCTGTCCAGGCAGCAGGCTCAGGCAGCTGCCCAGGATGCAGTCTGGTATGGGCTGAGCTCTCAAAATGGTGCTGTGCTGCAGCTGCTTAGGACTTTGGAGTTGGTGGGACCCAGCATGAGTTCTCTTTCTGGGGTAATGCCTTCACGTGGTTTCCAGGGAGCTCCCTGTGTTAGTCTCATGGCCGTGAAGGTCAAGGGACTCTCCCATGGCTAGCGTTGTAGGAGTCAGCAGTGGGAATATGAACTGCTGGAGATCTCTCAGTTACTCTTTTCCCTCACTAGGGGGCCTCCCCAGACTTTCAACTGATCCCAGCCAAACAGGTGGCCTTTCTTTCTCTCCTTCCTTGCTTTTGGTGCATCTGTTAGAGTAGGTAGTTAGGCAGGCAAGGGCAGGGCAGGAGAGGCACCCAACCCAGGAATGTCAGGTGACCGTCAGGTGATAGTCAGGTGGTTGTTAAACTGTCTCTGTAAAATAATAATCGGTTGCAGCTGGCGCCAGGGACCAGCAGGCTCCTAGTAGACAATACCTGAAGCTGGTGATCATCAGCTTCTCAATAAAATCTCAGGAGTTGGGTGAGCAGGCTCAAGCATGTGCACTAAGAGGCAAAATGGAGGCGTTTAACTGATACCTGATTTTCCTCTGGGAACATTTGACTGGTAAGGAAAAAAAGCCTCAAATGAGCATATGCACAACTTTAGTAAACCCATGGTGCGTGTGCCCCCACCCCGCCGTCTAACCCCGCCAAATGCTGGCAGGCCATTGTGCGTGCAGACAGCTCACCCCAAGGGAAAATCAAGGGAGGAGAGATGCAAATTCCAGAACCACACCAATGTATATATACCCCAAGTCAAAGGCTGAATAGGGCACTTGGATCTCTTGAGTCGCGTGCTTGGCCCTTTTTCAAGGGTACTTTACTTCCTTTCATTCCTGCACTAAAACTTTTAAATAAACGTTCACTCCTGCTCTAAAACTTGCTGCCTTGGTCTCTCCCTCTGCCTTATGCCCCTTGGCCAAATTCTTTCCTTAGAGGAGGCAACAATCAAGTTGCTGCAGACCCCTGTGGATTCACCACTGGTAACGCCTCCCATCACTTCTCTGTTGAATTCTAGTATTCTCTTGTAAGTTCCAAGAGTGATTACCTACTCACTCTCTGTGGTTCCTGTCTGTGGAAGAAGCAAGTACCAGACACATCTAGTCAGCCATCTTGAAGCCCCCCCCAGGACTCAGCTTATGTTATCTTTTAATGTTAAGATAATAACTGGAGTAGTTTTTTTTAAAGTGGGTTTAATGTATATGCTATTTTGATTTTTGAATTTTTTTTTTTTTTTTGTAAGAGTCTTACTCTGTCACCCAGGCTGGAATGCAGTGGCGCAATCCTGGCTTGCTGCAACCTCCACCTCTCAGGTTCAAGCAATTCTCCAGCCTCATCCTCTCAAGTAGCTGGGACTACAGGCATGCACCACCACACCCGGCTAATTTTTTGTATTTTTAGTAGAGACAGAGTTTCACAGTCTTGGCCAGGCTAATCTCAAACTCCAGACCTCAGGTGATCTGCCTATCTTGGCCTCCTAAGAAAATAGTTTTTAATTGGATTGTAAGTCCATCAATATTATGTCAATTTATTGATTGAGATATAAAAATTTTAAGTAAGTATATAGCTATTCAAGTGCCCCCTTTCACTCTCTAAAGGGTACCAGTTTGGACAACAAATTACATGTTCATCCTTATTATAGCTGAAGCAGTAAGTGTCTTAAACCATTGTCTATTCCCTAATGAAAACTGGAAGAAACCAGGGCATCAATCTTTTCATGTTTTTGATAGGTGTGCATTAGAGATGTTCGTGGTAGGGAGAGTTAGAACAAAAAGGAGTCAACAAGGAGATAAAGAAGGAGGATTCATAAACATTTCTCCACATGTAAGAAACAAAGTTTTCATTAAGAGATAAGTATATTGAGCTACTGTATGGATCTTACCTCTAAATTCATCAGCAAGATTCTTGGAACTTGGATTCTGAAATTTGACATACTTATCTGTCCACCACGTAAGTCCACTCTTTAGCATCGGCACTTTGATTTGTACAGATGAATTAATGTTGTGTGAAAGAATTATGGTGTCTGTAAGGAAATTAAAAATTATGTTAGAGATGCAGTCTAGCAATTTTGCCACCCTTTGAAATGCAGAACCAGACACAGCTGACAAATCAGGGATTTTGCAGACTCTCAACACGCCTACATGCCATGGATGCTGGAATCACAAGACCATTCTTTTTCCTGCCAAAATTGAGCCAATTATTGAGAAATACCCTTAAGCTCCATTTAACTCATGTTCCTTGACTATTCCTTCAGATGTTTGGCAAGAGAGGAATTATTTGCAAATGACATACTGTAAGTCAGTGCTCTGACTTAGTCCAGATGATGTTTACAGAATTAAAATGGAACAAAACAAAAAACTGCCAGTTAGCTTCAGAGGTGAATTTCTGGACATTTAGGTTGTTACACACTCATGAAAGGGTACACCATGGAGATAGGAAAAGTCACCTACCATTGAACATGCTGTTGGCAATAGCACCACAAGGAACGATGGGGGTCTTATTGTCGGACATTTTAAATGGGGCACAGTCCTCAACAGCCTGGATGCAAGAGGATACAGCAATGAGACATGCTTTTGGTAAACTCTCTTAGAATGTTAAAAGTGAGAGAGAACATTGGCAATGTAAATCACCCCCCAATGATTTACTGGCAGTGACTAAGATTACAGACTGCTGCGTGGTTTTCCTAGGCTTCTGGTTCACTTAGACTGGGAAATTTTTGTGTTTTGGAGATACGTATGTGTGTGGATGTGTGTCTCTGTGTTTTTTCCTCATTAATGATACATAGCATACCTAAAATGTCTGCAAGAAGGAACTTTACCTTACTGGCTGTGCTATATATCACGCTAAACCTATAATGAAGTACATTTTTAAAACCTCTTTTTATTGACATGTAGCTTATTTTATTTTAGTGGTTAAAACAGTAACAACTTACTTTTCACTTGTATCACTATCTAATGGGGTTGTGGAGGTGGGAGGGACTTTGTTCCACACAATCACTCAGGGCCTCGGCAATATTGAAGTATTACATTCAGAAAAGTATAAAAATCATGAGTCTACAACTAGATGACTTATCACAGGGAATCCATCCACACAACTACCAAATACATTTTTAAAAGAGTGGTTGCTAAAAATCACTTTAGTATAATAATGTTGCTATGGAAAAAAATTTCATTCTAGCTTTTCTTACACACGCTGAGTATCATCTACCAAGAGTAAAAATGTATAATCATAGGTTTTAAAAGGTATTCGATTAAAGCAAAAGGCTTTTACTCAATCGAATAGAGCCTAATTTCCTTAAAGTAGGCTGGATTGAAAGCCCCAATGACAGGAAGGACAATGGTAGTTAGGCTCAGCCACGCTGAGACTAACTACTCAAGGTTGCTATCAAAATGGTGCATGAAAGGATCACCATTCAGTTGGACAAGATTCACATCACTGCTCTAAAGAGGGAAAGTGCTACTTTTCAATAACAGTTATCCTGAATACCCAGTCCCTTCAGTTTACACAAGAATGAAATCAGCATTTCTGTTTTGTAGCATTTGAGTTTATCTTCCGTCTCTTCTTTTAGACTGAAAAATCCACTTGGTTTAAAAAAAAGAAAGAATATTATACCAGATTAAATCAAGCCTTACTTTTACATCTTTGCCCACCAGTTGTCTATTACTTCTGGATCGAACATATCGATACAGGTTCTGATAGAAGCCATACAATTTGTAGTACATATAAACATTACCCTGTGTGGAAGAAAAGAAGTAAGAGGAGAGTAAGAAAAATTAACTGGAATATTAATAAACATGGACAGGAAATTTTAAAATAAAAGCACAGAAAAAAATTGATAGAAACTCAAAGCCTATTTATGGGAAGTAGAAACCCAATAAATCATTTAAAAAAAATCAATTTTGGGACTGGGCACAGTGGCTCACGCCTATAATCCCAGTGCTTTGGGAGGCCAAGGCAGGAGAATCACTTGAGGCCAGGGGTTTGAGACCAGGCTGGGCAATGTAGCAAAACCCTGTCTCTACAGTAAAAGAAAATAAGAAAAATTAGGCCGGTGTGGCATGTGCCTATAGTTCCAGCTACTCCAGAGGCTGAGGAGAGGATCCTTTGAGCCCAGAAATTCAAAGTTACAGTGAGCTATGATCGTGTCATTATACTCTAGCCTGGGTGACAGACTGAGACCCTATCTCAAAAAAAAAAAAAAGAAAAAAATTACAGTGGGAAATCCTGGTCTATACAGAATTGTTGGAATAACTAAATAACTATTTTTGCTTGTTTTTTTAAGGGCTGCTACATTCTTTTCTTTGAAAAATTTTTATAATCAAGCATATTTTCAATACATAAAATTTGGTTTTATAAATGTCGTCATTTCCCAGAAATATGAGGAAAAATGCTTTGCTTAGAGGTTGTGGTTGACAGCAAAAATCACGTGATTTTACAGCAAATCCATGAAAAAGAATTTAAAATTCAAGCCATTGAGCATATTTAGGTGCATCTGTACACTGAGCCTGTGAAAGGCATGAGACTGGAAGCTCCTTGCAGTCCCACTCTAGGAATTTGTTTATTTATTTATTTATTTATTTTTAATTTATTTTTTTTTGAGATGGAGTCTCGCTCTGCCGCCCAGGCTGGAGTGCAGTGGCGCCATCTTGGCTCACTGCAAGCTCTGCCTCCTGGGTTCATGCTATTCTCCTGCCTCAGCCTCCCAAGCAGCTGGGACCACAGGTACCCGCCACCGTACCCTGCTAATTTTTTGTATTTTTAGTAGAAACGGGGTTTCACTGCCTTAGCCAGGATGGTCTCCATCTCCTGATCTCGTGATCCACCAGCCTCAGCCTCCCAAAGTGCTGGGATTACAGGCGTGAGTCACCACTCCCGGCCTAGAATTTTTGTTTTTTTAAATCTCTAGGATCTAATGCAGTACCTGGCACATAATACTTGCTTAAGAAATGGTGAACTATTTGTTATAGAGAAAAAGATGGAATAATTCACTGATCCAAAAGAAAGAAGGTGATTTTCACCCTAGCAATAAGTAGCCTTGTTGTCAGGAGAGAGATGTCTTTCATGTATGCTGCCATGTAAGTAAGGCTGCCCAGCCACTACCTACCACCATGGTTCTACCTTTATGGTAATATATTAAGGTCCTGGAAATTCTCCAGACAGACTTGATACAGATTTTATTAATAGCACATATGGAAATATCCATATGGATTTAACATATTCATAGATTTTACTAACAGCACATATAGAAATGTCCCATGTAGCTGTTTAAAATGAATACACTCCATACCTCCAAAATAATGAAGACCTGAATCCAAAAATATAAAAGCCTAACTTTTATTAAGTGCTTCCCATGTGTTAGGTGCTATATTCAGTGCTAGAAGTACAAAAGCATTCCTTTATAAGTCCCTAAGTCCATTGATTCTTTTACCCTGTGCAAAAACAGCATTTTGGAAAGGCTTTGGCCTTATTTCCTAAGGACCTTAAGAGCATCTTCTTTAAGATGAGTATGGAAAATGGGAGGTGGTACCCATGGTAAACAGGGAAGGAAAGTCATGGTAAATGTGGCCAGCTTTAGAATGCAAGAAAGGCTGAAGAGCTCAGTCACTTGTAAGAGAATAATTTCTGGAACACTGAAAAAGGAGATGCTGGGCCATGGCGAAGAAGCAGGCTGCATCGTACTCAACAGGGAGTGTTGGCATGAAGGCAAGCAAGCCAGGCTTAGTGGGAAGGACCCATTAACGTTTCCTCATCCAAAGCAGGAACCTCTATTGTTGACCCATGACGATAGAAAATATGAAATCCACAGAATGGAACTTACCATACATTTTCTTGGAAGCTAAAAAGAGAATTCTACTTAATCAGAGTTATATGTTCACATAAATGACAAAATAAACAGGCACAGAATACTCGGCACACTAGGGACTGGGGCGTTTCCATAACCTCTTTTCAGTGATTCTTTGTCCAAGATTTAGCTGAACGAGGCCTCCAAGATCATCTTCTTGATGGTCCCTGGAGGCACAATTCACTTTATGGTGTTTCTTCTCTTTAAATTCAGTGGCACTTGGTGCAGGGTTTCTTTGCTTATTTTAAGACAGAGTCTTGCGTGGATTCATTGCTGTGGTTCCCCAGTGTCATGCCTGGTAGCTGCCGAGCTGAAGGCCCTGTGATTGCTCTAAGTAGTTTAGTTGGGTTTTTATGAGAAGGCTCTGCCTGAAGGGAATGGTTAGCAGCTGGTAGCACTTCATTTGCTGTTTTAGTTTTGAAGGACACTGACAGATGGGAATTGAAGCCCTTTTGGATTTTTTTTTTTTTTCCAAAAACTTTAGCATTCTGAGCCCTCAAGACAAAAGGAGAGAGGAAAGAAGAAAGGAAGGAAGGAGGGTAGTGAGAGAGGGTGGAGAGAGTGAGGGAGGAAGGGCCAAGACTGCAATGCATTCTTAAAGTTTCAGCAAGGCTGACAGGAAATCCCCAAAGACACCCATCAGAAGAGTCCCCACTCCCAGGAAAGAACCTACCTCGATGTTCCTGCTGTGCTCAGCCACTGGCTGAGGTGGCCGTGGAAGCATGACCTTGGTGCAAACACACAGTGATTTCAGAGCACAGCAGCTGGTGATATCCCTCAATTACACTCCCTGCAGTAGATCTGAGAGGAGCCTTTTCATGGCCTTCACAGTCTTACTTGTTAGTCAAGACTTAATCAAATGAAAAATTTGATTTCCTTCAACTCTTCAAATGTACTTTAAGGTCCTGTTCTGTTTCTGGACTCTGCACCTTTCCCCCTGCAGCATCCTCCACACGGACCCGGTCCCCCATCCTTCCCCTTCATAAGTGACTCTACATGGGCTGAATCTAGGTACAGGGCGGCCTTCTCCTGAGCTGCTCACTGAGCATTCTACCTCAAGCCCTGCTCCCACCTCAAATTCAGCTGGTTCCAAACCAGACTCATCACCTCCTGAAAAATATTCCTCACTTCTCTCCTCCCCTCCCTCCTTCCTTCTCTCTTCCCCTCCCCTCCCCTTTCTAAGGATCAGCACTCTCCCAACCTCCTCCTGCTCCTTCCCCATTTCCCCTCAGAGGCTTTGCCCAGTAAATCTCTCAGATGTCTAACCCTGTCTTGGCATCTGCTTCTCAGAGGACTTGACTAACATGAGACTTAAATCAACCCGTGAGTGGGGACTTCTCTCAGTATTTCTTTGGTATTTCTCACAGTGCCTGACAGCCAGACTGTTCCCTTGGGAATTAGGTAATTGCACATGTGGAATGACTTGGGGAGACCCAGGGAAGGTTTCCCCAAGTGTGTGACCCCTGACACCAACCTACTGTGTGACCTTAGCCAAGTTACTTCACCTCTTAGCCCATTAATTTTCTCACTATAAAATTCGTGGTTCAATTCAATGTAAATTCACACACAGTGCCTGTGCTGATATTTAGAGTAAAACCTGTTTGGTAGATAAGATTTATGTTACAAAGTTGGAAAGGTAAAGAATTGTGCAACTTAGAAACAAAGAAACAAAGGAGGAGAATAATACTCAAAAAGGAGGGAGGGGATATGAACTCAACACTCTTTCAGATTCACCACCACCATCCTGCTTTATTTTTTATATTTTCAGTTTTGGAAAGCATTTCATGGAAATTGTGAACTTACTTCTAAGTGTTACATAGGAATAGATCAGTGTAAAGTCAACTGAAGTTTCTTGAATTTCACCTACCATCATTTTTCCTGAAAGGTAAAAGGGAATAGAGCAGGTGCATTCTTTGTCAAAATTAGAGGCATTTTCCCGCAGTTTTGCACAATTTGCACATATTCTTGTGTAATTAATCTGTCAGGCAAGGAAAAAAATGATTAATTAAAAAGTTACATGGGTACATATCTTAAAATTCAAATCTGGAGTCCACCCAAGTCTCCGCCTGTCTGGGTCAGGCGCATAGTCTGGGAGATGAATGCGACAGCCCATGTGTAGGGCCAGTGTTTCTGGGGATGTTCAGGAGGTGTGGGCCTTCCCACAGTCTTTTATCTGGGGACTGGCAGCATTTTGCCACTGGCCCAGAGTTCAGTGTTTCTGTTGCATATTTATATAACCTGTTGTGATGAAGCTTTACCCCCGATCATAAAGAGGTGTCAGTTGCTAGGAAGGTGTTAGTCAATGACTCATGAGAACTAGGCTTACAGCCTGAGTCTAATCAACTTTATGGGGAAGTCACTTCACTGTTTTTCCATTCTATTGTATGGAAAATATTTATACTAGTGAATTATTCTACATGGCATCCAGAGGAAGTTATTAAAAATGACCAAACAGAAAAAGAAGTGTTTCCAAAATGTAAGATTATTGACATATGTTGAATTATTCTGGTCCTAAAATGCTGTTGCATTCTGTTTTTTAAAAGTAAAATTCTGTGAAAAATAGTTTAATGGACTCTTTAAAAAAAGGAAAAAAAAAAAAAGGGTAGTATGTCCCAAATGGGTGGCTCCTGTGAGCTCTGGCTGAGGCACTGAGTTCTGTGAAGATGCAGCTAGAAGAGTAAGGAGGAGAGGCTCCGGAGGGTGTGCACGGGGCTGTACTTCTGCCTGATCTGCAAGAATGTTCATCTCAGGGGCCCTGGGGCTGTCCTGGGTGCTGCAGTGGGCTGCTTCTGCCTTGCCCTCACTGTGTTGAGGAGTGATTAGACGATTATGGGAGTGTGAGGAGCAGGGAAGCAAGGGAGTGGCTTTCTCCTTGGTAAGGTGCTAGTAGAAGTTAGGATTCCTTTGAAGGGAAAACAAGGAAGACAGAAGGAATTTTGCATACTTGTAAAGCTACTAAGGGTTTTGAAGCCCAAAGGTGAAGTGTGAACACTAAATTGAAGATTAGTGAAAATGCTACACTTCATTGTACTTAGATGCTTATATGTAGCTAAATCATTCTTTAAATACACAGCAAGACTTGAACTATTATTTTGAAAATATTTATGCCATTTCTGTTGGTGGACTACATTTCAATTAATAAAAAGCATTAAAGAACAGGGCCGTATCCCAATGGAGAGACAGCATACTGAATGGTGTCTGAGGAAACTGGGGTTCTAGTTCAGCCAATCTCTGACCTTGAGTTAAGTGCTTAACCTCTAGGGCCCACATTTTGCCCATCAACATCATTTCATGCAGCAATTAATTGATCTGTGAGGTCACTGTAGTAGTATACATGCTACTTCATGAATTCCTCTTGTGAGTTCTGTCAATGTAGTACTCAAGAAAATATTTCATGATCAAAGAATTTTTGAGTAGTTGATATCCATGGTGCTTTTTTGCCTAAAAAATATCCCTTATCTATTGTCTATGCAATGACAGTATCCTCAGTTTGCTGCTTGAGTGGACTTGTACATGAATAGCTATGAGATGGAGCAATGATCAGTCTGCTTCTCATAGAATTTTGGAGAGGCAGAAATTATTCTTGTTTAAAGTGAACTGCAGAGAGAGAACATCCTTGTGCCCCAGGGCTAAGTGAGAAGAAAGGCTCAGAAGTCTTTTCTATGATGTCTGTGCCTGATCACATTGGCCTGGAGTGTGTACTCTATATTATCACCCAATAAAATGAAACACTGGTTTTTGAGTATAAAAGTGAAGTGTCAGAAGCAGTCCTATCTGAAGCAACTAAAGAAACAAAGTTAGTTGGAAAGTGCCTGTAGATTTCATGAGATAAAAGCATTCTATTTGTGGAGTGGCCATGGCCAATAGTTGGTATGGAATGAGGTCACCTTCTCATGCATGGGTACCTCTTAGTGAAGGCTGCACTCCACAATGGGTGGGTGGGGGGCAGGGTTGCAAGGGAGGAAGAAAGAATGACATGGGAAGGAAGAACCAGAATGAAAGGGATTGGTGAGGAAGAAAGTAGAAAAGTAAATTGCATGAACTCTGTGGAAATGGACATCAACGTTGTAAGCCCATTCCTTTGCTATCCCCTTCAGCAAGGTAAGGTTCATCTCCTCCTGCCATTTTGCCTTTGCCACATGGTGGAGGCTGGTGGGGGTTTACATGTAACACTGGAGGTCTTGCTGTCATTTAATTCCCAGGGAGATAAGCTCTGGGAGCTGGAAGTGGGGAGGAAAAAATGTTAAGTAGAGAGGCAACAGAGCAGTGTGCTTTGGGAGGAGGAGTAGAGCCTGAAAAGACATTTTCCTCTTTGGGTTCTGCACTATCTGCCCTAGTCCATTCTTTCAATAAGTGTGTGCCTATCACATACTGGGCAATGTGCAAGGAAGCGGGTGGTGATGCAGTAAACAGCCAGCCATAGCTAAGCTCTCTGTTCTTACTACATACTATTTTACCTATTCTGTTCTCAGCTCATTGAGGGCACTAATCCATTCTTCCTCATCTTACTCTTCTGCATAGTTAACAGAACCCTTAGGCACCTTCAGATACTCATAAATTTTATTTTATTTTGAGATGGAGTCTCGCTGTGTCACCCAGGCTGGAGTGCGGAGGTGCAATCTTTGTTCACTGCAACCTCTGCCTCCCAGGTTCAAGTGATTCTCCTGCCTCAGCCTCCTAAGTAGCTGGAATTACAGGCATGCACCACCACGCTTGGCTAATTTTTGTATTTTTAGTAGAGACAGGATTTCACCATGTTGGCCAGACTGGTCTTGAACTCCTGACCTCAGGTGATCCACCCGCCTTAGCCTTCCAAAGTGCTGGGATTACAGGCGTGAGCCACCGCACCCAGCTGACACTCAAAAATTGTAAACTAATGTTGGTAGACTTGGCCTTCATCTTAATTTTGCCAGTAGCCATGTGGGGAGAGGGAATAGATCAGCTTTCCATGGTTACTTCTTTCAGAGTGGAGCTCATGTGGTCTGGGATGTCCAGAAATCTGCCTGGAGTTGATATGGATGAAACATATACTTAATTCATTAGATTGAATATGGGCATGGCCAATCAAGCCTTAGACTAGCTCTTGTCTTCCCTCTCTAGACCAGCTTCGGGATTCTCATCCTCAAACAGCTTGTTAAATTGGCAAAAGGCTTGTTCCTGAGAGGTCTGCCCTCAGCATCAGCTTTTCTCACTCTGAGTAGAACTTAGTTTTGCTAAATATCCTCAAGATGCCAGAAAGACTTGGGCTTTTGTCTTTCCTGGATCTCAGAGGGAGTTCATCTGCAAAGGGAAAGACACAATGCTTGAAAGTGGGGCAGTATTGAAGATCTGTATCTTGGACACTTTGCTCTTTTTATCAACATGACTCATGGGTCTCTAGTAGTCATGTGGCCTTGACTCTTCTTCTGCCTCTATTAGTCACTTGCTGTCTTCCCTGCCAGCATAAGAAAAGAGCTTCAGCCAGGCGCGGTGGCTCACGCCTGTAATCCCAGCACTTCAGGAGACCGAGGTAGGTGGATCATGAGGTCAGGAGTTCAAGACCAGCCTGGCCAACATGGTGAAATCCCATCTCTAATAAAAATACAAAAAAATTAGCCAGGTGTGGTGGCAGGTGCCTGTAATCCCAGCTACTAGGGAGGCTGAGGCAGTAGAATTGCTTGAACACGGGAGGTGGAGGTTGCAGTGAGCCAAGGCTGTGCCACTGCACGGCAACCTGGGTAACAGAGCAAGACTCCATCTCAAAAAAAAGAAAAAAAAAAAAGCTTCTAATTTTGTCAGTCCCTTGTACACAAATATGTCTGAGCTCACTGGCATGAGAGTAACTGCCCTCAAGAGGGAGCAGGGATGAACGAAGCCACTCTACACGGACTCTGTCACCATCTGTGACTGCCAGCAGAAAGAGGGATGTTCCCGTCTTATACAGACGCTCTTGAGGGGCTGTGTTCTCAAACTGACCATACTCACGTGTGGTGCCAAAGCTGAACATTCTCAGAAACTGCATTCAGAATGTAAGATGGGACAAACCTCTATTTCCTGAGTGCTCCTTGCAGACAATATAAGGATGATGCCCATACAAAGGCAGAATATTCCTGTTGTGAAAAAGACAAAGAGGACTCTCCTGGCCGTGAAATACAGCCGGTGGGCGGGTAACTCCTGCTGCTTCAGGGCAGAGTTGTCTGGCAATCTGGACAGGCAATGCTGTGGTGTCTCCTCCATTTTGGTCCTGCAGATACTTTTGGGACATTTAGAACATTTTTACTCATAGTCATACCACATAATGGTAATGTGAAATGAATTATGTGAACCCTTCCTTTGAAGTTGCAAAGTCTTTCTGCTTCCTGCATTATTCCTTAACCAGACCTGGTATTTAACGGGAGCTCAGTTCTCTCCCACCAGCCATTACTGAGTATAACTGACTTAGGCTTAAAAAGGTTCTTGTGCTAAATGTCATGCCTAGGATGGATAGTCCCCGGCAAGGTCTGCAGAAACCAACATCTGGTGACACTAGGAAGCAATCACGATGGGCTATTTCTGGGATTTGGTGAGTAATTCAAGGCAAGCCCTTCCTGAGAGGTGGAAATGGATTTATCTTTAGGAACTTGCCTAGATCCTTGGAGATTAATACAAAAAAATAAAAGTTAGGGCTGTCAGCTTTTCTCCAAATGTGGCTGTGGCTTAACATGAATATAAACTAAATTGGAAAAATGCTCTCAGATCATAGCTAACTTTGCTATTTGTGATAATGAGGAAGAGAGCAGCAAACAGGGAATTGTAGAACACAGATGTCTCATTTCAGCAGCTTCCAATTTTTTTTCATCCGTAAAAAAGACTCTAGTAGAAAATGCAGATTAAAAACATCTCCTCCTAACCTCTCTTAAGTGCATGCTTTGGAGTAGCCTGAATGAGGCAAGAGAAAGGAAGAGGAAGATAATCAGTGAGATGTTCAACATTGAAGTACAGTATTAGGTCTGGTTTTGGGTTTTTTCCCTTGTTAGAAATCCACTAACATTATTTTCCTTAGGCCATTAGTAATTAATAATTACTTTTTTTAAAACTGGCATTTAAGATTTAGAATTAGAATTTTTAAAATTAGGAAGCATGTGAATTTCTAATCTAATCTTCCCTTTTAATTTACATTAGACAGAGAAGCCATCCTGGACTATTTTTGTATCAAAGAAAGTAATGACTTTGGCAAATGTACCTGGTTTGAAAGAATACAAAATTGATGCAAATGCTTACATTAGGAAGTTTCCAATTCAGAGTTAAACCTTTCCACTTACAAACTGTGTAAAGAGCAAAATACCAATGGGAAATTTTCAGCATGACATTTGAATCTAATTTGGAGGTGGCAACTAGTACGGTTGTTGGTGTCAGACGGCCTTGTGTGAGAAGATGGCAGTGAACACTTCTCGTTAACATTTACCATTTGTTTTACTAAATAAACATGGTCAAGAGCTTGGGTTTAAAAGGCAGTAAAAAGCTATGAGATTAGATTATAAGAACAGGGTTGACCTACACAACATTGGGGTATGTTTGTGATTCAAATACTTATTCCAACATTGGATTGGATGGGATTATATTACATAATGCCTAGCAAGAGGGTAATTACAGCAAAAAACCAATGAGAATAGTATTTCTTAGACAGTTTATAAAACAACAAAACCAACTAACCCAAATCCCAGACTAAAAGGAGCTTCACAGGTGGTGTAGTACTCAGGGTTCACCACAGAAACAGAACCAGTAGGAGATTATATGACCATATGTGTATATTATAAGGAATTGGCTCACATGATTATGGAGGCTGACAAGCCCAAAATCTGCAGAGCTGATGTCCCAATGCAAGTCTGAAGGCCAACAGGCTGCCATAGAACCAGGAAGAGCCAATGTTTCAGTTAGAAGGCAGTCAGGTAGAATTCTCTTGGGGGGTTGGGGAGAGTCAGTCTTTTGTTCTATTCAGGCCTTCAACTGACAGGACGAGGCCCTCTCACATTATGAAGGGCAATCCTCTTTGCTCAGGTCTACCAATTTAAATGTTAATCTCATGCAAATATACCATCACAGAACACCCAGAATAATGTTTAACCAATATCTGGATATCCTATGGCCTAGCCAAGTTGCCACATTAAAATTAGCCATCACAGGTAATAAGTACAAATATTTCTGGGACAATATTCTTGAGAGACAGCTAGATATACATTCTCCAGGTACTTTTATATTCATCTATTTCCCTCTTCTAAATAAATCTACTTTCAATGTGCAAATATACCTTATATGCATTGCCTTTCGATATTTCCAGAACAGGGTTCTTTTTCTCAGCACTATTGACATCTTGGGCCAGATGTTTCTTTGTTGTGAAGGCTGTCCTGTAAGATTGTAAAATGTTTAGTTGCATCCCCGGCCTCTATTGCCTATGTTTGAGAATCACTGTTCTAGATTGATACCAATACAGCAATTTGTTAACAGCAGTTATACTGTGGTATCACTAGAAATGTCAAAGTCTAGGTGCAGTGGCTCATGCCTGTAATCCCACCACTTTGGGAGGCTGAGGTGGGAGGATCACTTGAGCCCAGGAGTTTGAGGCTGCAGTGACCTATGATGGCACCACTGCACTTCAGCTTGGGAGACAGAGCAAGATCCCATCTCTTTTTTTTTTAAAAAAAGGAAAAAAAGGAAAATTTTGAAGTGATTTCTAACTTGTCTTCATTTAAATAGCCTTCTCAGGCATTAGCAGACATTTGCATATTTGGGGTTGCCTTATATTTCATTGTCTTTCCTATTAACTGCTGGGATGAAAATATATATGCTAAATATAAAAATATATATTAAATATACACATACATTATATGGATATACACATGTAATATTCATGATAGTCTCATGTTTTGGTGAATTCATAGCAGCTTGGCAGATTGGTCTGAATTCTGACAGCACAGACTGCAGTGTCTTAATTTGCAGATCTCTCCTCTGATAATAATCATACCTGATGGCTTTTTTTCCCCATATTAATCTAGGACATGTCACTTGACAGGAAGTTAAATGCCTCTATTGAGAAGGTATGTGGTCCATTTTCTTTCTTACCATCGCCCAAGAATATCTCACTTCTTAGGGCTAAAGGGATGAAAATGATAGAGTTAAGTTTAGCAATAGCTTAAATGTTCATTCTGTAGTAGTTGTTTTTCTTATAACTTATTGGGCTCTAGTGGGAATCCTGGAGAATGGAACCTACTCCTCTTTCCTCTGAGTCCCTCTCAGTATTCTGACTTTCGGACCACAGAGGTGCAAAGTGCATGAGCAACAAGTTGTTGGTGTGCAGGCCTGTGTGATTTCCTGGACTTTGACTTGCTAGCCTGTTAGGCTCATTTACAATTTCACAAAATTTGAATTTTATATATCAGTACTGGCATCTGTTTGCTTTCTTATCTCTTGTTTGCTGTATACGCTTCAGTCTCCAGATAAGTTGGGTGTCTTGAAGTGGATATGGGAGACCTGGGTCTGACTTCTGGTTCTGCTACTTAAACTAGTATATGTCCCTTCTCAGATTTAGTTTCATTGTCTATACAATGTGACTTATAACACTTTTTCCTTTGGGACTATTTCAGTGATTAAACATGACAGTTTATATATAAATGAAAGTTGTAAACACAGTGCTTGGCACAGAGTGGGTAACCAATCAACATTATTTAAATGAGTAAGAAAAGTAAGTGAATTTGAGCAACAAATAAAAAACAATACTATTACCTTATAACTCATAGAATAAAATGAGTGTCAACGAGTCCATACTGATGTAAATAAATAATTGAACAAACAAGTAAATGGGGGAAAAGAGATAATTATTTCTTAAAGAGGAATTCTGTAATAAATGTAACACATGTTGAAGGAATGAGAAAAATAGAAAAACCATTACAGTAATGGCTGTCGCAGGCAAGAAATACCAATGTTTGCTAGAATTAGCAGGCAAAAGTTTGAGGAAAAACAGATGTTTGTATAGCCTCAAAGTATTGCCCCTAAAATGGATATTAATTACAAAGGGAAAATAATAACTTTATAGTAGAAAAAACTGGCAGATACCACCTTAGCCAGGTGATTAAGGTTGACATCACTGGTAATAAGACATATTAACATTATGTACCCCTGATATAATAAATCCAGAAGGACATACTCGCTTCTGTAGTATTCTGGTCAAAAAATGCGTAACTTCAACCAAATCATGAGAACATTACAGACAAATACAAATTGAGGGACATTCTACAAAATACACGATGGATACTCTTCAAAAAAGTATGAAGGTCATGAAAGACAGGGAAATACTGAGGAACTGTCAGTGGTCTCAAGAAACCAAAGAGACACAACAACTAAGTAAGTGCAATGTGGGATCCTAAAATGAATCCTGGAATAGAACAAGGACATCAGTTTATTTGGAGAAATCCAAATAAACTCTGTAGTTTAGTTAATTATACGGTACCAGTGATAACTTCTTAGTTTTGATAACTCTATTATGGTTATACAAGAAGTTAACACTGGAAAAGCTCAGGGAAGGGGATATGGGAATTCTCCATTTTTTAAACTTTTCTATTAAGCCTGAAGTTTCAAAATAGAAAATTTAAAAAAAAAATAATGAGTAAGATAACTGTGATTATATTGTTGTCTTTTTATATGTTTACAAAGTGCCAAATTCACTTGATGCTCTTTCTACCACTGTCCTGCTGATGTGGTTTGGCTGTGTGTCCCCACCCAAATTTCATGTGGAACTGTAATTCCCAGTGTTGGGGGAGGGACCAGGTGGGAGGTGATTGGATCATGGGGGCGGATTTCCCCCTTGCTGTTCTCAGATAGTGAGTTCTCACGAGATCTGGTTGTTTAAAAGTGTGTAGCACTTCCCCCTTCACTCTCCTGCTGTCTTGTTGCCACGTGAAGATGTGCTTGCTTCCCTTTCATCTTCTGCCATGATTTTAAGTTTCCTGAGGCCTCCCCAGCCATCCTCCTTTACAGCCTGTGGAACTGGAAGTCAATTAAACCTCTTTTCATTATAAACTACCCAGTCTCAGGTAGTTCATCATAGCCATGTAAAAATGGAGGAATACAGAAAATTGGTACCAGAGAAGTGGGACATTGCTATAAAGATACCTAAAAATGTGGAAGCAACTTTGAAACTGGGTAATGGGCAGAAGTTGCAACAGTTTGGAGGGATCAGAAGAAGTCAGGAATATGAGGGAATGTTTGGAAACTCCTAGAGACTTGAACAGTTTTGACCAAAATGCTGATAGTGATATGGACAATGAAGTCCTGGCTGAGGTGTTCTCAGATGGAGATGAGGAACTTATCGGGAACTGGAGCAAAGGTCACTCTTGCTGTGCTTTAGCAAAGAGACTGGTGGCATTGTGCCCCTGCTTTAGGGATCTGTGTAACTTTGAACTTGGGAGAGATGACTTAGGGTATCTGGCAGAAGAAATTTCTAAGCAGCAAAGTGTTCAAGAGGTGGTGTGGCTGCTTCTAAAAGCCTATGCTCATTTGCATAAGGAAAGAGAACTTATATTTAAAAGCAAAGCAGAGCACAAAAGTTTGAAAATTTGCAGCCTGGCCATGTGGTAGAAAAGAAAAACCCATTTTCTGAGGAGAAATTCAAGCTAGCTGCAGAAGTTTGCACAAGAGGAGCTGAATATTAATAGCCAAAACAATGGAGAAAATGCCTCCAGGGCACTTCAGAGACCTTCGTGGCAGCATCCCCCTGCCACACAGGCTCAGAGGCCTAGGAGGGAAAAATGGTTTCGTGGGCTAGGCCCTGGGCCCAGCTGCTCTGTGTAGCCTTAGGACATGGCACCCTACTTCCCAGCTGCCCAGTTCCAGCTGTGGCTAAAAGGGGCCAAGGTACAGCTTGAACCATTGCTTCAGAGGGTGCAAGCCCCAAGCCTTGGCAGCTTCCACGTGCTATTGGGCTTATGGGTGTGCAGAAGGCAAGAGTTGAGGTTTGGGAGCTTCTACCTCAATTTCAGAGGATGTATGGAAATGCCTTGATGTCCAGGCAAAAGTCTGCCTCAGGGGTGAAGCCCTCATGGAGAGCCTCTATAGGGCAGTGCAGAGGGGAAATGTGGGGTTGGAGCCCCTACACAGTCCCCACTGGGGCACCGCCTAGTGGAGCTGTAAAAAGAGGGCCACCATCCTCCAGACCCCAGAATGGTAGATCCACTGACAGCTTACACTGTGTACCTGGATATGCTTAGGCACTCAACACTAGCCTGTGAAAGCAACCATGGGGACTGTACCCTGCAGAGCCACAGGGGCAGAGCTGCCTAAGGCCTTGGGAGCCCATTCCTTGCATCAGCGTGGCCTGGATATGAGACATGGAGTCAAAGATTATTTTGGAGCTTTAAGATTCAATGAGTGCCCTGCTGGGTTTTGGACTTGCATGGGGCCTTTAGCTCCTTTGTTTGGACCAGTTTCTCCCACTTGGAATGGGAACATTTACCCAATGCCTGTACCTCCATTGTATCTTGGAAGTAACTAACTTGTTTTTTATTTTACAGGCTCATAGGTGGAAGGAACTTGCCTTGTCTCAGATCAGACTTTGGAGTTGGACTTTTGAGTTAATGCTGGAATGAGTTAAGACTTTGGGGGACTGTTGGGAAGGCATGATTCTGTTTTGAAATGTGAGAAGGAAATGAAATTTGGAAGAGGCCAGGGTGGAATGATATGGTTTGGCTTTCTGTCTCCACCCAAATCTTATGTTGAATTATAATTCCCATTGTTGGGGGAGGGACCTGGTGGAAGGTGATTGGATCATGGGGGCAGATTTCCCCCTTGCTCTTAAGCTGTTCTCATGATACGGAGTGAGTTCTCACAAGATCTAGTCGTTTAAAAGTGTGTAGCATTTCCCCCTTCACTCTCTTGCTCTCTTGTCACCATGTGAAGATGTGCTTGTTTCCCCTTCACCTTCTGCTGTGATTGTAAGTTTCTTGAGGCCTCTCAGCCATGCCTCCTATACAGCCTGTGAAACTGTGAGTCAAACCTCTTTTCTTTATAATCTACCCAGTCTCAGGTAGTTATTTATAGCAATGTGAGAATGGACTAATATACTTGCCACCCTTTTTGCTGGGACCATGCCTCAGAGTTTACAAATCTGCTCCCCATGTACCATCTTCTGGAACCCTCAACACTGCTGTGAGACATTCCCACTTTGAGCTGATGAGATGGGGCTCAGAGAGGTAAGGGGCTTGCCTGAGGTCACCTAGCTGCTCTTTCCTTTCTCCTGAACAGTTACATCAGAAGCCAGTTGGTGACAGAAAAACTCGGTCTGCTCAACAAGGATCACACACAAGCCGGTGATACTTTATTATATAAGAGAGTTGTCAAAAGGACAGATTCATTCCTGTTTCAGAATCCCCACATTCCAGCGATCTATCTGCTGACACAGTTAACATAAACTATTTGCTGATATTTACTGAGTGCTTGCAATATATCAGAGTCATTAAATAAGATGCAACTTCTACTGTGAAGACTGGAATCTTCATTAAGACACAGACTTAGAAAAGGCCCAGTTTCAAAGATTCTGACTTGCACAGACTGAGCACTCCCATTTCCAGAAGTTCGAATACCTCCTTTCTTATCTAAATGAGAGAAAAGAAAAAAAAAAAAAAAAAAAAAAATTAAGATCAAGCAAAAATGGTCTTGGTGAATAAATTCAACCATCAGGACTCCCTGGTATTTACCCAGCTGTTATGGCCAGAATCAGAGGGGGCAAAAGTCCTAACATACATTTGATTCCGAGTTGAAATTTTAAAAATTATTATTATTATTTTGAGACAGAGTCCCATTCTGTTGCCCATGCTGGAGTGCAGTGGCGTGATCTTGGCTAACTGCTATCTCTGCCTCCCGGGTTCAAGTGATTCTCATGCTTCAGCCTTCTGAGTAGCTTGGATTAGAAGCATGTGCCACGATACCTAGCTAACTTTTGTATTTTTAGTAGAGACAGGGTTTTGCCATATTGGCCAGTCTGGTCTTGAGCTCTTGGCCTCAAGTGATCTGCCTGCCTTGGCCTCCCAAAGTGCTGGGATTACTGGTGTGAGTCACTGCGCCTGGCCTATTATTATTATTGTTTTGTAGAGACATGGTCTTGCTTTGTTGCCCAGGCTGGTCTCGAACTCCTGGCTTCAAGTAATCCTCCCACCTCAGCCTCCCAAAGGGCTAGGATTACAGGTGTGTGCCGCCATGCCTGGCAGAATTAAAATATTTATATAAATGAAAGAAGAGGTACTATATAAATGAAGGAAGAGGTACTATATAAAACATTAGGTTCATTAAAGTGCAGCCATTCAAAATAAAATGCTATATAAAGGTGTTTCAAGGACTCTACAGTGTGCTTTCTGTAAACAATATTATATACGATAGTTCAGTATAGGATTTTATTGCCTTAGGATAACTGCTAAGAATGACAGCAACAGAATAAAAATAACTATGGGTGAAAAGATGTTTTTGGATATTTCTCATTATTAGAATTAGAAACTTAGTAGATTAGTCAGATTTAATATTATAACTGAAATAATCAACTGTGGCCTCATGCCTGATATCAAAGTTGTTAAACCAGTTTTAAGAAACCAGTCAATTCAGGGGACAAAATGCACAACTGTGTATGTGTGTGTGCGTGTGTGTGTGTGTGTGTAACTGAGCAAACTGTTTTTTAACCTGAACTGATGTCTGAAATAACTCACTGATGAATTATAATCAGGTTTGGTCAACTGGAGATATAGTTTTATGTGATAAATTAATTCATTCAGCATGTTTGGAAGAGTATTTCCAAGCCTCTTTGATAGTTACTGCCATGATTTGTTCTTGGTTGGTGACTGGTAACCATTTTTTTTTTTTTTCTAACAGCTACTGTGAAGCATCAGGCTATATTGAAAAATTAGCCCCATGACAGCATGGTAGGTGGCAAGGTCAGTTTTTCACATTATGATGATAATGGATTGCTTTTAAAAATATATAATGAGCTAATACTGTGCCCATAAAGGCATTCAATCATTCAATTGTAATCCACTGAGACATCAAAAAATTTCCCCACCCCATGAAATCAAAATATCTTTCTAAATTAAGTAAGTGGGTTATTGGGGATGTGGAGATGCTGGCAAAGAGGCAAGTTTGTACCCCTGCTTCCCCAACCCGAGCCAAAAGTGCACATAGAAGAATGAAAGACAAAGACGAGTGTGTCTACAAAGAAAGGCACAGGAAAAGTGCAGGTCCTTCAGATCTTCTTGTTTCTCAAAATGGTCCCTAGTGAGGAGAGGCCATTGGTCATTTAAGGAGCAACAGAGCCGATTCCCATGAAACACATGGAAAGGATACAGTTATGTGGAAGGGGAGGAGGTGGCCTCTATAATTATAGTTAGCTCAGAGTTAGAAAAGATAGAAATCATTTCAAAATCTAAAATGTGCTGGCTCCTCATGTCAAAGACTTTATTACTGTGTTTAAACTCAAGTTCAAATAGAGAAAAAATGATTAAAAGCAACTGCTGGTTACGTGGTACCTCGGGAATGTCCATCATTCTTCTCAACTTCTGATCTCTCCAGTTCCAGTCAAAAACCAGAAATTTTAAGGGGTTCAAATTAAAGCCACCTGAAAGAGACAGGGAGAGAGTTGCTGCAGTAAAGACCTCATGACATAAGCTTATTAAAATGATTTTTTATTCTCCGGGTTACTTTTTGTCCCATATGTTGTCCTCTCCCCCAGTAACTCATCTCTGCACATTAAGTGCTGCCCTTCCCTGATGGAAACAAACGCAGCACTCTGAGACGTGCTCTTCTTATCCACTCATCACTGCTTCTGAGGAAAGCAGACAAGCTGCTCTTGCTAAGCTCCTCAAATGCTCACATGCTGGCCAAGCCTCCATTTCATGAAGACCCAGAGGCTGCAGTCTCATTCCTGACAGGCATTTGCTAAGCTAAATCCTGCAGTTTTGGGTAGTTGCCTTTCAGAGGAGTTGAGTCCACGGAGTCTGCATGGCTCTGAGGAGGTGAGTGGGGAGAAAGATGAGGACAGGGCTGGGTGGTTCATTTTAGGCAGAAAAGGAAGTCGAGATGGATAGGCTCTATTCAGCTATCCTTTGACGAGGTTGGTAAATCACTTAATTACTCCATTCACTGTTTTCCTGTCTGTCTACAAGACAATTATGGACTGTGAGGGCTGAAGGGGACCTCAGGGATTGTCTGGTCCTCAGATGTCTCACAGTTGGGCATACAGTCAGTTCTTGCCTCTGCTCCAAGCTGTTCCACGTCTCTCGTGTTAACAGTACCTACAGCCTTCCTCTCCCGCCGCACTTCCCCTCAGCTTTTCCTCATGGTATTTAAATATTTTCCTCTTTGCCCCTAATACTTGTTCATGCTGTTTATAATTCAAATGCCTGTTATTAAAAACATTCTGCAAAATTAAAATAAAAATGGTGAACTGGAAAAGACAATGAGTTGATCATCAGTCTTCCCTTAATATAACTGCTGGCAGGAAAGCAATAGGTACAGCCTCTCTGGAATGAAACTGAGCATAATATAACGGCTTCAAAATGCTTTTATTTGATCTCGAATTCCTGACCTCAAGTGATCTGCCCATCTCAGCATCTCAAAGTGCCGGGATTATAGGCGTGAACCACGGTGCCTGGCCAAAATGCTGGTATTTGATAAAATAAATTTCCTTCTATGACCAATCCCAGTGAAGCATCAGAAACATAAACATAGCTACTTGCAAAAATGATCATTGCCATATTATTTATAATAGCAAAAATTTAGAAACAACCCAAAGTCTACCATAATAGAATTGCAAAAAAATAAATTTACAATAGAATATTGTAAATAGCGTAGCTATACAAATGAAAAATTAAACGTGCTTCATGACAAGGAAAGTAAGTCCTCATGAGATATAGCAAGTGAAAAAGGTAGGTTATAAAGTTATGAAATGCAGTATAATCAATCTCTGCTGTATAAAAATAAACATACAAATGTATAGAAAAAAGACTGAAAGGAAATATATTCATTATTAACAAGAGATTGCCTCTAAAGTGACTTGTTTTCTTCTCTGTACATTTTTGCATTTTCCAAAGGCTCCTACAGTCAGAAAATCCCTTTCATTACTAAATTAAAACAATACAATTGTCTGTAATTGTATACATACCAATGTCATGGGATATTGTTCAATGTCTGAAAACTCTCCTTATATATAAACATATAAACATCTTATTAAGTCATAAACAGCTACATATGTGCTACTGGTGTCACTCTGTTAGATTTCCCATTTTTAGGGTGCTGGGACTATACTCTTTAAACACTTTGTATGTAGCCAAAGACCTGTGGTTAATGAATATTAAACCATTCATCCAATTAGAATCAGAAGTAAAAATTATTTTCATTAATATTGTAAAAATACATCGCCCTTTAAATGATTTTTCCACCTGAAATAAGCCTGCATATTGAGGTCTCACAACTCTGTAGAGATCTGATTTCAATAGTCTGGATAGCTTTGCCTTTTCTCTTCCTCTCTTTCTTTTAAATACAGAGAAGAGTAATCCTGTTGCATGGGGTGGGGGTTGGGGAAGTCTGGTGACACATAAAAAAATCTGGATGCCAGGAGGGACTGGTGGTGAATCTTTAGCTAAAAGCTGCTAGGGAGACAGGAACCAACCTGAGAGTCCATCCTTAGCTTCTCCTGATACCCAGTCAGTCACTCCCAAATCTGTGCCTCTTAGAAGGCCTTGATTGCCTCTTAACTTTCAAATGCCATAGGGTGTCCACAAGACAAAAATCCAAACTCCTCGGCTTACTGTTCAAGGGCTTTCCTCAAATTTCTTTCCAATTGCATCAACTGCTACTATAGCCCACAAAGTCTCCAAGCAAGAAAGTTGGTCTCTTTAATAAATAACTAATATTTGCTAAGTGTTTAGGGTGTGACAGTGCGCTGAGCTCTTTATTGGCATTTTGTTTTTATAACAAACCTTAAAGTAGCTACTATTACAATCCCGGTCATTCGTACAAAGAAACAGGCTGAGAAGGGTTAAGAAACTTGCCAAGGTCACAGAGCTGGTAAGTTGCTAGACCTAAGATTTGAATCTGGAGATCTGAGTCCATCACAGGGGCTCTTAACTGCAACACTGTTTTGCCTCCTCCTAATTCCTTGTGATATACCATGTGTATGTGCCTGCTTTCTGAGAATCTCACTGGGCTGTTCTCCCATTCATGGATGCTTCCCCTGACCCTCCCGGCCTATTTCAATCCTCTCCACACTTCAAAGATCAGTTAAAGACCCTGCTCTGCAGATTCAGGCCAGCATAACTATCTCTTTCTCATTTCAACTCCTGTACCACTTAGAAGTGCTCATTTGGCTCTTGGCATTTACTGCCTCATGCTATCGATCTCAGTCTATGTACATTTGGTTCTTCAGCTGGATCAGGAGCTCCCTGAGGAGAAAAGGCTGTAGAACCAGGAAAGCTGGGAGTGATAGACCTTGGGGAGGGCGACATAACCCTCTGAGCTTCAGTTCTCTCTCATAAGAAATAAAATGGCTGGCCTGTAAGGATGCTGTGAGTGCTAAATGAGATAACATATGTAAGGTTGTCAAGCATAGCACTGCGTACAAGTAGGAACTCAAAAGTGTTGTTTCCCTTCCTTGTCAGGGGCAGCCAAATTTGTTACTTGTTGGTATTTGTACAAAACTCTGCATATAGTGGGTTCAAGTAACCCTGGATGATTTTCATCTGGAGAGAAACAATAGTAGTTTTAGCTTTTGGTTGCTCCCTGGCAAATGACCATCTCTATAATGAGTTACTACACTGATGAGCACATTACTTTTAGGTATATAAAATAATCTGAGAATAGCTCCAGACAGTTATTTAAAAAAACCTCTATTAGATAATACATAAGTAATTTGGAAGTAAGTAATGAAAAGAAATCATTGAATCTGCCTGGTAGGTAGAAGAGGTAATAAGATAACTGGCAGGTTAGCAGGTTCTCAGGTTACTGGCTTTGAGAAAGTCGGCAAACTAGAAAAACCCACCAGTGGATATTGTCTAGAATACTTTCTGTAAAGCACTCAAAGAGAAACACATTTGGGAAGAACAATTATGGAATGCCCGCATTACATTCACGGAAACTACGTTTTGTTTTAGTATGTTTTATATACCAGCCCTCAAAATGGGAGTCTCCCCGAGACTCTGTGGAGTGAGCGGGAATGCTCAACTGAAGCAGTGGCCGCGCACTGGTGGAATGAAGGCCATGTGACCCACTAACCTGCTTGTAGCAGCTGGAATTGGACTCTGTTTAGGTGGGCACATGTACTTCAGTTTGCCACAGCCCTTATCATTCCCTAATGTGCTATACTTGCTGGTTGGCTTCAGAGATTAAAGGCTGAGTTTCCACTTCCTGAATTAACACAGAGGTCTGGTTTCTGTATATCCTGAATTTAGTTTCTGAGACTCACATGTGGGTAAGGCAAACTCCCAGCCCTGGGCAAGAGTATCACTGCCCTCTTGTCATACCTTGTTTAACAAGTTCTTTAATTCTCCCTGGAGTTCCTACACCCAGGTGCACCACACGCTTCTCCAGCAACTTCATCTGCTCCTGGACCTGTTCCAAGAGGAAAGAGAAGAAAAGGAAGTCATTAAGAAAGTGCAATTTTACACCAATTTCTTAACTTTATCTCAAAGTTAAATCTTCAAGGAATCAAAGGGTCAAGCCTCAGGGACGGAGCATGGCAGAAGCAACTGCTGTAGGGGGGAGGTAGATATGTGGAGGCATAGAATTTAAAAAACTAGAAAAGTGGTTAAATGTTACATAAGGAAGGAACTCAAAATACTTGCTAAGGAGATTAGGAGAAGAGGTTGAAAGGAAAAAGCTGAGGTCTGGGAGAGGCCTTTAGGGATCACAGGCCCTTGCTTACCTTTATGTGCTTTGCAAATAATTTTATAACTTTGCTGTCTCCTCTGAATGCTGTCATCGACCTAATGAAAAGAAGTAGGTGAATGCTTAAGAAAACCAACTCATTCTAGGCCACGATGACTACTTAAGTATTATGTCTTGCTTTATTCAAAGGATGTGTGCATATGTGTGTATATATGCACATATGTACACACAAATTCTGAGATTTGCAGGTTAGCCAGTATTTGCAATGAGAGTTGGGTAGCCTTTTATTCAGGTACTTATCTGTGTTGGCTTCACACTGCCATACACAAGGTCAACCTTACTTAGGTTTCCTTGATTACTGAAACACATGATCTGCCTTTCACTTGTAATACAGAATTCCAGTATTTCAGGTCCCTGGCAGAAAATTCATCTTCCAACTGTGCAGTGCAGTTCTCATACAAAATTTGGTTGCAAGAGATATCTTAGAGCGGTGATGTCAGCCCATTCTCTGTGGAGCCAAGGGCATCTACAAAGGTCTGCCTGTGGTGGCCATGAGGGAAGCCGGGGGATGAGATGGAAACGGGGAAGAAGGCGGGTTTCTATCCTTCTGTCAGAGCTGTCCTTTCTTATCTACTTTGTAGACTAAACTTCTCTATAAAATTTTATAGGTGGAAATGGAGCTTCAGCCAAAAGAAAGAAAAGAAGGAAGGAAAGAAGGGAAAGAGGAAGCAAAGAAGGAAGGAAAAAAAGTAAGAAGAAACCACTGACACAAAGGACTGGCGGAATTAAAGCTATGAGGGCGGGGGTTATTGTAAATGAGGTGATCTGGGAGGTGGGTGTGAGGACTGAGGGGCACTCAAGAGTGATGCCCCCCGTACAGGGGTCAACTAGTGCTCAGCTCTGCCAGTTATGAGGATGTGAGATTATGGGCCTAAGATCCTCTGATTTTTAGAGAAGCCAGAAATTTAGATTTTTATATGTGCAATCTGATTTTAAATATGGGCAAGTCATTCAAAAATTTTTTAGGTGCCAAATACTTGTGGGGTAAACTTAGCCTTTGAGTTGTCGCTTTACAGTCTCTGGCTTACACCAGTAGGACAGGCAGTCCACTTAGTTTCTAGGTAGTCAAGAAGCTAGATCTATCCACATCAATCCAGACCACCAGCTCTGAGGGTGGAGACGACGCTGGTGGCACCTGACATGCCTGCCTTTCTACCTCTACTGTGGCATCAGGTCCTCAGCTGGCACCAACAGCTGTTCTATAAACAGCCACATAACATTATCTGTCCAGGATTCTTGTTGTACAGATGACACTGAGAATGCTGCTATCACTATGTCACAGAGGGAAAAACTGTATTTCTCAGGGAACTTTTTTTTTTCTTCTTAAACCCACAGAATGCCATCAATCTGACAACTGATAGTATTTCCCAACAGATCCTGGCTGTTGGAAAGTGCAGGCCCCCAGTTGGGGCCACTGTTGCAACTGAACAGGGCTTTATGGACGTGAGTTTGAGCACCATTTCTAGCTGGCTTCACCTAATTTTCTGTTCTTTACTTTTTCCTTGCTTCTATTTTCACAACCTGTTTTTCATTTGCTGAACGTATTTCTATATATCACCTATATTTGAGGATGACCTAACATGGGTTTACTAGTTTCCTTCACATATCGTTATTATATTTTGAGAAATATTGACCAGTAAAAACATATGAGTTTGCAAAATAGTGAATCATGCTCTACAAGTTCTGTTGCCTCAAGTTTTTACTTACACATAAGCTTTCTCCATGGCAAGGTTAACCAGGAAGACAATTTAAAGTAAGTCATGGCTCTCAGTAGAACAGATGTTCTCACAAAAGTTCGAATTCTTAAATGTTAGTCTTTATGAATAGGGCTTGTTGTGCCTACTCAGAAATCACCTTCTGCAAATCACCTAACCTTGAAATGGATCATAGTATTACTGGGGACACAAAAAAATATTGCAAATTGGTAAATGAAGTGTGACAACATAGTACTTTTATGTCCTCAGTAAGGACTTTATGTACAACAAAAGCTCAAATCAATTTGATAGCTTTATTTTAAGAGTCCACCTCCAGGCCAAACTCTTTGCCCTTAGCATCTGAAGCTGAAATGAGGTAGTTTTTAAAGCACTGAAAAGTCAATGTGAATTCCCATGATTTTAGGACTGGTAATACAGCTGCCCGGAAGCAGCTGGAATCTTCAAGATCAATTATGTTTAGAGCAGAAAAAATGGAAAGAAACACAAGTGTTTCACTGGGAGATTATATGCTACAAGTTAATGTATGTGCACAATGTGATACAATTTAATGTGTGTCTCCACTTCAGTGGAGAAAGGAGGGTTTGAAGGACTATTAAAGTTTAACAATTACTTTTCTAAATTCGTGATTACATTAGTTCATTGAGAAAAAACAGATGTAAATAACTATTGAGTGTCTAGATTTGCACCTTAGTCTATTTGACCAAGTTCCTCTTCCTTCATGACTTGGATTTTCCTTTGTTTTGTCTCTTGTCAAAGCCTGGCCCAGAGCCAGGCCCTCAGAGAGAGCTGGTCCTAGCAAATCCCGTCTGACTCTCAGGGCTCTTCTCTGAAAGCTGAATGTTACCACTGACCAGTGGAAGCCTTTTTGTTTATTCTACAAAAACTACAGTAAATGAAAAGGTACGTGAAAGCACTTAGTAAAGCACTGACAAATTATCTTTAAAACATAATCTTTTTTTTTTTTTTTCGCTCTGTCGCCCAGGCTGGAGTGGTGCGATCTCAGCTCACTGCAAGCTCCGCCTCCTGGGTTCACGCCATTCTCCTGCCTCAGCCTCCCGAGTAGCTGGGACTACAGGCGCCTGCCACCGTGCCCAGCAATTTTTTTTTGTATTTTTAGTAGAGATGGGGTTTCACCGTGTTAGCCAGGATGGTCTCGATCTCCTGACCTCATGATCCGCCCGCCTTGGTCTCCCAAAGTGCTGGGATTACAGGCGTGAGCCACCGCACCCGGCCTAAAACATAATCTTTACCTTTAAATTTTTGTTCCATTTGGAATTTATCTTGTTATAAGCAGTGAGATATGAATCCAACTTTGCTTTTCCAGATGGCTACTCAGTTGTTCAACACCATTTATTAAACAATCCATCTTTCCCTACTGATTTCTGATTTGTCACCTTAGGCATGTGCTACATTTTCATATGCATTTGGGTCTGTTCCTGAACTTTCAATTCTATTCCACTCGTCTGATCTGTCATGCATGTGCCAGTTCCATACTGTTAATTATTGAGACTTCAGAGAGTGTGTGTGTATATATGTATGTATATATAATCTGTAATCTCTAGTGATATAATCCTCTCATTAGTATTATTTTTCAGAATTTCTTTGCCTATTTTTAGTTGTATATTATTCCATAAGAATTCAGAACTCGTTTAACCAGTTAAAAAAAAAAAAACAACTCTATTGGAGTTTAACTAGGAATGTGTGAAATCTGTAGGCTATCCTAAGTAAAACAGACATGCTTACAATATTGAGTTTTCCTATTCAAGAATATGGTATACATTTTTGTTTGTTCAAGTTTTCTGCATCCCTTAGATGATACTGTCTGTACATAAGTTTTGATAAGTGTATTCCTTGGTATTCTATCTTTTCTTTTCTTTCTTTTCTTTTCTTCTTCTTTTTTTTAAATTTATAATGGAGATGGGGTCTTATTATGTTGCCCAGGCTGGTCTCAAACTCCAGGGCTCAAGGAGTCCTCCCATCTCAGCCTCCCAAAGTGACAGGATTATAGGCATGAGCTGCTGTGCCTGGCTTCTGTCTTTTCTTGTTACTATTTTAAGTCAGATATTTTCTTCTAACTGGTTGTTTGGGGTATGATCTCCTTGCTTTTACCCGTGCTCTCTATAATGTGTGCTCTCCACACAGCAGCCAAAGGGAACCTTTAAAATGATGATTCAGATCAAGTAACTCCTCAAAATCCTACAATGGCATCCTATCTTTGGGGTCTTTTGTGCTTACTCTCCCCTCTACCTGGAATGCTTTTCTTCCGATAGCTGCTGGGCTTTCTTCTTCACTTTGTTCAAGTCTCTGATCAAATTGTCATCTCCTTAGAGAAGCTTTCTGTGACCACCCTTTTAAAAGTAGTCCTGATCTACTTATATCCCTTTGCCATGCTTGATTTTTTCCTTACATATCAGTGTACCTGATGTTATGATGTATCTTCATTTGTTTATTATCTGTCTCCCCCACTGAAGTATAAATTCCATGAGGGCAGGGACTCTGTTTTGTTTATTGCTACATCTCCAGCACATAGAACATAATAGTTTGGCATATATCAGTTATTCAGAAAACATTTATGATATGGAATAGGTGAACCTTCCAACCTAATGAGCTCCAGGGCTCGGATGGCTGAGCTGCAGACGATCAGCATCAGGACCGATTTCTTCTCACTGTGGTTTTTCCTAAGTTTTACCCACTTAGGACAGACTGGAAAAAAGACCACAAAGCAATTATTTGAAAAATGGCAAAACAGGGCCCACCTCCCAAGTTGAGTATTTCTTCTTTGTTGAGTGTTTAAGCAAAATAAAATACAGTGAGCATGGTTCATTATAATTACAATTATAATTCAATTTTCTGGTTATTGTAAATATTAGATTAAAATGAAGTATCATTAATTTATAACACAAAACAAACATGCCAAGTCCCTAAATGTGACTAATTTTAAAATTAAGTAAAAAAATTTGGAATATTACATTTTTGATATTTTAATTTATGTTTGATACTTCACAATGTTGATTAAATAGGAAATGAATTCTGATTTAGTCATGTTAAATTTTAAAGGGAAATTCAACATAAGATATAAAATGGAACAAACATTTAAAAACAGCAAACATTTACTAAATACCGACATGGTGCTAAGCACTTTACATAGATTTTCTTTTTAGTTCTCATAATCTAGTGAGGTTGATTCCATTATTACCTAGATTTACATTTTCTGAATTTGACGCTAAGAAAGGTTTATGAACTCAAGTTTAGTGTCATCAGAATTGCTTGTAGTTTGAAAGAAGAATGGAAACTCTCTATATCTAAACTGTTTCATTGCTGGCCATAAATAAATGACCAGTTGATATGAATAATTTAGTTATTGCTGGCTACATATAATACATATTGAAGGGCCAGACACAGTAGCTCATGCCTGTAATCTCAGCACTTTGGGAGGCAGAGAGGGAAGGATCTCTTGAGCCCAGGAGTTTGAGACCAGCCTGGGCAACATAGGAAGACTCTGTCTCTACCAAAAAAAAAAAAAAAAAAAAATTAGCTGCTTGTGGTGACATACAACTGTAGTCCCAGCTACTTGGGAGGCTGAGACAGGAGGATCGTCAGAACCCAGGAGGTTGAGGCTCCACTGAGCTATGACCAGACCACTGCACTCCAGCCTGGGAGATAGAGTGAGATCCTGTCCTTCTCCAGTCTCCCAAAAAATACATTTTGAAAAGATAGAATTAGATTGGCTTCACTATAGCCATGGTCTGAGTTCTAAACATGCAAATAGAATTTCAGAATCTCACAGATGGAACCCATATCACATAGTCCATCTTCCCTATTTTTCAGATAACAAATTAAGTCCAGGGGAGTACTCAGTGACTCATCTCAGGTCAAACAGCAAATTGGTGGGGGACCTGGGACTAGAACACCATTCTTTGGATTCCTGGAGCAACAATGGCCTAATGTGTTATAAAACAAAAACGAGACCAAAACCTAAATTTCCAAAGCCAGAGCAAAATAAGGATAAATTTAAATAGATTAAAATCAGAGTTTACTCACTTTCTTTTAGGTATGAGGAAAGACTGTGAGTCAAATCATTGGCCTTGAGGAAACAGGAGTCTAGAAATATGATAAACATGGTATACAGAGAATTTTGTAAATGCACACACACAATCAAAATAGATTATATGTGAGTTATGAGTGATGTATAAGGTTGTAAAATATTAGTGAATTGGGGCCCATTATATATCTTAAAGTGTTGCCTATATTTAAATAACAGCAGCAGCAACAAGTAAACTTTTAACCTGTCACGGAGCTGCCCGTAATTTCTTAGAGCAGTGAAATAGGAGCTTCTTATATCACTCAGCAGATTAATGAAGCACCTTTATTTTCCAAATCCATAAAATGGGGACTACACAAATGCAAAATGAAGTGGCTAACAAATCTATGTAAAGATGTTCAAACTCACTAGTTATCAGAGAAGTGCATGTTAATATAATGAGATCACACTTTACACACTCATTAGAATGGCAACTATTAGCAAGATGTATAATACCAAGTGTTGTTGAGAATGCAAAGTGATGGAAACTCTTGTGAACTGTAAGTGGAAGTGTAAACTGGTATAGATATTCTGGAAAGTAATAATGCTAATATGTATATACCCTATAATTCTATCACTTCAACTCAAAGTAAATAATAGAAAGAAATTCTTGCGTGGTCTATTAAGGTACACACACAAGGATATGCATCTTGGCATTATTTGTGATACCAGGGTGCTTGAGGCAACCTAAGTGTCCATACCTGGGAAAATGGATGAGTATATGTGACAGATGGAAACGCTGGAATATTATGTTGCATTTAGAAGCAATGAACTAGACATGCATAAAACTACAGAGTCCTATCTGAAAAAAGTGTCAAATGAAGAAAGAAACAGAATGAAAGCATTAGCACAGAGCCATTTTAGATACACTTTAATATGTATATACATACACAGGATGACATATTTTATAAGAATATATATATATATATTTTAAAATGCCTATCATATGAAAATAGAGTTTGGATTAGGGAAGAATGGTAATAATGTCTCAAAATACAACACGACATAACAATACAATAAAAAACAATATAACACATTAAAATAAAACAGGGGCTGGACTGACCAAAATGAAATTTATGTTGTGATCCAGCACATATAACTCATTAAGTGAGTAATTCAAAGTTGTTTTCTCCTCTATTGTTGTGGAGCCTTTGGTGGTCTTTATAATGTCCCAAGTCTGGATATGATCAGACTTACCTGGAGAACTGAAGGTACAGATTCCTGGGATGGAGTCTCTTTTGCATAGTGAATTAGAATCTCTTGAGGATGGGCCTGGGGATCTGATGTTTAAGTTCCTGGGTGATTCAGTTGCAGCTAGCCTATAGGCATTTAGGAATCACTAATCTAAACCACACTGCAGCTCTCAGGAGACAGCAGAGAGGTTAATTAGCTCCGGGTGACTCCAGCCTTGAAATCCTAATTCAGTGCCCGTGTGTGTGACATTAACAATGTACAGTGCACAATATTAATTGAAAAGACATGTTCGTGCCCTACAGACACAAACAACCTCAAATCAAAACCAAGTTAGAAGCTCGACAAACTAAATAGGAACAATATGTTATTATTTATATCTACTTTATATGTGTATATATAAGGGTATTTATGTCCCTCCTTGAGCCTATTCTAAATAACCCACTGTATCTCCTTCCCCACATCTAGCTTAAATCTCCTCTCTGTTCTTGGTCTCATCAGTGTAGTGACCAGTGCCTGTTCTCCCAAACCTTCTTCTGATGTCTCAGTTTATTGTGTCTTAAATGGCCTAATTTTTTAAACTGAAAATAAAAACCTGTCCTTTTTGGTTATAACATTATTTCAAACATATTTTCTTTCCTCCCCAACCAACCCATGACCACACATTCTTGCCTAAGTATATTACTGAACTCTAATAAAACAATAATATCAAACAAATTCACTATGGAACTCAAATGACTCCTTAAAAGTTTCTTCTGAGCTTTGACTCCCTGTAACTCTAGAGAGGAGCAAGGTTTATGATGTTCCATGAGGTTACAGAACAGCAGTGGTCCCACTGCTCACAAATCCTTCGTAAGTTCAGTTGCTCTAACAAAGAACTAGAATGGAAAACTGACCATTGAGTCACAGTAAAAATCAAACTTCAGTTAAAGCTTCAAAAGTGGTTTTGTTAGAATAGTTCCTGTGGTAGTGCAGTCAGGACACAGTTTTCACAGCAGAGGCAGTGGTGTGCTGAGAAGAGTGGATTCTAACTGCTGTTGGAACTGTCTGGGCTTAGTAAGTCTAAAAGTCCAGATCCTGCTCATGTGCAAATGCACTCCTTCAATTCCCTAAAGGGTAATCTCCTTGGAAAACAAACAGACAGGGCACTCATGTCTCCAGACCCAATGTGTGTTTTTAAAAAAGGATATCACAAAAGAATTATAAAAATTCAGGGAACAGATTGTTTTTCAGCTTCTCAAGCTTCTAGAAAGCATAAAATTGTAATGGAAAAAGGAAATCAAGCCACCCTCTACTTTTTCCAAAAGCAATATTAGATATCCCTAGTAGTCTATAAATAGCTCATCTGAAGCAGTTGTACCCAAACTTTTTATGGTTTGATTTTATGACAACATCTATTTCTCCCATGCCTGCCTAAAAGAGTTAAAGGATGCATCATAATTTTGAAATTAATTAAAAGTAGTTGTTTACGCTGAGTGTGGTGGCACATGGCTATATTCCCAGCTACTCAGGAGGCTGAGGTGAGAGGATCCACTTAAGCCCAGGAGTTCGAGGCTGCAGTGAACTACGAGGGTGCCACTGCACTCCAACCTGGACGAGACAACAAGACACTGTCTCTAAAATAAATACATATTTTTTTAAAATTAGCTGTTTACATCTTGCAGTATCTTTTAGCTTAATTATAAATACACCAAGGCAGAGGATCTAAAACTCTAGTAGGCTGAAGAATCCCTTAGGGCAAAGTGTCAGCCTTGCAAAACATGCAGAATTTTGTTCCTACCTTTTGATAGTTTGCTTGAAAGAGTCTGGCCTGCAACCCAAAATACTATTCTAAAAACCATGACTAGAAATCCATGATAAGAGCAACAACAAAACTAAATTACTTATTAAGGCTAAAGCTCTTGTCTATAAGAGTTGAGTAAATCAGTGTTTCACAACTATACTTTTAAATGTGTGCTTTAACTTCTATCCTCATGACGAATTCCTACTCGTTGAATAGTCTGTTAAAAAAATGCACACCCAACAATTAGCCTTTTGAAAAAAAAAATACTATCACAAATCTTAGTATTAGATTTGAAAAAGACTGTTTAGCATCCAGTAAGGATATAATCTATCAGCTAAAACTATTTGATGTAATCTATCAGTTAAAACTATTAGATTGAGGAAAGAAGTATTATGTTTCCTTTTTTTTTTTTTTTTTTTTGAGATGGAGTCTCACTCTGTTCCCCAGGCTGGAGTGCAATGGTGCGATCTTGGCTCACTGTAACCTCGGCCTCCCGGGTTCAAGTGATTCTTCTGCGTCAGCCTCCCAAGTAGGTGGGATTACAGGTGTGTGCTACCACGCCCAGCTAATTTTTGTATTTTAAGTAGAGATGGGTTTCACTATGTTGGCCAGGCTGGTCTCGAACTCTTGACCTCAAGTGATCCACCCGCCTCAGCCTCCCAGAGTGCTCAGATTATAGGCGTGAGCCACTATGCCCAGCCTGAAAATATGTCTCTTTAAACAATTATTATTATTATTATTTTTAATAGTGATGACTTCTCACTATATTGCCCAGGCTGGTTTCAAACACCCAGGCTCAAGCGATCCTCTAGCCTCGGCCTCCCAAAGTGCCGGGATTACAGGCATGAGCCACCAACACCCGCCGGAAAATATGTTAATTGACTGCCTGAGACACCTAACCATAATAGACAGTTATGTTTTGCTCCTTGTCATTAGGAAAATTGAAGCTTGGCTATACCTGGCAGGTTCAGTTCTTCTAATTCAATCACCGAGCGTCTGCTGCTATAATAGTCCTTCATCAGCTTCTGTAGGTCTTCAGGTAACCCTGGTTTTGGTTCTGATTTTGCAAGAACATCAGTAATTTTCTTCTAAGATATGAGAAGGAAGAAAAATGGGAGGACATACTTTAAAATGGCATTTGGTTGGAATAGGTTAATTCCTCTGGCATTTAAACTGCACATAGCTTTTGATGTTAGCCAAGTGTGAATGTGGGTGTTAATAAACACATTTGAGAAAATTCACTAAATACTTCTTGGATATAACTATTGCTTTGAAAAATGAAAAAAATGATCTAGAAAGCTTCCTGCAACTCTTGGTCTATGACTTCCAGGAGAACTACGTTTTTGCAGGCGTCTCCATACTAGGGTATTATTTTCTGTTAAAAGTAAAGAAATCTCATTGCTATGGAAAGCTCTCTTTTAGCCCTAGATGATTTATATTCCTGTAGGATTAGAATTTTAAGAATTTCTTGCCTAACCTGCTTTGTGAGGTGCTGAGTCTTAGTTTGGATTTCTGGCATTAGTGTAAAACCTACAGTAGGAATCTGAGCATAGGAGCCTACTGAGGAGGGGACTTAACACCCTTGATTCTCAGGTCTTGGATAGCTGACAGTATTAAAGTGGCCCTATGGAAAGTAGAAAAAAATATTACAGGAAATACTTTCCAACATCGATTTTGATTTGGATTCATTTGTGTAGCATGTATTGAATGCCTGCAGTGTAGTAGAAACCCACAATCATTCATTTATTTCCATCATAAGCTTCCCTTCTCACTTTCTTCTCATGTTCCATCAAAGATCCAGAAGGAGCGTTCCCCACCCCTGATCCCAACATTTTCCCCTCCTTCTACAATATCCTCGTTTCTATACACTTGTCAAGAATGGTCAAGGCTCTGTCAAAGGAATTAACTTTTAAAAATATGTCATCAGTGAGCACATTTTAGCATGACCTCAGTCAAGGATAAACTATCTAGCTAGAGTTTTGACCTTGAGCCACCAAGAACTTAACACTCCTGAAGGCCATTAGTGTACAAATTATCAAAGAGAAGTTAAAGTCACTTCTTTAAGGACTTGCCAAACCTCAGCCAATTTGGCATCTCCCATCTTGCTGTTTGACCATTTGTAAGAAAAGAAAACATATGCACACACACTCTTAGTTTTCTAAAAGCTTGCTGTTAAGTAATTGGTTTGAGTCCATCTTCTTTCCTCTAATCCCAATCGTATTTCCTCGGCTGACTTCAGGAGTAGACCCCTCTTGGCAGGGAGAGAATTACACCGCTGTTTTCACAACTGTGGGAGAAGGTCATAGCTAACCATACTTTCTCCAAGGCTGAGCCATAAAAAAGTTTGTATAGGAGAAAGTTTTTCCTATGCTCACTGGCAAATATCAAAATGCAAGAGGAGGGGAGCTTTTTTGACTTAATTTATGGTTCCAAATTAGTCAGAAGTGCCTCATACTACCTTCATCTGCTTATTATTTTCTTTTTAGTCATACTTTAAGGTATAAGGTCTTCAAATCTGGAATGAGTACAAAAAGGAGGTTGATACATTTTTTTCATGGACAGAGCCAGAAGGGCTGGGGGAGGATAGCTCTGGACTCCTTCTAGAATTAGAAACCTATGTCTGACATCTGACCACACTGAAAACATAGGGTGGGTAACAAAGATATTTGGCACTCCACAAGACCGAAATAGGAGTCAGAAGAATTTATTCTTAGCTCCAACAGAAACACTTACTAGTAGTGACCTTCGGAAAGTCACCAAACCTCAAGGAGTCTTACAATGTCTGCATCTCTTAGGTGGGGATTACAATAGTTGCCTCATGGAAGTGTGACATATAAAAATGTGATGGAAACCATGTGGGGCCACACAAATTTAAGAAATTATTAATATTACCTTTCTCCTCTTCCTGGTCTTGGTGGTATTCTCTTTTCTTTCCTTTGGTTGTATCAAAAAACATTCTTTAGGCTATTAAGAAATACAAATGAGAACATTTTAATCTTTTCATGATAAAGTGTCAATTAGTGGTATGAACCCCAAAGTACTTTCTGCCATGCATGTATTCTTCAGAGTATCTTGGTAATATTCTACAGAAAGAGAGATGCTGGAAGATCTACTGTAGGTTACTATGCAGCGGCTGGGGTGAGAGAATTTGAGAAAGTCAAAGTGCAGATGACTTAAGACTGGAAAATCTTTGAACAAAGATATATGTGTGAGTGAGTATATATGTGTGCTTGGTGTGGAAGTGCAGGGTATTGGAGATTGAAGACAGTGACTGAGCTTGTATAATACTGCAGAAATCGATGTGATTAAAATTAAGATGTGGTAAGACAGTCTTTGACTAGAGTGACTAGGGTTTTCCATGAACTAGCTGTGTGTGAGCCTACATTTCCAAGTCACTGGTTTATTGGTTTGTATTATTCATTCCTTTCCTCTTTTCAATAAGCATAGAAAATCCAAAGTGGGATATATTAACTTACGTTTTTATAAACCAGCTGCATCAAATGCCTTTACTATAATGACTACAAAATGAATGTCTTTGCTACTAGTCTGATAGCAGTCTCAGCACCACAGTGTCTAGAGTAATCTGTTCTGCCTGTTGCCTTGACCCCTGAGTACCCGATACAGTTTAGTGCTATTTTTACCCTGAGGGTTTTTTTCTAATGTAGAAAAACAGGAAATTTGGACTAAGACCTTGATTTATAAAATAGAATGCCCCAGATTCCATATTTATTAATCATAAGCAGGAGTATAAAATGTTTCCTGTGCTGGACCTTTTATGCAACATTGTCAAACAAGTTGCCAAGTAAGATATAAAATGTAAGTGAAAACTTATTCTGAGTTTTCCTTGATTAACTTTCCATTCCAACCACAGAATATGCAGTTTAAACTGATAAGCTACTAACTGAAGCAATCCTGTCTCCACTGGCTCTGTTAAAATGATTACAGATGAATCTTTCTATGAAAGCTTGCAGACAGCCTGCAGATTGAGAATGTCTATGGCCTGAAGTCAGAGAGAAAGATATAATACTACATAATTTCTTCAAGACATGGGGCCAAAGACCAGCAGTTTCAAGATTCGCTTTTAGTTATTACAGAAATAGATTTAAAAAGTTCAGGATTAAAGTGACATGGGAAATCTTGAAATTTTAGTTTCCTTTCAGATAAAACAAAAAAACCTGCAAAGAGCAATTGCATCATAGCTAAAGAAAAGAGAGATATGGCTTCTTTTATTTAGAAAGTTAAACTGTCTTGTGGATGTTGATACATGCCAATTTGATGCTGGTACATGCCAATTAGCAACTGTGCCAAGGCCACTAATATGTCACAGAAGCTGCCAGATGGCCATAAGAGTACAATTACAAACCAGGCCAGTGCTCAGCTCATGTTCCTAAGGCAAAGGCCGGGATATGATTAGCAGATCCCTTAAACTATACTGTATTATCTCCACCAGTATCAAGGTTTTTGGGAAGCGTATTTAGAAACCTGTTTCATCTTCTTATTTAGCGTATGGAGGTGTTCTCGAGGAACCCAGTTTAGTGTACTGGTTGTATTTGTGCTAGGTTTACAAAGCCAATGAACTAAAACATGACATAAATCTAGAAATAAGCTCAATTTTAAGAATATGGACTCTTTAATTCTGGGAGAAAAAACAAAAATGTAATTCTGAATCATGCAAAGGAAAAAGAAACATGCTCGATGAACTGCTTTAGCCATGATATTGCTTCAGGTAAATGACAGGTTCAAATTCTTACATCATCCTAAAGGAAATGCAAAATAATCTTTGGTTTTGGAGACTAGTTACTTTAGCTGGCTGTGGTAGGGTGCCAGTGAAGAGGCCAATTTTATGGGGTCAATTTCCATAGAGGTAAGATGACTTTATGGAGAAATTCAAATCCACAGTATTGAAAATTCTTACATTTAGTTAACTGCCTTATGAATGCTGCTGTTTACCCTCAGGGAGGCTGGGTAGGAAGAATCCAGCCAAGCCACTAAGCATTTCTGGAAATCAATTCCAAAACTGTGTGACTTTGACAGTTGATAAGCAATGTCATTTCTTTATATGAAATGTAGCAATTTTAAATACATAGTCTGAAGAATCACACTCCCCTAAAAAAAAATGTGGCTTTTAAGGGAAGCAACTAGAGCATATTTTCAATTCCTTAAAGTATCAAAAATTACTTTAAGAATGATTCTCCTGGTTAAACATGGCAAATGAACCTCAAAATGCCAGTAAACTGAAAATACAGGGCATTGAAAAGGACCTGTTGAGCAGGATCTATATAAAACCCAAGAAACCAGGAGAAAGAACAACAGTAATGGAGAGATTTCAACAACTTTTTGGAAAATGGAAAGTGGCTGGAGCTGGAGAAAAGTGACTTGGCACAGAGGGAAAGCTAGCATCTGGGCTTCAGAAGGGGTAGAAGCTAACAATAAGTGAGTCTTTGACTCACTGAACTCTGAGAAGGTCCAGTATTTGGAGGCACAAAGTACTACAGAGAGTGAAGGGTTAAAAAGAAAGAGATTGGCTGAAAGTTTATATTTAGAATGATTAGCTACCCCCGTCCCCTACTAGGTGGTATCTCCTACCCTGGTAGCCAAGCAACTATCCCATTACTGCTTCCTTTCACCTTGCCTGTCCTGCCAGCCAACTGGAGATCTATTCTCTTAAGAGATCAAGAGGATCAAGGCTGGGCCAGGGGAGAAAGGGCAGAGGCAGAGGCTTGTCTCCATTTCCTGCCCCTATTCCATGCTTATATATTGCAGGCAGGAGACTACTGAATGCCTCTTCGGAAAAATGTAATGGCCTAAAAGAAATACCATCAGAGAGTGACATTTGGGAGTTCCATAGTAAAAAATCCATCTTGTTATCCTATCACCCTACCATGAATACACTAATCGACAAACCCCACTCATCAATGTTTCAGTGTATCTCTCTTCAATAAGAATGGATAGCTAAGATTCATCAGTCATCTAAGGAAAGTCTCCAACACAAGAGCAAATAAATAACAAAAAGAAAAATGAACCTAGAGAAAAGTGGGATGGTACCTCAAAATAATGATACTTAATATCCTCAGAGAGATAAGGGAAGATTTTGCAACTATGAAACAAGAACAAGATGCTGTAAAAATGGGAAAGACAGTTAAGCATTAAAACAAATAAGAAAGGTGGGATAAAAATATACGAGGAGCCGGGTGCGGTGGCTCAAGCCTGTAATCCCAGCACTTTGGGAGGCCGAGACGGGTGGATCACGAGGTCAGGAGATCGAGACCATCCTGGCT